>NC_069799.1:31102289-31469789 GCF_027406575.1 Nycticebus coucang | reverse complement strand
AAACCCTACAAATGTGAACAATGTGGCAAAGCCTTTAACCAGTACTCGAACCTTTCTAGACATCAAAGAATTCATTCTGGAGAGAAACCCTACTAATGTCAAGAATGTGGTAAAGCTTTAACCTTAGTTCAACCCCTACTAAATATCAAAGAATTCATTCTGGTGAAAACCATACAGGTATCAAGAATGTGTCATGGCTTTTAACCAGTACTCACACTTCTCTGTACATCAAAGAATTCGTTCTGGAGAGTAACCCTAGAAATGTCAACAATGTGGCAAAACCTTTAATTAGTATTTGAAACTTTCTAGACATATAAGAATTCATTCTGGAGAGAAACCTTATAAATAGGGACAGTGTGGCAAACCCTTTAACTCACATCAAAACCTCACTGTAGGGATTAAAGATGGCAGCCGAGTAACAGCTTCCCTGCAACTGGGCACGGTGAGTCTGGAGAGATAAGACTCCAGACGTCTCTGGCTGGTGGGATCTGCCTATAATCATCCCCTTGAGGATACAGGGAGTCAGCAAGGGACTTCTGGACCCCAAAAGGAGGAAAAAAACAGTGGGAAACTGGCAAGTGGTTGCGTGTGTTCGATCGACCTAATCACGCCAGCAACTGTAAGTACAAGCAGCAGTGAAACTGCAAACCAGAAAGGCCTTACCTGTGAACTGTTTTGGTCTTTTTGGACTTGGCACTCAATTGAACTACCTTGGGGAGAGTTTGAGCAGGAGTGTGGAGAACTTTGGGCATTGTTTGGGGCCCCATACAGAACCACTGAGCTGGGCTGCAGGGAGCCATTGTGTGAGAGAACTGCCCCGGCTAGCTCCACCCTTAGGGTCCCAGAGCAAGGAACGGGTAGGACCTAGTAACCTAGCAACTGAGCAGCCTAAAGGCGGGGACTGAGCTGCCTTACAGCCTTAAACTAACCCTTAGGGGCAGAGTGAGACGGTTATGGCACACTGGAGGCTCGGGCTATTGCCCTGGGTAGAGTGCCGTGGTGTCACGGCTCATAGCAACCTCAAATTCCTGGGCTTGGCACTGCCCAGACCTCCATAAGATCTGTTCCATGACCCCGCACCAACCGGACCTCCGCATGCCCTGACCAGGAACTGCAGGAGCCGTGCAATCCTGTGTCCTCCCAGCCTCCACACTGGCTCACTCGCCTGGCCCGGAATAATGGTAGCTGTGTGCCCTCTGGAGCCCTACCTGCCTCTATGCAGAGTCCTTCTCCTGGCCAGAGACTGCTGGAGCCTTGGTCTCTCTGTGCCAAAGTCACTGGGTGCCAGGCACTCCCAGAACGGTGCTCACTGCCTCATGCCCTATTGCTGGATCAGGGTGTGTCACTTGCCGGAGCTTCTTCCACAACCAGAACTCCCTAGCTGGAGCAGCCCCAGAGGAACTACACAGGGTCACTCCCTACAAAGATCAATCAACAGTAGAGTGATCCCACTGGGATCTAATCTTGGAGAGACACCTCCCCAACTCTAAGGACGGCCAGAAGCAATAGTGAAAAACAATCATGAGGTGAAATCAACAGAAAAACTCTGGCAATATGAATAATCGGAGTAGATTAACTTCCCCCAAGGATCAATGGGGCAGACACAGCACAAGATCCCATGTACAAACAAATAGCTGAGATGTCAGAAATCGAATTCAAAATCTGGATAGCAAATAAAATTGAACTAGAAGTCCAAGCAGTGACCCAAAAGATATCTCCAGAATTCAACAAATTCAAAGACCAAATGACCAAAGATTTTGACACATTGAGACAATAAGTTGCATCCCTCAAAGATCTGAGAAACACAGTAGAATCCCTCAGTAACAGAATGGAGCAAGCAGAAGAAAGGATTTCTGACAGAAGACAAAGTTTTCGAATGCTCCCAAACTCTTAGAGAGGATGAGAAATGGAGGGCAAAAACAGATCACTCTCTCAGAGACCTCTGGGATAATTTGAAGAAAATCAATATTCGTTTTATAGGGATCCCCAAAGCGACGAAGTGGCTTCACAAGGCACAGAGTCTCTTCTACATGAGATTATGAAGGAGAACTTTCCAGACATGCCAAGAGATTGTGAAATTCAGATAGCAGACAGTTTCAGAACTCCAGCACGACTCAACCCAAATAAGACATCCCCCAGACACATCATAATCAATTTCAGTAACGTTAATATAAAGGAGAAAATTCTGAAACCTGCCAGACGAAAAAGAACCATTACTTACCAGGGGAAGAATATTAGAATAACTGCAGATCTCTCTGCTGAAACCTTTCAAGGTAGAAGAGGATGGTCATCGACTTTTAATCTTCTAAAACAAAATAACTTTCAACCCAGGATCCTATACCCAGCTAAACTGAGTTTCGCTTATGATGGAGAAATTAAATACTTCAATGACATTCACATGTTGAAGAAATTTGCCACAACTAAACCAGCTCTCCAGGATATTCTCAGACCTATCTTCCATAAAGATCAGCGTAATCCTCCACCACAAAAGTAAACTCACCCAGAAAATTTTGATCAAATTCCAACTTCCACAGTCGCAAAAGGATTAAAATGTCCACTGGACTCTCAAAAGGCTTGTCAATATTCTCAATTAATGTGAATGGTTTAAACTGTCCTCTAAAGAGGCACAGGTTGGCTGACTGGATACAAAAACTCAAGCCAGATATCTGCTGCTTACAAGAATCTCATCTTACATTAAAAGACAAATATAGACTCAAGGTGAAGGGATGGTCATGTATACTCCAGGCAAATGGAAAGCAGAAAAAAGCAGGTGTCACAATCATATTCACAGACACAATAGGCTTTAAATCAACTGAAATAAGGAAGGATAAGGATGGACACCTCATATTTGTTAAAGATAATACTGAATATGATGAGATCTCTACTATTAATATTTATGCACCCAACCACAGCACACCTCAATTTATAAGAGAAACTCTCACAGACATCAGCAACTCGATTTCCTCCACTTCCATAGAAGTTGGAGACTTTAACACCCCTTTAGCAGTGCTGGATAGATCCTCCAAAAAGAAGCTAGGCAAAGAAATCTTAGATTTAAACTCAACCATTCAACATCTGGACTTAACAGACATCTACAGAACATTTCATCCCAAAAAAACTGAATACACATTCTTCTCATCAGCCCACAGAACATACTCCAAAATCGACCACATCCTGGGCCACAAATCTAACCTCAGAAAATTTTGAAAAATAGAAATTATTCCTTGTATCTTCTCAGACCATCATGGAATAAAAGTTGAACTCAATAACAACAGGAACCTGCATACCCATACAAAAACACGGACGCTAAACAACCTTATGCTGAAGGATACATGGGTTATAGATGAGATTAAGAAGGAAATCACCAAATTTTTGGAACAAAACAACAATCAAGACACGAATTACCAGAACCTCTGGGATACTGCAAAGGCAGTCCTAAGAGGGAAATTTATAGCACTGCAAGCCTTCCTCAAGAAAACAGAAAGAGAGGAAGTTAATAACTTAATGGGACATCTCAAACAACTGGAGAAGGAAGAATACTCCAACCCCAAACCCAGCAGAAGAAAAGAAATAACCAAAATCAGAATAGAACTAACTGAAATTGAAAACAAAAGAATTATACAACAGATCAATAAATCCAAAAGTTGGTTTTTTGAAAAGATCAATAAAATAGAGAAACCTTTGGCCAACTAACCAGGAAAAAAAGAGTAAAATCTCTAATTTCATCAATCAGAAATGGTAAAGATGAAATCACAACAGACCCCTCAGAAATTCAAAAATTCCTTAACGAATACTACAAGAAACTCTACTCTCAGAAATATGAAAATCTGAAAGAAATTGACCAATACCTGGAAGTACGCCACCTACCAAGACTTAGCCAGAACGAAGTGGAAATGTTGAACAGACCTATATTAAGTTCTGAAATAGCATCAACTATACAAAATCTCCCTAAAATGAAAAGCCCAGGACCAGATGGCTTTATGTCAGAATTCTACCAAACCTTTAAAGAAGAACTAGTACCTATACTACTAAACCTCTTCCAAAATACAGAAAAAGAAGGAATATTACCCAACACATTCTATGAAGCAAACATCACCTTGATCCCCAAACCAGGGAAAGACCCAACAAGAAAAGAAAATTATAGACCAATATCACTAATGAATATTGATGCTAAAATACTCAATAAGATCCTAACAAACAGAATCCAACAACACATCAAAAAAATTATACACCATGACCAAGTGGTACTTATCCCAGGGTCTCAAGGCTGGTTCAATATACGTAAATCTATAAATGTAATTCAACACATAAACAAACTACAAAATAAGGACCATATGATTCTTTCAATTGATGCAGAAAAAGCTTTTGATAATATCCAGCATCCCTTCATGATCAGAACACTTAAGAAAATTGGTATAGAAGGGACATTTCTCATACTAATAGAGGTCATTTACAGCAAACCCACAGCCAATATCGTATTGAATGGAGTTAAATTGAAATCATTTCCACTTAGATCAGGAACCAGACAAGGTTGCCCATTGTCTCCATTGCTCTTTAACATTGTAATGGAAGTTTTAGCCATTGCAATTATGGAAGAAAAGGCAATCAAGGGTATCCACATAGGGTCAGAAGAGATCAAACTTTCACTCTTTGCAGATGATATGATCGTATATCTGGAAAACACTAGGGATTCTACTACAAAACTTTTAGAAGTGATCAAGGAATACAGCAATGTCTCAGGCTACAAAATCAACACCCATAAATCTGTAGTCTTTATATACATCAACAATAACCAAGCTGAAAAAACAGTCAAGGACTCTATTCCTTTCACAGTAGTGCCAAAGAATATGAAATATTTGGGAGTACACATAACAAAGGATGTGAAAGATCTCTACAAAGAGAACTATGAAACTTTAAGAAAAGAAACAGCTGAAGATGTTAACAGATGGAAAAACATACCATGCTCATGGCTGGGAAGAATCAACATTGTTAAAATGTCCATACTACCCAAAGCAATATATAATTTTAATGCAATTCCTATTAAAGCTCCATTGTCATATTTTAAAGATCTTGAGAAAATAATACTTCATTTTACATGGAATCAGAAAAATCCTTGAATAGCCTAAACATTACTCAGCAATAAAAACAAAGCAGGAGGAATCACGCTACCAGACCTGAGACTGTACTATAAATCCATAGTGATCAAAACAGCCTGGTACTGGTACAAAAACAGAGAAGTAGATGTCTGGAACAGAATAGAGAACCAAGAGATGAATCCAGCTACTTACCGTTATTTGATATTTGACAAGCCAATTAAAAACATTCAGTGGGGAAAAGATTCCCTATTTAATAAATGGTGCTGGGTGAACTGGCTGGCAACCTATAGAAGATTCAAACTGGACCCACACCTTTCACCATTAACTGAGATAGACTCTCATGGATAAAAGATTTAAACTTAAGACATGAAACTATAAAAATACTTGAAGAAAGTGCAGGGAAAACTCTTGAAGGAATCGGCCTGGGTGAATATTTTATGAGGAGGACTCCCCAGGCAATTGAAGCAGTATCAAAAATATACTACTGGGACCTGATCAAACTAAAAAGCTTCTGACAGCCAAGAACATAGTAAGTAAAGCAAGCAGACAGCCCTCAGAATGGGAGAAAATATTTGCAGGTTATACCTCCGATAAAGGTCTAATAACCAGAATCCACAGAGAACTCAAACGTATTAGCAAGAAAAGAACACATGATCCCATCTCAGAGTGGCAAGGGGACTTGAAGAGAAACTTCTCTAAAGAAGACAGACGCACAATCTACAAACACTTGAAGAAAAGCTCATCATCCTTAATCATCAGAGAAATGCAAATCAAAACTACTTTGAGATATCACCTAACCCCAGTAAGAGTAGCCCACATAACAAAATCCCAAAACCAGAGATGTTGGCGTGGATGTGGAGAAAAGGGCACACTTCTACACTGCTGGTGGGAATGCCCACTAATACGTTCCTTCTGGAAGGATGTTTGGAGAATACTTAGAGACCTAAAAATAGACCTGCCATTCCATCCTATAATTCCTTTACTAGGTTTATACCTAGAAGACCAAAAGTCACAATACAACAAAGACATCTGTACCAGAATGTTTATTGCAGCCCAATTCATAATCTCTAAGTCATGGAAGAAGCCCAAGTGCCCATCGATCCACGAATGGACTAGCAAATTGTGGTACATGTATACCATGGAATATTATGCAGCCTTAAAGAAAGATGGAGACTTTACCTCTTTCATGTTTACATGGATGGAGCTGGAACATATTCTTCTTAGCAAAGAATCTCAGGAGTAGAAGAAAAAGTATCCAATGTACTCAGCTCTACTATGAAGCTAAATTATAGCTTTCAGATGAAGGCTATAACCCAACTATAGCACAAGACTATGGGGAAAGGGCCAAGGAAGGGGAAGGGAGTGGGGAGGTTTTGGTGGAGGGAGGGTAATGGGTGGGGCCACATCTGTGGTGCATCTTAGAATGGGTGCAGGCGAAACTTACTAAATGCAGAAAACAAATGCCTACATACAGTAACTAGGAAAATGCCATGAAGGCTACGTTGAACAGTTTGATGAGAATATTTCAGATTGTATATGAAACCCGCACATTGTACCCCTTGATTGCACTAATGTACACAGCTATGACTTAACAATAAAAATAAATAAATTTAAAAAAAACCTCACTGTACATAAAATAAATCATACAGAATAGAAACTTTCCAAATATGAAGAATGTGGAAGAACCTTTACCTGGTATAGGGTGGCGTCTGTGGCTCAGTGAGTAGGGTGTCAGCCCCATATACCGAGGGTGGTGGTTTCAAACCTAGCCCCAGCCAAACTGCAACAAAAAAATAGCCAGGCATTGTGTCAGGCACCTGTAGTCCCAGCTACTCAGGAGGCTGAGGCAAAAGAATTGCCTAAACCCAGGAGTTGGAGGTTGCTATGAGCTGTAATGCCACGGTATTCTACTGAGGGTGATAAAGTGAGCCTCTGTCTCTAAAAAAAATTAATTAATTAAATAAAATAAAATAAAAATAACTTGCTAAGCATAAAATCATTCACACTGGAGAGAAATCATACAAATGGGAACAGTGTGGCAATGCCTTTAACAGGAGGTCACATCTTACTATACAATAAGTATTCATATTGGTGAGAAATCTTACAGAAGTAAATAATGTGGCAAAGGTTTATCTGGTCTAAAGCCCATAAGAAATCATACCAGAGAAATATTATAATAATAATATGAAGATGTGGCAAAGTCTTATGGCAATAGTTACAGTTTTCCATACACAATAGAATACAAGTTGAAGAGAAACTATAAATATGGAAGAACTTGACAAGTTGGGCAGCGCCTGTGGCTCAAAGGGATAGGGCGCCAGTCCCATATGCTGGAGGTGGTGGGTTCAAACCCAGCCTCAGCCAAAAACCACAAAAAAAAAAAAAAAACTTGACAAGTATTTAACTTGTGCTCAAACCTTAGTACATATGAAAAATTTATAACAGAGAAAACTCCAACAAATGTGAAAAAAATGTTGAATCCTATAACCAGTACTCATACTTTTCAGTACATAACAGAATTCATAGAGAAATATTTCTCACACTTCTAATCACAATTCATATGGATAAAATGCTCGACAAATGTCAATCATGTCTCAAAGTCTTAAAGTTGTGTTTATCCTCAGGTGGTGCCTGTGGCTCAAGGAGTAGGGCGCCAGTCCCATATGCCGGGGGTGGCGGGTTCAAACCCAGCCCCGGCCAAAAGAAAAAAAAAAAAAAAGTTGTGTTTATCCTGTTAGGAGGTCTGAGGAGAGACAGGGGCAGATAATTCTAGGAGATGCTTTGTCCATACTAAAAGGAGCAAATTGACCAGAAAGGTCTTCCAAGAAAAAAAAGCTGGCATTTTAAAAAGGCTTTCAAAAATGGAAATGATGTTTGCTCTTCAAAATAAGTCTTAGGGGTAGAGAGGGCACAATGTGGAGATATGGCCAAGGCCACAAAATGGCATCTTTGGAGAGTGCATACAAGTAAGGTGACGGTAGGCTCAAGTGACCTGTTTTCATTAACATTACACCAGGTCTATCACACTTTACGAAAAAATGATAACTTCTGGAAATTGCCTTATAGGTGTAGAAAGTGGGAGGACTCTCATCCTGGAAGTTTTCCTGCTTTCCAAGAAAATTCATGAATATTTTACCCCTACACCAGTTAACATAGAATTGGGAAATCAGCATAAAGGGGAAACATCTTACTAAACCCAGGGTCTTCTTCACTTGAAAAAGTAGATATGTTTCTTCTCTGGAGTGTACTGTCTTTTAATAAACATTGACCTTTTGCTTACTTGTAAAACTTGTTCTGCTCATTTGTTCCACTGTCTTGGTACCAGTAACCATTCTTTGGCACCTGAAACCAAAAAAACAGGTAACACATACCTGACATCTGGTCCCTACATGTGACATTATGGTGCCAAAATCTGGGAGGAAAATATACATCTTCACCAAGATAAGCTAATGGAATAATAGACATTCTGAATTCATTCTGCCTGTTGCATATGACTGATTACACCTAAATCTCTCTCCCTGTCTTTGTTTTCCAGCTGATGTAGCTCCTTACCTACCCCTGCTCCATTTTCTTCTCTTTTTTGGTTTTTTTCATCTCCACAATGCACATAATCCCCCCTCTCATCCCTGATATTCAAAAGCTTAAAAAGGGGACTCAGGGTCCACAAGCAGAATGTTAAACCAAATTTTTAAGGTCTAGATAACCAGAATGGGAAGGTAGAGACAAGAAGAGGAAGCCAGACCAGAAGCAGGCCCTAATAGCAGAAAGAAGCTTATGAAATCATTGCTACCTCTGGAAGAAAGTTGTCAGGGACTGAGTTTCTCTAGAGGCTCAGGCAAGACAGTAGCCTGAGCCCTTTCATCACTATGACTATTGGTTTCTGGAGTAAGAAATGTCTCAGGAAGGGGCCTCTACTGGGACCATACCCTCACTACTAGAGAGATGCACTGGAAGTGACATTGCCCTCTCCTGGAGACAGGGAGTCACGTTCACCTTCTAGACCCTGTGAAATCCCTGAACCAGCCCTGGAACTCAGACCCTCTGGAACTTTTTCAGTCTAAGGGACACACTCCAGATTCAGAACAAGCTCTACTTTTTAATGCTGGGATTGCTGATTTTGGGGTAGCTGTCTTCTTGTCACAGTAAACAAACTGATGTTAATAACATTAGAGCTTGGCTCGGCACCCTTTGCTCAAGTGAGGGCTGGTGAGTTTGAGCCCAGCCCAGGCCTGCTAAACAACAATGACAACTGCAACCAAAAAATAGCTTGGGCGTTGTGGCAGGCGCCTGTAGTCCCAGCTACTCAAGAGGCTGAGGCAAGAGAATTGCTTAAGCCCAAGAGTTTGAGGTTGCTGTGAGCTGTGGCACCACAGCACTCTACTGAAGGCGACATAATGAGACTCTGTCTCAATTAAAAAATAATAATAATAAAAAAACAAAAAGAAAGAAAGAAAACACACTCAGGATCTGGACTCTCACCCTCCTTTCAGTGTCTGTATGGAGAGTCCAAGTCCTTACCTTGCCTTTGGATGTGGTTCTTTCTGGAATAATAATAGCGTCTTACCGACTGATTGTGTTTATCTGTGCTTTTTTTATGTAAAGCAGGTCGGTTGAAAAGGGGACTGGTCAGTGAGGCATTGCATACAAGGGCAGAAGATACCTGGGTCTTCACCTCCCAATTTCATGTAGAAGCTCAAGTGAACAATCCCCTATCTTACACATCCAGATTTAGAGTGCATGTGGCTTTGTTGGATTTGTTTTTTATAAGCAGGTGTGGTGGAGACATTTTTACTTTCTACCACTCATCATAACCTCAATAAAAGAACTTTCAGGTAGTGATTTCACTGGGGACCTGAAAACTGATAAAGGAAGATATTTTATAGGTTCTTGTTAGAGTGTCATCAACCAGGATGTTAAAGCCACAGGGAAATTGAAGTAAATGCAGTGGACTCATTCTCATCTGATTACTGGCTCAATTCTCCCATAGAAGTATGTAAGAACTTACCCAGATTTTAAGATGCAGAAGCAAGTAGGTTATCTATTGACACTTACATTGCACATGAAGAAAAACACAGTGTCACAAATTGTATACATAAATGTTATAATTTTCAAATGCCTGGAAATGACCAATATTAAATGATATTGAATATGCACATATGTAGTAAAATAAAGATGGAGGGAAAAAGTAAAAACAAAATAATATGTCCTTACACGTCTAGAAATTGAGAGAATTAGTACAAATGATATTTCTTCCAATTGATTAGAACCAGTGCTATCCACAGTGACTTCTGATTCTAGAGGTAGCAAATAGTCCCTCTGAAGAGCAAACTTCCCATCTACCTCCTCTCAAGTCATTCTGGGAGTTTCACTGCGGTCTGTAGAATTGATTCAACATCTACATTCTTAGCTGATAAATTCAAGTGGATCATTTATCATCATTATTATTGTTTTCTTTTTTAGAGACAGAGTCTCTCTCACTCTGTGTCCCAGGGTAGGTAGTAAATGAATGGTTACAATCCCTTTCATTCCCAGACTTAGGAAACTTACATGAAATTGACCAGGCCTAGAAAACTTCCAGGAAATTGACCAGGCCTAAGAAATGGGGAGAGGGAGGGTTCCCTGTTCAGCCAGAAGTGCAAGGGGAGGAAGCCCTAAGGTGCTGGTGTCTCTCCAGCAGTTGTCTGGTCCTTCTACCTACTGGAGCCTCCTGGGGGAGAGAGGACCCCTGCCTACCCTCCAACCCGCTGCTTCCTCTGCTGGCTGCCACTGCATCAATACCACTAGGTCGAAGCCAGGTTCTCTAGCTCAGAGGCTAGGGCACCGGCCACATACACTAGGGCTGGAGGGTTCGAACCTGGCCAGGACCTGATAAACAACAATGACAACTACCACAAAAAAACAGTCAGGCATTGGGGCTGGCGCCTGTAGCTACTTGGGATGCTGAGGCAAGAGAATCACTTAAGCCCAAGAATTTGAGGTTGCTGTGAGCTGTAATGCCAAGGGAGTGATAAAATGAGACTCTGTCTCAAAAAAACAAGAAGGAAGAAAAAGAAAATTAAATCCTTAGGAGGAAGTAATTATGTGGATTATTTTATTTATTATTATTTTATTATTATTATTTATTTTTGCATTTTAAAACTACATTGAGGGCTTGGTGCCTCTAGCTCAGAGGCTAGGGCACTGGCCACATACATCCGTGCTGACGGGTTCAAACCTGGCCTGGACCTGCCAAACAACAATGACAACTACAACAAAAAAATATCTGGGTGTTGTGGAGGGCACAGGTAGTCCCACCAACTTGGGAGGCTAAGGCAAGAGAATCGCTTAAGCCCGGGGGTTTGAGGTTGCTGTGAGCCAGGACTCCATCGCACTCTATCTAGGGCAATATAGTCAGACTCTGTCTCAAAAAAAAAAAAAAAAAAATGACATTGAGGTTTGGATACTTTCCTCAAAACTAATTTCTGATTTGGTTGACTTGTGTAATATGTCTCTGTTATCTAATTATAATACACTATATCAACTGGAATTTTAATTATGCATAAAGCATAGTTTCTTTCTGCCATATTAACTTTTGTCTGCATTGTTTTTCTTTCTGCTTATAAAGAAAGCAAGGCGTTAATACTGTAATTCTTACTTTATTCATTGTAAAATAGTCCTTAAAATCACATATCTTGTATGTTGTAGGAAATAGAAGCTTCCTAGAAAATGAGAGATGGCCCACTTTTTTTGCTATCTTGTTGATACCCTGGCTCCTGTGTAATAATGAAGTAATTGTTTTAGAATGTGAATATAGGCCGTGCCCATAGCTCAGTGGGTAGGGTGCTGGCCACATATACCCAGGCTGGCGGGTTTGAGCTGGCCAGGGCCAGCTAAACAACAACCACAACTGCAACAACAAAATACAAATAGGTGGGCATTGTGGCAGGCTCCTGTAGTCCCATGTACTTGGGAGGCTGAGGCAAGAGAATTGCTTAAGCCCAAGAGTTTGAGGTTGCTGTGATCTATGATGCCACAGAACTCTACCCAGGGCGACAGCTTGGGACTCTGACTCAAAAAAAAAGAAAAAGAAATTTGACTATAATGAAGTTGATATTAAGTCTACCAAAGAATAGAAGTCTAAGTCCCAGGACTACTTCATAACTGATGGACATATTTGGTAGCATAACTCTTTGTGGGAGCCAGAAGAGGACAGGCTGAACCGCTTAATTGCATATTATTTGATGAGACTTCTTCCCAAATGTTAGAATCAATACAGAATATTTTGGTTGCTGGAATAATTAATTGTAGTTTTTGTTAATAATTGACGATGTATACAGGGAAGATACGCCCACATATGTGTTTTTCCTATGTATTTATAGTGGTGTAATTGACACATCATATACATTTAATACAGGTGCGGGGGCTTATGCCTGTAAGCCCAGCACTTTGGTAGGTCGAGATGGATGGATCGTCTGAGCTCACAAGTTGGAGATCAGCCTGAGCTAAAGCCAGACCTCATCTGTAAAAATAGCTGGTCGTTGTGGCAGGTGCCTGTAGTCCCAGCTACTTGGGAGGCTGAGGCAAGAGAATCTCTGGAGCCCAAGAATTAGAGGTTGCTGTGAGCTATGACTCCAGGGCACTCTACCAGGGATGAGAAAGTGAGCCTCTGTCTCAAACATACATACATATATAAATCAATAAATAAATAGTATAATTTGGGTTAGGGACAGTGGTTCATACCTGCAACACTAGAATTCTGGGAGGCTGAGATGGGTAGATTGCTTGAGCTCAGGAATTCAAAACTAGGCTGAGAAAAAGTAAGACCCAGTGTCTGCTAAGAAAGAAAAAGTAGGCGGCGCCTGTGGCTCAGTGAGTAGGGCGCCAGCCCCATACGCTGAGGGTGGCGGGTTCAAACCAGCCCCAGCCGAACTGCAACAAAAAAATAGCCGGGTGTTGTGGCGGGCGCCTGTAGTCCCAGCTGCTCGGGAGGCTGAGGCAAGAGAATCGCGTAAGCCCAAGAGTTAGAGGTTGCTGTGAGCCGTGTGACGCCAAGGCACTCTACCCGAGGGCGGTACAGTGAGACTCTGTCTCTACAAAAAAAAAAAAAAAAACCTCTTTCGCGTCCTTGCTTTGAAGATGACAAAAAAAAGAAGGAACAACGGTCGTGCCAAAAAGGGTCGTGGCCATGTGCAACCTATTCTGCACGAACTGCGCCCTATGCGTTCCCAAAGACAAAGCTATAAAGAAGTTCCTCGTTCGGAACATAGTGGAGGCCGCGGCTGTGAGGGATATTTCTGCAGCGAGTGTCTTCGACGCTTATGTGCTTCCCAAGCTCTATGTGAAGCTACATTACTGTGTGAGTTGTGCCATTCACAGCAAGGTAGTCAGAAACCGTTCTCGGGAAGCCCTCAAGGACCGAACACCTCCACCCAGATTTAGACCTGCGGGTGCTGCCCCAAGACCTCCACCAAAGCCCATGTAAGGAGTTGAGTTCTTGAGGACTGAAGAATAACTATCCTTTGGGAAAAAAATAAAATGGAAATTATACTTAATGTAGCCTGTTGAGTGTATCTGTGCCTTATAGCAGGTGTTGAAATACAAATTGCCATGTATTTTTTCATTGGAAAGAAAGTTTACCTCTGTAAATTAAACTTGTGGTCTTATCCGTGGCCTCCAAAATTTTCATAGCTGTATGACAAGGAGGAGAGATTAGGCATCTGAGTGTTGGATTAATTTAGCCTGGGCAAGCTGAAGTTGGCAACCTAAAAAGGCAGAAATCTCAAGAGGGACTTTACCTAACAAATGCAATCAGTGTAACCTGGCTTATTGTACCCTCAATGAATCCCCAACAATAAAAAAAAATAAATGGCAGAAATCTCTAGGAGAGTTAAGGGAGAACTAAACTGTTGGGACATTGGGAGGTGACTTTGACGTGTTCATACATGATAGCTTCAAAGCTGTTCCAGGATTCATATTCAGATCTTAAACTTTCTACCTTGTAATTGATTTGCTGGTAAACTGTTTACCCAAGGTTTGTCTTTCTCTAGTGCATTTCTGGGAACTCATGGGGGAAAAAGTTAACAAAAGGTATATATATTTGTATCTGAAAGATCCACTTCTGGCTGGATTGTTAAGGACCAACTTTGCCAAAAGAGTTAATGCGTTTTTCCTAAAGTCAACGTGGTAACATGGAGATTCCAGTAATACACCTTATACTGAAAAATGAAAAAAAAAAAAGAAAGAAAAAGTAGAAAAACTAGCTGGGCATTGTAGTGGACACCTGTAGCCTCAATTACTTGGAAGGCTGAGACAAGCAAATCACTTATTCCGAAGAGTTTGAAGTTTCTGTGAGCTGTGATGCCATGCCAGTCTACCAAGAGCAACAGAGTGAGACTCTGTCTAAAAAACCCAAAATATATAACTTGATAAGTTAAAACAATTTAATAAGTAGATACATGTGCAAAGAACATGTCCACAATCCACAATTCATCCCTTCTCAAAAAGTTTTCTCTTCTTTTACCTTTATTGTTTTTGTTTTTAATATGAGCCATACTCTTAGCCAGACTAGAGTGCCATGGCATCAGCCTAGCTCACAGCAACCTCAAACTTCTGGCCTCAAACCATCCTGTGGTGTCAGCCACCCCAGAGGTAACTTTTCTCTTTTAGTATAGATTGGATTTCACTCTCACTCAAGCTTGTGTCTGAAACTGAAGAGCTCATACAACACTCTAACCAAACCCTCTCAGAGTACTAAGATTATAGGAATGAAATACCATGCCCAGCCATTTTCCAGGACCTTTATCTGCACATGTACAATTCAAGTAATTTCTCCTTCTTATTTTTTATTTTTATTTATTTACTTTATTTTATTTTACTTATTTCTTTGGAGACAGAGTCTTAGTATGTCACCCTCGGTAGAGTGCTGTGGCATAACAGCTCACAGTAACCTCCAACTCTTGGGCTTAAGTGATTCTCTGCCTCAGCCTCCCAAGTAGCTGGGACTACAGGCACCCACCACAACGCCCAGCTATTTTTTCGTTGTAGTTGTCATTGTTGTTTAGCAGGCCCAGGCCGGGTTCCAACCCACCAGCCCTGGTGTATGTGGCCAGCGCCCTAACCATTGAACTGTGGGTGATGAACCTCACATTTTATTTCTGTTGGACAGGCTGCCTTACAGAACGGCCTCCCTCTTCAAAGATCAGGCTGCATCCTCAAAAGACCAGAGTCCAGGAAAATTAAAAAGAATATCAAACGTCAAATTATTGTTAGTATGTTGCTTCCATTTCTGAAAAACATATATTAATTGTATATACATGTATACACACGGATGTATATATTAGAAAGATTTACAAAAGGATATAATTTATATTCAGGGCTCAATACAAATGTCCTCCAGGTAAAACTGCCTCCCAAAGCAGGCACAAAGCCCAGTGTAAAAAGAACTACAGTCTTTCTCAGGTAAAGTGCAAGCGGTAGTCAAGTCCCTTGACCAGGTGGGGCACCAGTCGCTCAGTGGATAGGGCGCCGACCATACACACTGAGCCTGGGAGGTTCCAACCCAGCCCGGGTCAGCTAAGGCAACGATGACAATTGCAACAACAAATAAATAAATAAATAAAAATGGGCGACGCCTGTGGCTCAAGCAGTAGGGTGCCGGTCCCATATGCCGGAGGTGGCGGGTTCAAACCCTGCCCGGGCCAAAAGAAAAAAAAAAAAAAAAGAAAAGAAAAAATAAATAAATAAATAAATAAAAATTTAAAAAGTCCTTTGACCAGGAGGTGTGCCATATACCCTTACTCTTTGCCCACCAATTGGGAGTTTATATACCACCTCCTACATAAAGCCTACTGCGATTGCCAATGCCCTCACCAGAGACTGGAAGGAATTTTACCCTCCTCTGAACAGCTACAGCCTTTGCTTATAACTCCCAAGTGCATTCATCTACCGAGTTGTGAAGTTATTCCTGAGCATGTTTTTACCCAGATATCCTGATGCATATTGAAAATGCCTTGAAAGCAGAATCTAATTCTTACTTACGTCCCGAAGCCTACCACAAACTGAACACTCAGAGGATATATTTTCATTCATTCAGTCAATATTTGTTAAAGTGCTACTCTATGGTAAGCACAGTGTCCTTGGAATATCCAGATGAATAATGTTATGATCCCTGTCCTGCAAGAAAGAAAGCAAGTGCTGGGCGCCTGTGGCTCAAGGTGATGGTGCCAGCCACATACACCTGAGCTGGCAGGCTCGAATCCAGCCCAGGCCGCCAAACAACAATGAAGGCTGCAACTGAAAAATTGCCGGACTTTGTGATGGGCGCCTGAAGTCCCAGCTACTTGGGAGGCAGAGGCAGGAGACTCGCTTGAGCCCAAGACTTGGAGGTTGCTGTGAGCTGTGATGTCAGCACACTCTACCTAGGGTGACAGTTTGAGGCTCTGTCTCAAAAAAACAAACAAACAAAAAAACAAACAAACAAGGAAGGAAGGAAGGAAAGAAAAGAAAAGAAAGGAAGAAAGAAAAAGAGAGAGAGAGGAAGAAGCCAGGGAACGGAGGAAGGGAAAGAAAGGAAGGAAAAGAAAGGAAGGAAAGGAACTCTCCAGTCACTCAAGGCTAGAAGGGTGGGGCCTAAAGTCCTCTCCAATCAGAGAAGACGCATTAAGAACTGTCTGATCAGACGCACAACGTCAACGTAGAGGCGGATCCCAGGATCTGCAGTATTTGTCTCTTGTTCTGAGCGTCAAGCTGAACTCCTGTCTTTACTGTGGGAGAATCCAGGAGTCTTTGCAGTAACTTCTGTAAGTCTCTGACTTGCCAGGTCCTGGGAGATCTGTAGGGAGGACTACAGAACACCCTGGAAGCTGAGAAATGGTGAGTATTTGGGACCAACTGTCCTGAGAGAAGTGCTGTCTGGATGGAGACGAAAGTGGCTATGGTGGACCAGGGATATGTTATGTTAGCTTTGGAGTCTTCTTTATTTGCTTGTTTTTTGAGACAGAGTCTCACTATATCGCCCTCAGTAGGGTGCAGTGGCGTCACAGCTCACAGCAACTTCCACCTCTTGGGCTGGCTCGGTGCCCTTAGCATAGTGGTTATGGCACCAGGCACGTGTAGCGAGAGTGGCGTGTTCGAACCCAGCCTACGCCAGCTAAAAGAACAATGACAACTGCAACCAAAAAAATAGCTGGGCGTTGTGGCGGGTGCCTGGAGTCCCAACTACTTGGGAGGCTGAGGCAAGAGAATCACTTAAGCCCAAGAGTCTGAGGTTGCTGTGAGCTGTGACGCCATGGCACTCTACCTAGGGCAATATAGTGAGACTCTGTCTTAAAAAAAAAAAAAAAAAAAAAAAAAACTACATTGAGGTTTGGACACTTTTCTCAAAAATAATTTATAATTTTGTTGACTTTTCAATGTGTCTTTTATCCAATTATAATACACTATATGAAGTGGAATTTTAACTATGCTTAAAGCATAGTTTCTTTCTGACATACTAACTTTTGTCTGCATTTTCTTTCTGCTCATGGAGAAAGCAAGGCGTCAATGCTGTAATTCTTACTTTATTCATTATAAAATAGTCATTAAATACACCTATCTTGCATGTTGTAGGAAATAGAAGCTTCCTAGAAAATGAGAGATGGCTTGTTGTTTTTGCTATCTTGTTGATACCATAGCTCCTGTGTAATACTGAAGTAATTGTTTTAGAATATGACTATAATGAAGTTCATATTAAGCCTACTAAAGAATAGAAGTCTAAGTCCCAAGACTGCTTCATAACTGATAGACATGTTTGATAGCATAATTCTTTGTGGGAGCCAGAAAAGAGTTTGGGTCTTGATTGTATATTATTTGATGAGACTTCTTGCCAAATGTTAGAATCAATACAGAATATTTTGGTTACTGGAATAATTAATTGTAGTTTTTGTTAATCATTGACAATGTACACAGGGAGGATACACCCACATATGTGTTTTTCCTATATATTTATTGTGGTGTAATTGACATACCATCAACTGTATTCATTTGAAATGTATAATATGGGGCCAGATGCGGTGGTTTATGCCTTTAATTCCAGCACTTTGGGAGGTCGAGATGGGCAGATAGCCTGAGCTTATGAGTTGCAGACCAGCCTGAGTTAGAGCAAGAGACCTCATCTATAAAAATAGCTGGGCACAGTGGCAGGTGCTTGTAGTCCCAGCTGCTTGGGAAGCTGAGGCAAGAGAATCTCTGGAGCACAAGAGTTAGAGGTAGCTGTGAGCTATGACTGCAGAGCACTCTAGCAGCGATGACAAAGTAAGACTCTGCCTCAAACATATATACATAAATCAATAAATAAATAGTATAATTTGGGTTAGGGACAGTGGCTCATACCTGTAACACTAGAATTCTGGGAAGCAGAGATGGGTAGATTGCTTGAGCTCAAGAATTCAAAACAAGGTTGAGAAAAAGTAAGACCCAGCCTCAACTAAGAAAGAAAAAGTAGAACTAGCTAGGCATTGTAGTGGGCACCTGTAGCCTCAACTACTTGGAAAGCTGAGACAAAAAAATCACTTATTCCGAAGAGTTTGAAGTTTCTGTGAGCTATGATGCCATGCCAGTCTACCAAGGGCAACAGAGGGAGACTCTGTCTAAAAAACCCAAAATGCATAACTTGATAAAACAGTTTAATATGTAGATACATGTGCAGAGAAAATTTCCACAATACACAATTCATCCCTTCTCAGTTTTCTCTTATTTTATTTTATTCTATTGTAATTATTGAATTCGAGCCATACTCTTACCCAGACTAGAGTGCCATGGCATCAGCCTAGTTCACAGCAACCTCAAACTTCTGGCCTCAAACAATCCTGTGGTGTCAGCCACCAATGTGAAGCTACTCTGGGGTGCACCACACCCCAGAGCTAATTTTTCTGTTTTAGTACAGATTGGATTTCACTTTCACTCAAGCTTACATCTTGAACTAAAGACTTCATGCAACACTCTTACAATACCCTCTCAGAGTACTAGGATTACAGGCATGAAACACCATGCCCAGCCATTTTTCCATGACCTTCATCTACACATGTACATGTGAAGTAACTTCCCTTCTGTTTTTATTTATTTACTTTATTTTATTTTATTTTTTTTTTTTTGGAGACAGAGTCTCACTATGTCTCCCTCAGTAGAGTGCAGTGGCATCCCAGCTCACAGCAACCTTCAACTCCTGGACTTAAGTGATTCTTTTGCCCCAGCATACCAAGTAGCTATGGCTTCAGGCACCTGCCACAATGCCTGGCTTTTTTTTTTGCAGTTTTTGGCGGGAGCCAGGTTTGAACCCACCATCTCCGGTATATGGGGCCAGCGCCCTACTCCTTTGAGCCACAGGCGCCACCCCCCAGCTTTTTTTCTGTTGTAGTTGTCATTGTTTAGCAGGCCCAGGCCAGGTTTGAGCCCACCAGCCCTGATGTATGTGGCTGGCGCCCTAACCACTGAGCTATGGGTGCCAAATCTCACATTTTATTTTATTTTTATTGTTGGGGATTCATTGAGGGTACAAGAAACCAGGTTACACTGATGGCATTCGTTAGGTAAAGTCCCTTTTACAATCCTGTCTTACCCCCAAAGGTGTGGCACACACCAAGGCCCCACCCCACTTCCTTCTTCCCTCTCTCTACTCTTCCTTTCCCCACCCCTTCATCCTTCTTTCTCTCTCTGCTCTCCCCTTCCCTACCCCCACTGTGTCCTTAATTGTCCTTAATTGTCCTCATATCAAAATTGAGTACATAGGATTCATGCTTCTCCATTCTTGTGATGCTTTACTAAGAATAATGTGTTCCAGTTCCATCCAAGTTAATACAAAGGATGTAAAGTCTCCATTTTTTTAATGGCTGCATAGTATTCTGTGGTGTACATATACCACAGCTTATTAATCCATTCCTGGGTTGGTGGGCATTTAGACTGTTTCCACATTTTGGCGATTGTAAATTGAGCTGCAATAAACAGTCTAGTGCAAGTGTCCTTATGATAAAAGGATTTTTTTCCTTCTGGGTAGATGCCCAGTAATGGAATTGTAGGATCAAATGGGAGGTCTAGCTTGAGTGCTTTGAGGTTTCTCCATACTTCCTTCCAAAAAGGTTATATTAGTTTGTAGTCCCACCAGCAGTGTAAAAATGTTCCCTTCTCTCCACATCCACGCCAGCATCTGCAGTTTTGAGATTTTGTGATGTGGGCCATTCTCACTGGGGTTCATATTTTCTTTCTTTCTTTCTTTTTTTTTTTTTTTTTTTGAGACAGAGCCTCAAGCTGTCACCCTGGGTAGACTGTCGTGGCATCACAGCTCACAGCAACCTCCAGCTCCTGGGCTCAAGCAATTCTCCTGCCTCTGCCTCCCAAGCTGAGACTACAGGCATCAGCCACAACGCCTGGCTATTTTATTATTATTTTTTTGGTTGCAGCCGTCATTGTTGTTTGGCAGCCCAGGCTGGATTCGAACCCACCAGGTCAGATATATGTGGCTGGCGCCTTAACCGCTTGAGCCACAGGAGCCGAGCCTCACATTTTATTTCTATTGGACAGGCTTCCTCAGAGCACTGCCTCCCTCTTCAAAGCTCAGGCTGCATCCCCAAAAGACCAGAGTCTAAGAAAATTAAAAAGAATCTCAAACGTCAAATTATTGTTAGCATGTTGTTCCCATTTATGGAAAACATATTAATTGTATATACGTGTATACACACACATATGTACATATTAGTAAGATTTACAAAAGGATATAATCTATATTCAGGGCTCAATACAAATGTCCTCCAGGAAAAACTGCCTCCCAGAGCAGGCACAAAGCCCAGTGTAAAAAGAACTACAGCCTTTCTTGGTAAAGGGAAAGTTATATTCAAGTCCCTTGACCTGGCGGCGCAGGTTGCTCAGTGGGTAGGGTGCGGACTACATACACCGAGGCTAGAGGGTTCGAACTCGGCCTTGGCCTATGCTAAGAATGACAAGTGCAACAACAACAAATAAATAAAAATTTAAAAAGTCCTTTGACCAGGAGGTGTGCCATATATCCCTACACTTTGTCCATCAGTTGAGAGATGACATACCACCTCCTGCATGAAGCCTACGTGATTGCCAATGCCCTCACCAGAGACTGGAAGGAATTTTACCCTCCTCTGAACCGGCACAGTCTTTGCTTGTAACTCCCAAGGGCATTCATCTGCCGAGTTACTAAGTTATTCCTGGGCATGTTTTTACCCAGACATCCTGATGCATATTGAAAATGCCTTGAAAGCAGAATCTAACTCTTACTTAGTAATACGTCCCGAAGCCTAGCACAAACTCAATACTCAGAGAATATTTTCATTCAGTCAGTCGATATTTGTTAAAGTGCTACTCTATAGTAAGCACAGTGGCCCTGGACTATCCAGATAAATAATATTACGGTCCTTGTCCTACAATAACTAAATAAGTAAATAAATGAATAAACTCCAGCCTAGAAACGGCCTTGTGGCTGCCTTCAACCGCTAGTCTGGGGATATCTCCAGTCACTCAAGGCCAGAGGGGTGGGGCCTAAAGCCCCCTCCAATCAGAGAAGACGCATTAAGAACTGTCTGGTCAGACGCACGTCAACGTAGAGGCGGATCCCAGGATCTGCAGTATTTGTCTCTTGTTCTGAGCGTCAAGCTGGACTCTTCTGTCTTTACTGTGGGAGAATCCAGGAGTCTTTGCAGTAACTTCTGTAAGTCTCTGACTTGCAGGTCCTGGGAGATCTGTAGGGAGGACTACAGAACACCCTGGAAGCTGAGAAATGGTCAGTATATGGGACCAACTGTCCTGAGAGGGAGTGTTGTCTGGCTGGAGACGAAAGTGGCTATGGTGGACCAGGGACTATGTTATGTTAGCTTTGGATCTTCTTTGCTTGTTTTTTGAGACAGAGTCTCACTATATCGCCCTCAGTAGAGTGCAGTGGCGTCACAGCTCACAGCAACTTCCACCTCTTGGGCTGGCTCGGTGCCCTTAGCATAGTGGTTATGGCACCAGGCAAGTGTAGCGTGGGTTGGGTGTTCGAACCCGGCCTGCGCCAGCTAAAACAACAATGACAACTGCAACCAAAAAATAGCTGGGTGGGTGCCTGTAGTCTCAGCTCCTTGGGAGGCTAAGGCAAGAAAATCACTTAAGCCCAATAGTTTGAGGTTGCTGTGAGCTGTGACCCCACGGAACTCTAGCCAGGGTGACCACTTGAGACTCTGTCTCACACACGCACACACACAAAAAAAAAACTCTTGGGCTTAAGTAATTTATAATAATATATTTGACTTGAATTTGTATTTTCTTACATAGGAATTCAGTGCTCTCAATCACTTGCAGGCTAATTCACTTTTATATATTTTAGTACTCTACAGGGAGACTTGTTCCCTTACCCCCATATTTTCCAAAAGTATGGCACTCTCATTCTAAATCTATCTCTCTTGTTTCCTCAGCCTGACTCTTCTAGATTTTTCAGTAAAATCCTAAGCTTTTTGTTCTTTTTTCATTTTTTTTAAAGGGCAACTTCCCATCAAACTGACTATCAATTTTTTTCTTTATTGCTCATTTCAAACAGGTGCAGTATTTTTGTTGCTTGCTATTTCTTTATGTGACAGTGGATAATTGTTTCCTAAATTTTGGGGTTTTATGAATTTCTGAACATGTCTTAGAAGAAGAAAGCAGACAATAGGCTCAGAGCCGGTAGCACAGTAGTTAAGGCGCCAGCCACAAGCACTGAGGGTGGCACCTCAGGCCAGCTAAAAACAGTGACAACTGCAGTAAGAAATAGCTGGGTGTTAAAGCACTCAAGCTAGACCTCCCATTTGATCCTGCAATCCCATTACTGGGCATCTACCCAGAAGGAAAGAAATCCTTTTATCATTAGGACACTTGTACTAGACTGTTTATTAAAGTTCAATTTACAATCGCCAAAATGTGGAAACAGCCTAAATGCCCACCAACCCAGAAATGGATTAACAAGCTGTGGTATATGTATACCATGGAATACTATTCATCCATTAAAAATAATGGAGACTTTACATCCTTCGTATTAACCTGGATGGAAGTGGAAGACATTATTCTTAGTAAAGCATCACAAGAATGGAGAAGCATGAATCCTATGTACTCAATTTTGATATGAGGACAATTAATGACAATTAAGGTTATGAGGGGGGGAAAGCAGAAAGAGGGAGGGAGGGAGGTGGGGCCTTGGTGTGTGTCACACTTTATGGGGGCAAGACATGATTGCAAGAGAGACTTCACCTAACAATTGCAATCAGTTGGGCGGTGCCTGTGGCTCAGTGAGTAGGGCGCCAGCCCCATATGCCGAGGGTGGCGGGTTCAAACCCAGCCCCGGCCAAACTGCAACCAAAAAATAAGCCGGGCGTTGTGGCGGGCGCCTGTAGTCCCAGCTGCTTGGGAGGCTGAGGCAAGAGAATCGCGTAAGCCCAAGAGTTAAGAGGTTGCTGTGAGCCGTGTGATGCCACGGCACTCTACCCGAGGGCGGTACAGTGAGACTCTGTCTCTACAAAAAAAAAAAAAAAAAAAAACAATTGCAATCAGTGTAACCTGGCTTATTGTACCCTCAATGAATCCCCAACAATAAAAAAAAAAAAAAGAAATAGCTGGGTGTTGTGGCAGGCGCCTGTAGTCCCAGCTACTTGGGAGGCTGAGGCAAGAGAATCGCTTAAGCCCAAGAGTTTTGAGGTTGCTGTAAGCTGTGACGCCATGGCACTCTACCAAAGGTGACATAGTGAGACACTGTCTCAACAAAAAATAAAATAAAATAAAAAATAGAGGGTGGCGCCTGTGGCTCAGTCAGTAAGGCGCCAGCCCCATATACCGAGGGTGGCGGGTTCAAACCCGGCCCGGCTGAACTGCAACCAAGAAATAGCCGGGCGTTGTGGCAGGCACCTGTAGTCCCAGCTGCTCGGGAGGCTGAGGCAAGAGAATCGCTTAAGCCCAGGAGTTGGAGGTTCCTGTGAGCTGTATGATGCCATGGCACTCTACCGAGGGCCATAAAGTGAAACTCTGTGTCTACCAAAAAAAAAAAAATAGAATTTCTGTCTTCCACAAAAGGTGTAAATCTTGCAGGAAGGCCTATAGCCAGCCAGGACTCGGGTAGAAGATTCTGATGCTTTCCAGGAACACTGGCCTTGAAGCATTTCAGGAGGGTGGGGAGGGGGTTGCTGTGACCATGCCATTTGGTCTGTAACCTGCTTTCTATCACTAGCTATTCTCCCAGGATGGCTGTACTCTTGTTGGAGTGGTGAGGAATTTCAGGAGTATGAGAAGTGGGTTGTTCTAATCATGCAGTTTGTTCTCTGGCCTGCTTTCTTTTGCTCCCTGTCTCTCAAATGGCTACTTTTGTCAGGTACTGAGGATTTCTTCCCCACGTGAAGAATGGGAGTAGAACCCCCCAGGGGTGTAAATGAATATCTTTCAGTTTGAGAGTACTCTTGATATACCCTTCATGTAACCCATTAATACTTTTTTTTTTTTTGTAGAGACAGAGTCTCACTTTATGGCCCTCAGTAGAGTGCCATGGCATCACATGGCTCACAGCAACCTCCAACTCCTGGGCTTAAGCGATTCTCTTGCCTCAGCCTCCCGAGTAGCTGGGACTACAGGCGCCCGCCACAATGCCCAGCTATTTTTTGGTTGCAGTTCAGCCGGGGCCGGGTTTGAACCCACCACCCTCGGTATATGGGGCCAGCGCCTTACTGACTGAGCCACAGGCGCCACCCCCATTAATACTTTTTTATGCAAGCCTCAGTTTTCATTTCTGGGACACATACTGTTCAGCCCATCAGATGCTGGTATTCAGGGGTAAATGCAACAATTTTTTCTGCCCTCTTGATTCTTAAATATTTCAAGGTGGGAAAGCTATTTCAAAGGATAAGAATTACCCATCACCACCAAGATGTTTTGAAAATCCGCAACACAGGGCTGGGTGGAGTGGCTCATGCCTGTAATTCTAGCACTCTGGGAGAATGAGGTGGGTGGATTGCCTGAGTGTCATGAGTTTGAGACCAACCTGAGTGAGAGTGAGACCCCATTTCTACTAAAAATGGAAAAGCTAGAGGGATTATGGCTTAGGTCTGTGGGCCCAGCTACTGGAGATGGTGAGGCAATAGGATCTCTGAAACCCAGGATTTGGAGATTCCTGTGAGATATGATGCCATGGCACTCTAACCAACATGACAGAGTGAGACTCTGTCTCAAAAAAAAAGAATATCTGGAACCCAATACACACTTCATGACTATTCAAAGCTATGGTGCAATTTTTTTAGCAGGGTGGCCACTTAGAAATTCTGTGAGCAGAATGAGGGAGAGAGGATGTCCCAATCTATATTCCAGTCACCATTGATATTCCCTGAATCTTTTTTTTTAATTTTTTTTTTTTGTAGAGACAGAGTTTCACTTTATTGCCCTCAGTAGAGTGCCGTGGCGTCACACAGCTCACAGAAACCTCCAACTCCTGGACTTAGGCGATTCTCCTGCCTCAGCCTCCCTAGTAGCTGGGACTACAGGCGCCCGCCACAACGCCCGGCTATTTTTTTGTTGCAGTTTGGCCAGGGCTGGGTTTGAACCCACCACCCTCGGTATATGGGGCCGGCGCCCTGCTCATTGAGCCACAGGCGCCGCCCATACTCCCTGAATCTTTTACCTTGAAAAGTTTTCTTTCAAGGTGGGCAGGGTGTAATCTTAGCACTGAGTTGGTTAGGTGGGTGGGTCAGTTGAGCTCAGGAGTTGGAGACCAGCCTAAGAGTGAGACACCATCTCTAAAAATAGCTGAGCCAGCTGGGCTCCTGTAGCTCAGTGGGTAGGGCACTGGCCATATGCATCCAAGGCTGGTGGGTGTGTTCAAACCTGGCCCAGGCATGCTAAATAAAACAAAATAAAATAAAAAAAAATATATCTGGGCATTGTGGTGGGTGTCTAGTCCCAGCTACTAGGGAGGCTAAGGCAAGAAAATCACTTGAGCCCAAGAGTTTGTGGTTGCTGTGAGCTATGATACTACAGCACTCTCCTGAGGGTGACAAAGTGAGACTCTGTCTCAATAATAAATAAAAATAGCCGGGCCTTGTAGTGGGTGCCTGTAGTCCCAGGTACTTGGGAGGTTGAGGCAAGAGGATCACTTGAACCCAAGAGTTTGAGTTTTATCACTACAGCACTCTACTGATGGTGACAAGATGCAACTGTCTGAAAATAAAAAAAAGAAACATTTTGTTTGTTTTTCTTTTTTTTTGAGACAGAGTCTCAGTATGTCACCCTAGGTAGAGTGCTATGGCTTCACAGCTCACAACAACTCAAACTCTTGGCCTCAAGCGATTCTATTGCCTCAGCCTCCCAAGTAGCTGGGACTAAAGGCACCCACCCCAGTGCCCGGCTATTTTTTGTTGTTGTTGTTGTAGTTGTCATTGTTGTTTGGCAGACCCGTGCTGGGTTCGAACCCACCAGTTCTGGTGTATGTGGCTGGCACCTTAGCTGCTTGAGCTATAGGCTCCAACATTTTGTTTATTTCAGCTTCAATTTTTCATTAACTGTAAAATGTAATTCATTGACAGAACTTAAAGAATAAGAAAATTTCCCTAAAGAGGCAAGACAGAAGTAGAGTTGAGAAAAGGGAATTAAGTATGTCATCATATATTCAATTCATAAAAAAGAAATTGGTTTTGTCTTTTTTCCCAGCGAGTTTGTAAGGTTCTGCAGTCTCCTATTGTTTGAGGATGATTTCAGATGGAAACTCAGAACTTACCTTTGTAATGATAACATGAAGAAGAAAGACAAAGTGTGAATTACTTTATGGCTACATAAAAATGACTACATTGAATACATTTCCATAAGAAAGTGTAGATCGGGCAGCGCCTGTGGCTCAGTGAGTAGGGCGCAGGCCCCATATGGCAAGGGTGGAGGGTTCAAACCGAGCCCTGGCCAAACTGCAACAAAAAAATAGACAGGCGTTGTGGCGGGCGCCTGTAGTCCCAGCTGCTCGGGAGGCTGAGGCAAGAGAATCGCGTAAGCCCAGGAGTTGGAGGTTGCTGTGAGCTGTGTGACGCCACGGCACTCTACCTGAGGGCAGTACAGTGAGACGCTGTCTCTACAAAAAAAAAAGAAAGTGTAGATCAACTTGGTACCTGTAGCTCAATGACTAGGGCTCCAGCCACATACACCAGAGCTGGTGGGTTTGAATCCAGCCAGGGCCTGCCAAACAACAATGACAACCACAACCAAAAAATAGCCGGGCATCATGGCAGGTGCCTGTAGTCCCAGCTACTTGGGAGGCTGAGGTAAAAGAATCACTTAATGCCCAAGACTTGAAGGTTGCTGTGAGCTGTGATGCCACAGCACTCTATCCAGGGTGACATAGTGAGACTCTGCCTCAAAAAAAACAGACAGAAATGTTAACTGCATTACAATTTTTTCTTTTTTTTGACAGAGTCTCAAGCTGTTGTCCTGGGTAGAGAGCTGTGGCCTCATAGTTCACAACCTCAAACTCTTGAGCTCAAGAGAGCCTCTTGCCTCAGTTTTTCTATTTTTAGTACAGACGGGGTGAGGGGGGGGTGTCTTACATTTTGTTCAGGCTGGTCTCAAACTTGTGAGCTCAAGCAATCTACCCACTTTGGCCTCCCAGAGTGCTAGGATTACAGGCGTGAGCCGCCTGGACCAGCCTACAATTTTCTTCTATTACATAAACATCAACACTAAGTTTGCAGTATGTTGCTGGTTATTTTTTTGTTTTGTTTTGTTTTTTGAGACAGTCTCACTATGTCGCCCTCAGTAGAGTGCTGTAGCATCATAGCTCACAGCAACCTCCAACTCTTGGGATCAAGCGGTTCTCTTGCCTCAGCCTCCTGGGTAGCTGGGATTACAGGCGCTGTGGGTCCCCTGGAGAAGAGCAAACAAGTTTAGAAAAAGATGGGAAGTGAGGGCAGAACAGAAGGTAGAGAAATAATCTGCTAGATCAGAAAATGTTTCACCTTGAAGTCAGCCTGTTCATAAGGAGGGTCATAAAAGAGGGATTAGAAGTTCAAGCCAGGGGCAGCACCTATGGTTCAAAGGGGTAGGGTGTCTGCCCTGTATGCTGGAGGTGGCGGGTTCAAATCCAGCACCAGCCAAAACCTGCAAAAAAAAAAAGTTCAAGTCAGAATTAGCCAAAGTTCAGGTGCCTAGGGAAAAGAGAGAAACTTAAGAGAAATTTGATATAAGAATTATTTTGTTCTGACTGCTGAAGACAGAACTATTCAGCTAATTGTTTACAAACAAAAAAACAGGAATTTTCAGAGGGTATACCTGGCGTTATCAGAGGTAAAATGAAGATTATTACCTAAATCATAAGAGGAAGGGTTGAGTTTTACAGTGAGTTTCTCTTGAGAGCACAGAGGAGGGAAATTTCTTTTTTTATTTTTATTTATTTATTTATTTTTTTGAGACAGAGTCTCACTATGTTGCCCTCGGTAGAGTACCCTGGTGTCACAACTCGCAGTAACCTCAAACTCTTGGGCTTGGGTGGTGCCTGTGGCTCAGAGGAGTAGGGCACCGGTCCCATATGCCAGAGGTGCTGGGTTCAAACCCAGCCCCGGCCAGAATCTGAAAAACAAAAACTCTTGGGCTTAAGCGATTCTCTTGCCTCAGCCTCCCAAGTAGCTGGGACTATAGGTGCCCACTACAATGCCCAGATAATTTTTGGTTGGAGTTGTCATTGTTTTTTGGCAGGCCCGGGCAGGGTTTGAACCTGCCAGCTCCAGTGCATGTGACTGGCGCCCTAGCCGCTGAGCTACTAGCACCGAGCCTTCTCTCCTTCTTTCTCATGTGTATATCTCATTTTACCAGATAAATAAGGTTCTTGCCTCTTTTTGTTTGTTTCTTCTTGTCTCTTTTTTAAATTCAGATTTTTCTCTCTCTAGAACCCAGGACTCATAGCTTTATAATATAAATAGTCCAGGAGATAGCAACCTTTATCAAAGTTTCGGTTGTGGTATAGGGCCTCCCTTTAGTGTGCACCTGGCTCCTTATTTGAAATCGATCTTCCATCGTGTAGACAAGTGAAGTTTCCCCATCTTTCTTTTTTTTGCACTTTTTGGCTGGGGCTGCGTTTGAACCCGCCACCTCTGGCATATGGGGCCCGTGCCCTACTCCTTTGAGCCACAGGCGCCACCCTCCCCGCTTTTTAATATAGTCAAGTATGAAACACAAATGACAATTCCAATTACAAAGTGAATTTAGGGTAAACTACATGTAACCAATGTTCCTGTCAAGTCTTCTAAGTCAGGACTAATTATAGTGACTTCTTTGATCTTTTATCTTTGTGATCTCTGAGATAAACATGACATTTTATTTCAATTGTGTAATAAGATAGTTCTTTTTCTGTATACCATTTGGGGATTATTCTGGAGTAAGACATAATTATTATTATTTTTTTTTTTTTGTGGTTTTTGGCCAGGGCTGTGTTTGAACCCGCCACCTCCGGCATATGGGACTGGTGCCCTACTCCTTGAGCCACAGGCGCCACCCAACATAATTATTTTTTTTAATCTTCATTTTTGTTTTCTTCTTTATTGTTGGGGATTCATCGAGGGTAGAAGAAACGAGGTTACACTGATTGCATTTGTTAAGAAAAGTCCCTCTTATAATTGTGTCTTGCCCCCAAAAGGTGTGTCACACATGGAGATCCTACCCTACTCCCTTCTTCCCTCTCTCTACTCTTCCTTTCCTCCACCCACCTCCCTACTTCTCCTCTCTCTGCTCTCCCCTTCCCCCACCCCAAACATGTACTAGGTCATTGATTGTCCTTATATCAAAATTGAATACATAGGATTCATGCTTCTCCATTCTTGTTATGCTTTACTAAGAATAATGTGTTCCCAAAATCTCAAAACTGCCCATGCTGGCGTGGATGTGGAGAAAAAGGAACACTTTTACACTGCTGGTGGGACTGCAAACTAATAGAACCTTTTTGGAAGGAAGTATGGAGAAACCTCAAAGAACTCAAGCTGGACCTCCCATTTCATCCTGCAATCCCATTACTGGGCATCTACCCAGAGGAAAAAAATCCTTTTATCATAAGGACACTTGCACTAGACTGTCGCAGCTCAATTTATAATCGCCAAAATGTGGAAACAGCCAAAATGCCCCCCAACCCAGGAATGGATTAACAAGCTGTGGTATATGTATACCATGGAATACTATTCAGCCATTAAAAGAAATGGAGACTTTACATCCTTTGTATTAACCCAGATGAAAGTGGAACACATTATTCTTAGTAAAGCATCACAAGAATGGAGCTGCATGAATGCTATGTATTCAATTTTGATATGAGGACAATTAATGATATACTGGGAGGTGGGGGAAGGGGAGAGAAAAGAGAGAGGAGAAGTGGGTGAAGGAAAGGAAGAGCAGAGAGGGGGAAGTAGGGGGTCTCGGTGTGTGATACACCTTTGGGGGTCAAGGCACAATTCTAAGAGGTACTATACCTGACAAATGTAATCAGTGTAACCTGGTTTCTTGTAACCTCAATGAATCCCCAACAATAAAAAAGAAAAAAAAGACAAGTCGGCTGCTAAGCAGGACAGGCAGGGCAGCAAAAACACCGGGCGGGCCAGGATGAGTCTGCTGCTAAGCAGGACAGTCAGCTGTGGCAAAAACACCTGGCGGGCCGGATAAATGTCTTCAGCGGGCCACATGTGGCCCGTGGGCTGTAGTTTGAGGACCCCTGCTTTAAAGAGTGCTTTTCATTTCAGCCTTAGCAGTCACAGCACACAATTGTACAGCAAAGTGCATGCTCTTCCAAATATACGAAGCCTCAGTGGACTGTGTGCCTATTTTAAATCTCTATCCTTGAGGAGTTGTACATGGTGTTCGTTTTTTTTTTGTAGAGACAGAGTCTCACTTTACTGCCCTTGGTAGAGTGCTGTGGTGTCACATGGCTCACAGCAACCTCCAGCTCTTGGGCTTATGTGATTCTCTTGCCTCAGCCTCCTGAGCAGCTGGGACTACAGGCGCCGGCCACAATGCCTGGCTATTTTTTTGTTGCAGTTTGGCCGGGGCTGGGTTTGAACCCACCACCCTCGGTATATGGGGCCGGTGCCCTACTCACTGAGCCACAGGTGCCGCCCTGTACATGGTGTTCTAAAAGTTGCCACTGTAGTCACCATAGATAGGAAAAATGGTTAATTATAGCTATGTGTTGTACATTTATTTGCAAAATGTTTATTAGAAAATTTCACAAAACATTTACAAAAATTCTCTATGACTCATACCTGTAATCCTAGCACTCTGGGAGGCCAAGATGGGTGGAATGCCTGAGCTCATTTGAGTCCAAGAGTTTGAGGTTGCTGTGAGCTATGACGTCATGGCAATATATTGAGGGCGACAAAGTGAGACTCTGTCTCAAAAAAAAAAAAATTCTCTATGGCTTGGCCACCTCTTTGTAAAATTTTGTAATGAGTATTTTGTAAAGATACGTTTAGCTATAATTTTCTGTTTTCCCTTTTTATGGTAACCATATGTGTGACTTCAGGGACAACCTCTAGATTTCTACAAAAATATCTTTATATGGCAGCAATCAGCCATTCTGTGTCCGTCTTTCAATTATCCTGATATCAGTAGACCTACAACTAACCCATAGACTGTGATGCTGGCAACTCAACCTGGATCACATATGTGCATCGAATACACTTCAGAATTTCCACTTTCTCATTTTTCCTTTTCCCTAATTCCCATGAATGTACACAGGGCACTGGCTGTATCCGCACTTGTCCAAGATCCAAATTTGCGGTTTGAAAAAAAAATTTTTTTTTATTGCTGAGGATTCATTGAGGGTACAGCAAACCAGGTTACACTGATTGCATTTGTTAGGTAAAGTCCCTCTTGCAATCATGTCTTGCCCCCAAAAGGTGTGGCACACACCAAGGCCCCACCCCATCGTCCCTCCTTCCCTCTCTCTGCTCTTCCTTTCCCCACCCCTCCCTCCTCCTTTTTCTCTCTGCTCTCTCCTTCCTCCACCCCCACCCCCACCATGACCTTAATTGCCATTAATTGTCCTCATATCAAAATTGAGCACATAGGATTCATGCTTCTCCATTCTTCCTTCTCTAGGCTCTAGAAACTTTAAATGATTAGTAGAAAATGCTGTGTTTCAAGATTGTGGTGGGTGGTCTTCCCTGGACAAAGAGGATTTGTGTTGTTAAAAAAGTGTTGGGCAGGCTCGACACCTATGGCTGAAGCAGCTGGGGCGCCAACCACATACACCTGAGCTGACGGGTTCAACTCCAGCCTGGGCCCCGCAAAGAACAATGACGGTTGCAACCAAAAAATAGCCAGGTGTTGTGGCAGGCGCCTGTAGTCCCAGCTATTTGAGAGGCAGAGGCAAGAGAATCACTTGAGCCCAGGAGTTAGTTGGAGGTTGCTGTGAGCTGTGATGCCACGGCACTCTACCCAGGGTGACAGCTTGAGGCTCTGTCTCAAAAAAAAAAATAAGTGTTGGCAAAAATAAATACATAAATAAGTAAGAGTGTTGAGCAGAAGGGACGCTCTGCTGTGTCTTCTCCAGCTGAATGTTGCTCTTCTAGGAGGAGTAACACCAGCAATACGTGAAATTCTTAAAGAAGCCATTTCATAGACCCACTTAAAATCTGCAAAATTAGTAAACCCAAGGTTTACTAATCACTCCTGAAAACCCAAACTCAAGATACAAGAGTTGGTCAAAGAAAATGCAGTTTATTCAAGAGCAATGTAAAGAGATGGCTGACTAATGTTCCTCAGCAGACCAAAAGGTGGTGAAAGTGGAAAGGAGCTTGGGAAACTTTGTGCAGGAGCTTTCTATGTATGGGTCACTGTGACTTGTTGCAATGAATTTTTGCTATCTGGCAGTCTGGCTGACATCAGCTAGACCACAGCAGAAATGGAGGTTAACTGCTCAGCATTTTTCCTTCATGGGGAGTTCTGCAGTCTTGCTTCTGGAGTTAATGGCTCAAAACTTATTCCTGGGTGGCGCCTGTGGCTCAGTTGGTAAGGCACCAGCCCCATATACCGAGGGTCACAGGGTCAAACCTGGCCCCAGCCAAATTGCAACAAAAAAATAGCGGGGCATTGTGGCGGGTGCCTGTAGTCCCAGCTAGTCAGGAGGCTGAGGCAAGAGAATTGCCTAAGTCTAGGAGTTGAAGGTTGCTGTGAGCTGGGTGATTCCATGGCACTCTACCAAGGGCCATAAACTGAGACTCTGTCTCTACCAAAAAAAAAAAAAAAACTTATTCCTAAAATTCTTTAGCAAGGACATAAATAGCCATTGTAAAAAAAAAAAAAAAAAAAGCAATCACTGGCTTCAAGATACAGAGTAGTTGCTGCTCTTGCAGGATCACACACTAGATGGGCCCAAGATACCAAATGCCTTGTGCGCCTATTAACGCCTGGGAAGCGATGCTTAGCTAAGTGGTTCTCAGCCCAGGCTTCCAGGTAGGATTCCATGGCCAGTTTGAAGAAATGCATCATCTGTGATTCCACCTTCCCACAGATTCTATTAGTCTGGGCTGTGTCATCCACATGGTTTCAATTAATTACTCCTATGTGATGCTACAGTTAGGCCAGGGTCAAGCATGAGAGTTTTAAAATGTGTTGAGCCTTTTCCCCAAGGGTGGTCATAGGGCCTGCCCTTCTTGTGGTTCCCATGTTATTGTTGCCATAGCAAAAATTTCCATCAGGGGAGGGAAATATGAAACTTACACTTTGGTTTTTGTTGTAGAACCTCCTTATTCTTGACTCCTGTGATAAAGAACAAGAAAGGGTAGATATTTTTCTGTGCTTCAAGGATTCTCTGCATGTTGATGAAGTGGTAGCAGGTGAAGGGGTTGTACTGATGCTTTTAAAGCCGTATTTTCAAGTTGCAAGTGGAATATATTTAGATATTCTCACCTGCAAGGAAATCAAGGGCAGGCTGGGAAAGAGAAAGAATGGTTGCTTCTTAGGTAAATGTGTGCCAAGACAATGGCTGTGACCACTTTTTCTCCTGCACTGTCATGTGTTTAGAAGTTGAAAATCTATACTTCACTACTTGTAGACGTTCCTGCCTAATGAGCTTGCTTGAAGTACTCTCTTTTGGGCTAGGCTAGGCGCCTGTATCTCAGCGGCTAGGGTGCCAGCCACATAGATCAAACCTGGTGTGTTCGAATCCAGCCGGGCCTGCCAAACAACAACTACAACCAAAAAAATAGCCAGGCATTGTGGCAGGCGCCTGTAGTCCCAGCTACTTGGGAAGCTGAGGCAAGAGAATCGCTTAAGCCCAAGAGTTTGAGGTTGCTTTGAGCTGTGATGGCCACAGCACTCTACACAGGGTGACAAAGTGAGACTCTGTCTCAAAAAAAAAAAGAGGCTCGGCACCTGTGGCTCAAGTGGCTAAGGCTCCAACCACATACACCTGAACTGGCGGGTTTGAATCCAGCCCAGCCTGCCAAACAATGACGGCTGCAACCAAAAAATAGCCAGGCGTTGGGAGGCGGAGGCAGGAGAATCTCTTAAGCCCAGGAGTTGGAGGTTGCCATGAGCTGTGATGCCATGGCATTCTACCCAGGCATCACAGGCTCTGTCTCAAAAAAAAAAAAGCAAGCTGGGTGGCGCCTGTGGCTCAGTGATTAGGGCGCCAGCCCCATATATTGAGGGTGGCACGTTTGAACCCGGCCCCAGCCAAACTGCAACAAAAAATAGGTGGGCATTGTGGCGGGAGCCTATAGTCCCAGCTACTGGGGAGGCTGAGGCAAGAGAATCGCCTAAGCCCAGGAATTGGAGGTTGCTGTGAGCTGTGACGCTACCGCACTCTACCGGGAACAATTAAATGAGACTGTCTCTAAAAAAAAAAAAAAAAAAATGAAGCTGCCCCTTCTTGGGGTTTATGATGGGCAGCAAGATGGCGTCTGCCAGCAGGGTCATCCAGGTAGTCAAGCCACATACTCCATTAATACGATTTTCTGACAGAATAGATGATCCTAAATCCAATGTATCGAAAGCTTTGAGATCGGCAGGGCTACCGTCTCATTATTCTGCAATTTCCCAGCATTCTAAGGGAAATAAATCACCAGATTTGCTGATGTATCAGGGTCCACCAGACACTGCAGAAATAAAAAACATTACTCAGAAAAACAGAAGGGGGCGGCACCTGTGGCTCAGTGAGTAGGGCGCCGGCCCCATATACCTAGGGTAGCGGGTTCAAACCCAGCGCCGGCCAAACTGCAACAACAAAAAAAATAGCCGGGCGTTGTGGCGGGCGCCTGTAGTCCCAGCTGCTCTGGAGGCTGAGGCAAGAGAATCGCGTAAGCCCAAGAGCTGGAGGTTGATGTGAGCCGTGTGACGCCACGGCACTCTACCCGAGGGCGGTACAGTGAGACTCTGTCTCTACCAAAAAAAAAAAAGAAAAACAGAAGGAAACTTGTGTCTCAAGAAGAAATTGAATATATTCAACATGGAGGTCCAGAGTAAATCACTATGGCTGCTGTTTGTCATCAGACAAAAGAATTACCTTTACAATAAATGACTTCTTAAATGATAAAGAAGAAATTGTATTTTGAACATCTTTAATAAATATTTTGTTAAAAAAATGACACTGAAAATTTAGATGGACACTCGTATCTCCTAATTTATGTATTTTGGTCAGCTTCTCCATGAGCTTATGTAAATGTTTATATACTTGATACTTATTAAAGTATACATCTGTTAAAAAAAAAAAAAGAAAGGAAGGAAGAAATACTCTCTTTTGCTCTGTTTTGTTTTTTTGTAGAGACAGAGTCTCACTTACCACCCTCGGTAGAGTGCCGTGGCACTCACAGCAACCACCAACTCCTGGGCTACAGGCACCTTCCACCTTTGGCATATAGGGCCGGCACCCTACACACTGAGCCACAGGTGCCGCCCCCTTTTGCTCTGTTTTTATACTAGTTAAGAGGCTCTGAGAAATCCTTCTCCCCTGCCTATATAACAGTCTTCTCTCCACTCTCTCTGTCCAGATTCCGTGTGCCCTGAAAAAAATTTTATCATACTTTTTTTATTATGTTTTAAAAAAAAAAATGTGCTGTAATTCTGCAAATGTTCCTTTGTGCCTATTTTAAATGTGAATATATGGATATGCACATTGCAGTGTATGATGCACAGTGTAGATGAGGGTGGGTCTTTGGATATTAACAAACAAGGGGAGTATGTATTGTTTAGGTTTTATCTGGAAGCTACATCAGTTCGATGTAGAAAAAGATAAGGTACATGCACTTTTTTTTTTTTGAGATAGAGTCTCACTATGTCACCCTTGGTAGAGTACCATAGTGTGACAGCTCACAGCAACCTCAAACTCTTGGGCTTAAGTAATTCTCTTGCCTCGGCCTCCCAAGTAACTGGGACTTTAGGTGCCCGCCACAACGCCCAGCTATTTTTTGGTTGCAGTTGTCGTTTAGCTGGCCTGGGCCAGGTTTGAACCCTCCACTCTCCATGCATGTGGCTAACACGTAGGCACTGTGCTATGGGCGCCGGTACATGCACTTTTAAAGAAGATGGCATTAACTTCCTGAAGTAACTGAATGTTTTGAAAAAAAGAGAATAATTAGAAAAGGCTTGCTATGATGCTAAAAAAGTCTTTTTAAAGATAGCATTAGAGATTAGAAAATATGGCAGATACCTAAACCTTCGATTTTGATTGGTTTTTTTTTTTTTTTTTAGACAGAATCTCAAGCTGTTGCCCTAAGTAGAGTGCCGTGGCGTCTCATAGCAACCTCCAACTCTTGGGCTTAAGCCATTCTCTTGCCTCAGCCTCCCAGGTAGCTGGGACTACAGGCGCCTGCCACAACGCCTGGCTATTTTTGTTGTTGTTGCAGTTGTCGTTGTTTTAGCTGGCCCAGGCCGGGCTCAAACCCACCAGCCTTGGTGTATGTGGCCAGCATCCTACCCACTGAGCTACAGGTGTCACCCTATACCTTCAATTTTTGGAAAAAGTTTTTCTTTTAAATGGTTTTTATGAGAATATGCTTAAGTACTTTGGGGAGAGTATCAACTAATGTGCACAACCCCAAACCTTTATAAAGGTAGCACTTCCTTCATCTTAGATTCTATTTTTATATCTTGCTTTGGAAAATAAAATCTCTCACCATCAGTAATTGGGTCAAAATTCAACTGGGATAAATCCAGCCTCTACCAATTACAGCATGTTTGACAAAATATTATCATGGGACAGAAGCATTGGCATCCCTGTTGAGCTTGTTGAAAATTTAGAAATCCAGCTTCACCTGAATCTTCTGAAAAAATGTCTGCATTTGAACAAGACCTCCAGTTCATTCTTGCGCACGTTAAAATTTTACAAGTACCATTTGTCTCACCAGGATATATTTATATGAGAAATATACATGCCTTTAGGCTGGCCTTATTTTTGCCCTATCAGCCAAAAATCACAGTATCTAGTCTGGGTTTGTGGATATTGTTTCATCCTCTTTCCTCAGTGTTAACACATGAGGGAAAGTCTCTTGTAACATACATAATTCCATTCAGTCATATAAGTCAGAAACAGTTCTCACCCACTCATTTAAGTAAAAATGAAATTAAATCTTCTGTTGGATTTTTGGTAAATATGTTTTTCTTTTTTTGTTTGTTTGTTTCTTTGTTTCTTTGTTGTCAGGAAAAGTTGACATTCGAAGATGTGTCTATGGTATTCTCTAAGGATGAATGGACCTGCCTGGATGTTGCTCAGCAAAATTTGTATCGGGATGTCATGTTAGAGACCTACAGAAACCTGGTCTTCCTTGGTGAGGATAACGTAGATACACAGTTCCTACTCTACACTAAGCATTTCATATTGTTTCTTTGTAGACAGGTTTTGTGGAGTTTCTTTTTTGACCGCATTAGTTTCAGATTCTTGTTTCTAAGGAAAACTTAAGTTCTTCGTACAGAAAATAAAGTATTTGATGTTTATCTTGGCATTAATCTTACCCTTTCTTAAGCTGATATATATTCTTCACTACCTTGATGGTAATTTCAAAAATTTAGAGGCATAGAATTGTTGCCCATATCTTTAAGTCTAATTTCTAGACCAAATTTTATTTCGGTAGTACTTAGTAGTAGAGTTAAGAATCCTCCAACAAGGGGCGGTACCTGTGGCTCAGTGAGTAGGGCACCGGCCCCACACACCAAGGATAGCGGGTTTGAACCCGGCCCTGGCCAAACTGCAACAAAGAATCCTCCAACATTGGGGCGGCACCTGTGGCTCAAAGGGGTAGGGCACCAGCCCCATATGCCAGAGGTGGCGGGTTCAAGCCCAGCCCTGGCCAAAAACTGCAAAACAAAACAAAACAAAAGAATCCTCCAATGTTAAATACTACTTGTGGGACAGCGTCTGTGCTCAGTGAGTAGTGTGCCAGCCCCATATACAGGGTGCTGGATTCAAACCCGGCCCCAGCCAAGCTGCAACAAAAAAAATAGCTAGGCGTTGTGGCCGGCACCTGTAGTCCCAGCTACTTGGGAGGCTGAGGCAAGAGAATCACCTAAACCCAAGAGCTAGAGGTTGCTGTGAGCTGTGATGCCATGGCACTCTACCAAGGGTGACAAAGTGAGACTCTGACTCTTAAAAAAAAAAAAAACACTACTTGTTAAAAATTCTAGTTTCTGTAAGGAACCTCTATTTTTAGACTATTCTTTCAGGCGCTTCTAAAATGTTGTGTTCTCTACTTTAGCAAGGTACCGGCTGGTTAATTGGAGAATCCCAGTAAGAGTCATGTTATTTTTCTAATAAAACAGGGCTTGCTGTCACTAAGCCAGATCTCATCACCTGTCTGGAGCAAAACAAAGAACCCTGGAAGGTGAAGACTCACCAGAGAGTAGTCAAGCACCCAGGTAGGTTGGAGGGAATGAAGCAGATAACACTGGTCCAAAGTTGAAGGAGAAAAACCACACAATACAGTGTGACTAGGGAAACTCAGCTTAATTGGAAATGATTTCTGAAAAGCCTGGGTTTCTTTCTTTTTCTTCTTACATAAGAACACCTCTGTTCTTATTTTCATTTCTTATGTTTATTTTCTCATTGAGACAACATATCACTGTGTTGCCTTCAGGTGAGAATGCCAGGGCAACAGCCTAGCACAAAGCAACCTTAAATATCTTGGTTCAAGTAATTTTTCTGTCTCAGGCTCCAAAATAGTTGGGACTACAGGTTTTTCCACAAGGCTAATGTTGTTTTTACTATTTTTCAGTAGAATCAGAGTCTTGGTTTTGATCAGGCTTATCTCAAACTCCTGAACTCAAGTAATCCTCTCACCTTGTCCTCTCAGAGTGCTACGTTTACATGTGAGAGCCACCATGGCTGGCCCTATGCTTGTTTTTAATTTTTATCAATTCATTTTGTGAGACAGAAACTCACTTTGTCACCCGGGTCAAGTTTCATGGCATCATATCTCATAACAACCTCAAATCTCAAGTAATCCTTTTGCCTCAGCCTACTGAGTGGTGCTGGGACTACTGGCACCTGCTACAACACCTGACCCTATTGTTTTTTTGAGACAGGGTCTTGCTCTAGCTCTGGCTGGTCTCAAACTCCTGAACTCTAGAGATCCACCCACCTCAGCTTCCCAGAGGGCTAGGATTACAGGGCTGAGACACTGTAGCTGGCCTTTTTAATTTTTAGAAATAATTTCATTTTCAGTGGTATTCTTTCTAGTTTACAATGAGAACCAAGAACTTTCTATGGCTTATACAGTACTGCAGGATCTGGCTGTTGTTGATTGCTTTTTTTTTTTTTATTGACACAGAGTCTCACTTTGTCACCCTTGGTAGAGTGCTGTGTCATCACAGCTCACAGCAACCTCCAGCTCTTGGGCTTAAGCGATTCTCTTGCCTCAGCCTCCCAAGTAGCTGGGACTGTAGGCGCCCGCCATAATGCCCAGCTATTTTTTGCTTTTTGCAATTTGGCTGGGGCATGTTCGAACCCACCACCCTTGGTATATGGGGCTGGCACCCTACTCCCTGAGCCACAGGTGCCTCCCTGTTGTTTGATTGCTTTTGAGGACATAATTATTTTTGTGTATTTTGAGGATATCTGTCAAACCATTTTTTTTTTTTTAATTTTCTTTAAACTGGGCATGGTGGCTCACGTCTAAAATCCTAGCACTCTGGGAGGGTAAGATGGGAGGATCACCCGAGCTCAGGAGTATGTGACAAGCCTGAACAAGAGTGGGACCCTTTCTCTACTAAAAATAGAAGAATTAGCTAGTTGTTGTGGTGGTTGCCAGTAGTCCCAGCTACTTGGGAGACTGAGGCAGGAGAATCAGTTGAACCTAGGAGTTTGAGGTTGCTCTGAGTTATGCTGATGTTATGGCACTTTAGCCTGGACAATAGAATGAAACTGTGCCTCAAAACAGTATTTTTTTCTTAAACATCCTGTTAAAAATGTGAGTGAGAGTGAAAAAAAAATGAGAGTGAGCTGTTGATATTAGTATTTGGTTCAAGAATCCCAAGCCACCTCAAATAAATGGAGTATGTCCTCATTTTACAGTTGTTTTTTTTTGAGACAGAGCCTCAAGCTGTCCACCCTGGATAGAGTGCTATGGCATCACAGCTCACAGCAACCTCCAACTCCTGGGCTTAAGCGATTCTCTTTCCTCAGCCTCCCAAGTAGGTGGGACTACAGGCACCCACCACAACGCCCGGCTATTTTTTGCCTGTAGTTGTCATTGTTGTTTGGCAGGCCCGGGCTGGATTCGAACCCGCCAGCTGTGGTGTATTTGGATGGCGCATTGAGTTACGGGCACCGAGCCAGTTCTTGATTCTATGAAGGTTTCAAATAAGATTCTGCAGAAAGTATATTCAGTATTTTTATCAGAACACTAAGAGTCTCCCCCAAGTACAAGAAAATCTAATGTTAGTTAACTTCAACATTTTGTTTGAGTATGAATTGTGATGAATAGTTTAATTTCTATATACTCTTAATTTCTCAACTTTATATAGTTAAAGGTATGTACTCCATATATTTTCTTTTTTTTTTTGTTCTTTTTTTTTGGAGATGGAGTCTCATTTTGTCACCCTCCGTAGAATGTTGTGGCGTTACACCTCACAGCAACTCCAACTCTTGGGCTTAGGTGATTTTCTTGCCTCAGCCTCCTGAGTAGTTGGGACTACAGGCGCCCGCCACAACGCCTGGCTGTTTTAGCTGGCCGGGGCTAGATTTGAACCCACCACCCTCGGTATATGTGGCTGGCACCCTACCCACTGAGCCACAGGCACCACCCTACTCAATATATTTCTTAAGTATACTATGTCATTGGGGAGTTAGACTATTCCTGAGCATATATATTATACTCTTCTCTTATTGAAAATTACTTTTTTCTTTTTTTGAGACAGTGTCTCACTCTATCACCCTGGAGTTGAGTTCAGTGGCATCATAGATCACAGCAACCTCAAACTGTTGGGTACAAGTGATCTTCTCTTTTCAGCCTCCCCAGTAGCTGGAACTACAGCCACCTGCCACAATGCCTGGCTAGTTTTTCTATTTTTAGTCGAAGGAGTATCAGTGCTCTTCATGCTGGTCTCAAATTCCTGAGGTCAGGTGATTACCTGCCTTGGCCTCCTAATATGCAAAGATTACAGGTGTGAGCCACTGTACCTGGTGTAAGTCACTCTTACTTAATAATTATCTCTTAGGGTATACTTATCAGAACTGTATTATTCACTCCCATAGAAACAGTAGAACTTCTGTCAGTTGACCACTCAAGGGACTGTAAGAAACTTGTCAACATACAGAGGTGGTTAGCATAAGGAACTTGGCCTAGTGTACTGATACCTATTTGTGATGTATGTTATGCCTATGTAAATAGGTAACTTGGGACCCAGGTCAACTTAAGAAGGTCATTCTAGGAAGGTGGTAAATATGGAGGTTCTACTGTCTGTATATGTACAAACAGATATCTAAATATACACACACACACAAGTGTCAAGGTCTGCAGGCCTGTAGGCCTGTCTCCATGGTCATAAGTGAGTATCTCTGGGTCTCTGGATGAGTAGGCCCACTCTCAGATCATGGGTGGGAAAAGTTTGAGATGCCCACATAATCACTTCGGAATTCTCAGCAGGACAAACATTTTTAGGGTTCATCTGACGATAATGTACTATTTCATTATAATTTTGCTTTGCATTTCTTCAGTAATTAGTGATTTTGAGCACCCTTTCAAATGCATTTTGGCCATTTACACAACTTCTTTGAAAAGGGTTACTTTAGGGCGGCTCCTGTGGCTCAGTGAGTGGGGCACCGGCCCCATATGCCGAGGGTGGCGGGTTCAAACCCAGCCCCGGCCAAACTGCAACAACAACAAAAAAAAATAGCCGGGCGTTGTGGTGGGCGCCTATAGTCCCAGCTACTCGGGAGGCTGAGGCAAGGGAATCGCTTAAGCCCAGGAGCTGGAGGTTGCTGTGAGCTGTGTGATGCCATGGCACTCTACCAAGGGCCATAAAGTGAGACTCTGTCTCTACAAAAAAAAAAAGAAAAGGGTTACTTTGGCTTGGCGCCTGTAGCTCAAGTGGCTAAGGCGCCAGCCACATACGCCAGAGCTGGCGGGTTTGAATCTAGCCCGGGCCCGCCAAACAACAATGACAACTATAACCAAAAAATTGCCAGGCACTGTGGCGTGTGCCTATAATCCCAGCTACTTGGGAGGCTGAGGCAAGAGAATCGCTTAAGCTCAGGAGTTTGGGGTTGTTGTGAGCTGTGATGCTACGGCATTCTACCCAGGGCGACAGCTTGAGGCTCCGTCTCAAAAAAAAAGAAAAAGGTTATTTTAATTCTTTGTCAAGTTTTAAATCAAGGTATTCATTTTTTGCTGTTGTGTTTTAGGAGTTATTTATGTACATGTATTACTTGTATACATGTATGTTCTGAGTATTATCTCCTATCACACATCTGATTTACAAATATTTTTACCCATTCTAATGGGGCATTTTTACTCTATTGAATGTTTTCTTTGATATATGGCAATTCTGGAATTTGATGAGCTCTCACTGTTCTGTTTTTTGTTGCTTATGCATTTGATGTCATATCAAAGAGAAAACAGTGCCAAGATGAATGTCATGATCTAGTTTCCTATTTCTTCTTCTAATACTTTTATTAGTTATATTTCTTCTTTTATACATGTTTAATCTATTTTAAATATTTTTTGTATACTGTGCAGGAAATAAATCCCACTCTATGTTGTCACGCAAATATACAGTTTTCAACATCATTTCTTTTCTTTTCTTTTCTTTTTTTTTTTTTGAGGCAAAGTTTCACTATGTCTCCCTCGGTAGAGTGCTATGGCGTCATGGCTCATAGCAACCTCAAATGCCTGGGCTTAAGTGATTCTCTTGCCTCAGCCTCCCAAGTAGCTGGGACTGCAGGCACCTGCCACAACGCCCGGCTATTTTTTGTTGCCATTGTCATTGTTGTTTAGCAGACCTAGCCAGCCTTGGTATATGTGGCTGGTGCCATAACCACTGTGCTATAGCTGCTGAGCCTCAACATCATTTCTAGAAGAAGCTCTTTTCTCCATTGTGTATTCATGACCACCTTATGGAAGATCATGAGATCATAGACCTAAGAATTTATTTGTGTGTGGCGGGCGCCTGTGGTCCCAGCTACTCGGGAGGCTGAGGCAGGAGAATCGCCTAAGCCCAGGAGTTGGAGGTTGCTGTGAGCTGTGTGACACCATGGCACTCTACCAAGGGCAATAAAGTGAAACTCTGTCTCTACAAAAAAAAAAAAAAAAAGAATTTATTTGTGGTCACCCTCTTATTTTTCATCATCTACTTCTCTGTCTCTGTGCCAATACCACATTGCTTTTATTTTTGTAGCTTTGTAATACATTTTGAAATCCAGAAATGTATTGTGCCTTTATTTTTGTTTCTTTGAGACAGAGTCTTTGTCTATGACACCAACTAGAGTACAGTGGTATCATCATAGCTCACTGCAATGTGAAACTCCATGGGATCAAGTAATCCTTCTGCCCTCAACCTCCAGTGTAGAGCTGAATAGAGATATGTGCCAACATATCTGTAGTTTTTTTCTATTTTTCTGTAGAGATGGATTTTTGTTCTTGCTCAGCCCTGTATTATAGAACTCCTGACTTCAAGTGATCCTCCCAGCTTAGCCTGTCAAAAGGCTGGGATTACATATGTGAGCCACCCCTGATCCCAGCTTTTTTTTTTTTTTAAATAGGATATGGCTAGTCATTGTTTCTAAACAAATTTTGTTGCAGATAGGCCCGGTACCTGTCGCTCAGTGGCCACATACACCAGGGCTGATGGGTTTAGCCCAGGCCTGCTAAACAATAATGACAACTACGACAAAAAATAATAGTCAGGCATTGTGGCAGGCACCTGTAGTTCCAGCTCCCTGGGAGGCTGAGGGAAGAGAATTGCTTAAGTCCAAGAGTTTGAGGTTGCTCTGAGCTGTGACACCACAGCAACACTCTACCGAGGGTGACATAGTAAAACTCTGTATCAAAATAAATAAATAATTTGCAGATAATATACTATTCGAAATTTGATGAAGGTTGCACTGAATTTGTTTTTTAGTGTAGGTAGTATAAATATTCCAGCAAAATGAATTTATTTAATCTTTGACCTAGAATTTTTTTAAGAGTGTGTTTAATTTCCACATTATTTTTTGGCTTTCCCTTGAATTTTCTTTTTTTTTCCCTCTCTCCCTCTCTCTTTTCAGTCAGAGTTTCACGTTGTTGCTCTTGGTAGAATGCCATGGCATCACAGCTCATAGCAACCTCAAAATCTTGGGCTGAAGTGATTCCCTTGCCTCAGCCTCCCAACTAGCTGGGACTATAGAAACCCATCACAATGCCAGGCTATTTTTAGAGATGAGCTCTCTGACTCACGCTCTCACTCTTATACACCTCTGGGCAGTTGTGTAAACAAAATCATAAAGAAGAAAGTAGCCACAGGGGAACAGAGTTAATGGAAAAATATCCTCAAGCATTCACTCAGTTTACTCAGTATGAAGTAATGAGCTCAGGCAATCCACCTGCCTCGGCATCTCAGAGTGCTAGGATTACAGGCATGAGCCATCTCGCCTGGCCAAAACTGTCTTAATTTTAATACATGTTGGTGCCTGTGGCTCAAGTGGCTAAGGCGCCAGCCACATACACATGAGCTGGTGGATTCAAATCCAGCCCAAGCCCCCCAAATAACAATGACAGCTGCAAACAAAAAATAGCTGGGTGTTTGGGGGTTGCCTGTAGTCCCAGTTACTTGGGAGGCAGAGGCAGGAGAATCGCTTGAGCCCAGGAGTTGGAGTTTGCTATGAGCTGTGATGCCATGGCACTCTACCCAGGGTGACAGCAAAAAGAAAAAATAAAAAAATTAACACATTAATGGTTGAATATATAGTATGTTTGTGTGATTTGAAGATAAATTTTGAGAAGCCATAAAACTCTCTTTTTGGTATTATGTTTTCCTGTTAAAAAAAAACATGAAATTGACAATCCTTATCATTTTAATTGTACAGTTCACTCGTGTTAAGTATATTGACATTGTCCAGGCATGATGGTCCACACCTGTAATCATAGCACTCTGGGAGGCCAAAGCAGTGGATTGCCTGAGCTCATGGGTTCGAGACCAGCCTGAGCCATAAGGAGACCCCCCCCCACCATCTCTAAAAAAAAATAGCTGAGCGTTGTGGAGGACTCCTGTAGTCCCAGCTACTCAGGTGGCTGAGGCAAGAGAATTGTTGGAGCCCAAGAGTTTGAGGTTGCTGTGAGCTGTGACTCCATGGCACTTTACTAAAGGTGACAAAGTGAGACTCTGTCTCAAAAAAAAAAAAAAAAGAAAAGAAAAAGAAAAAAGTATATTGACATTGTTAATGAAGCTACATCTCTAGAACAATTTTATCATGCAAATGTGTAATTCAATGTATGTGCAAATACTATACCCATTTCCCCCACTTTTTAGAACATTTATAAATACTGCTCTCTACACTATTTTTCTTTTTTTTCTTTTTTGACACAGAGTTTCATTATACCTCCCTAGGTTGAGTGCTGTGGCGTCACAGCTCACAACAATGTCAAACTCTCAGGCTTAAGCGATTCTCTTGCTTCAGCCTCCAACTAGCTGGGACTACAGGCACCCGCCACAATGCCCTGCCATTTTTTGCTGTAATTGTCATTGTTGTTTGGCAAGCCCGGGCTGGATTTAAACCTGCCAGCTCCAGTGTATGGGGCTGGTGCTCTAGCCACTGAGCTATAGGCACCGAGCCACTATTTTCCTTTTATTACTACAAATGTAATGACTTTAGATATTTTATATAAGAGGATGCAGATGTATTTGTTGTGGGGGGTGGACACTGGGTTATTTCATCTACCATAATTGTCTCTTTCTACTTGGGCACCAAATGTTAGGGTCCCACCCTGGGGGCAGGGTCTGCTAAGACCTGTGGAAACCAGCAGCAACCAACTGAAGAAATATAGAGTTAGAAAGATGGTAAAGACACAGACATGAGACACAGTAGTCCATTGCCCATTTGTGGGATTCCGACCATGGTGTGGAGTATTTGCTCCAGTCTGCTTTCATTGAAGTCTATTTGCCCCGAGGGTAAAATGAGGGAGGGAACAAAGATGACAGCAGTTTCTGAGTGAGCGTATCAGCTCCTATTGTTATTATTATTAACCTTAAGGGTAGCTTTGAGAAATCTGAAATCTAAGCCTTGTATTGGGAGAGCTTCCCTCTTGAGATCACACACACAGATTTCTAGGGAGGTGTTAAATTCCACTAGTTCCCTGTGGAGTAAAAGGCCACCAGGTTTAATCTCTGAGGAATCAGTGGAAGGGAGGAATTTTCCTCCCATCACCACCACAGAGGATCTTCCTGTGCAATAAAGGATATAAGCTCTTCTGCCCGTATCTCAGGGCTTGAGCTACTCCCTTGATCTCTGCCCCAGGCAAATGTAAATCTCCACAATGGGTATCTGCTTTCCCTGTTTACTAGGCAGGAATCGACCCAGTATCTTTCTAGGTCTTGCTCTATGGCTGTTTTTCCTCAAAGTGCTCACAGACCCAGCAGGGATGTTTGTAAGCTGTATCCCCAACAGACTAGAATTTCAGAAAAGTTAGGAAGTTTGCTAGCAAGCTTAAATGTAAACTAGTAAACTTTTCTTTGTTCCAACTCACTCAGCTTACTTTTAATTTTACTCTTTTTCTGGGGGTGCTTTCCTTTGTCTAGAATGGAGTCTTTGGGCTCGGTGCCTGTACCATAGTGGTTATGGTGCTAGCCATATACAACAAGGCTGGCGGGTTTGAACCTACCCCGGGCCAGCTAAACAACAATGACAACTGTAACAATATCTGGGTGTTGTGGCAAGTGCTGGTGGTCCCAGCTACTTGGGACTCTGAGACAAGAGAATCTCTTAAGCCCAAGAGTTTGAGGTTTCTGTGACTGTAGCACCACAGCACTCTACCCAGGGCAACATCGTGAGACTCTGTCTCAAAAAAAAAAAAAAAGAAAGAAAGAAAGAAAGAAAAGAAAAAGAATTCCTCTATCTTTTCCACTGTGTTTTTTAACTTCAGAATTTCTGTTTTTATAAAGCCTTTATTTCTTGTTCATATCTTCATTTTTCTGATCTTACTTAGTTGACTGTATCATAACCATTTCACCCAGTTACCATTATGAAGGTATTTTTTTTTTGGTAATGTACACATTTATATTTTTTAGGGTTGATTCTACATTATTTGCTTTGTTTCTTTGGGTTCTGTTGCCCTAATACTTTGTACATGTTGTAATCTTTCACTGACTTTTGAGGATCACAAAAAGCACCTTTCATAAAATTCAGGATATGACTTTATCCTGCAGGACTCTGACACAAATTGTACTAAAGTGTTCAGGAACTTCATATACATTCTGAAAGTATTTTAGTCTGCGGAATTATGTGGTTATTTTCTAGTTGAAGCATTTTGCCACATTTTCTCTTTTTTTTTTTTTGAGACAGGGTCTCACTATGTCACCCTCAGTAGAGTGCCATGGCATCACAGCTAACAACAACCTCAAACTCTTGAGCTTAAGCGATTCTCTTGCCGCAGCCTCCCAAGTAGCTGGGATTACAGGCAGATTTTCTTTTTTTTGAGACAGTCTCACTATATCACCCTCGATAGAGTGCCATGCTGTCACAGCTCACAGCAAACTCCTGGGCTTAAATGATTCTCTTGCCTCAGCCTCCCAAGTAGTTGGGACTACAAGTGCCCACCACAATGCCCAGGTATTTTGTTATTCTTATATAGTTGTCGTTGTTTAGTAGGCCCAGGCTGGGTTTGAACCTGCCAATCCCGGTGTATGTGGCTGGTACCCTAATGACTGAACCAAGGGCACCTAGGCCACATTTCCTCTTAAGAGCTGTTTCTCATCACTTGCTAGTTCAGAATCTGCCCCGGCCCGCGGGGAATTCAGCGGGGACCTGGGAAACAAAGGGGTCAGTCGAATGAGGGGACAAGAGACACGAAAGAATGAGAGCAAGTCAAGAGTCTGATCAAGCTCCGAAGAGTTTATTTTTCAGCTGGACTTATAAACATTCAAACGAGGAAGTAACTAAGGGCTATTCCTAACAGGGCGGGGAGGGGGCTAGTTTCTGGAAAATTACTAGGAGAAGGACCCTAAGGCGGGGGGTGCATTTTTGAAGAGATACGCAAGGGGAAAGTACCATTGCTGTTTACGGTTGAATTCCTGAGAACAGTTTGCCTGTAAAATCAAGATAGCAAGGGGTATTCTTGTGAGATGTTTTGGCTCCCGGCGTCTCCTCCCGTTTAGTTTTTTAAATTGTTGGGGTCTGTCAGTTGTGGGCGTAGAAGAGAGGGCATTAACCTTTTGGGGGGAAGTATTGACCTGATTCCTCCCGTGGGCATAATGACCGCATGATAAGTTTGAGCGTCTTTTGGGGAGGAGAGGAGAAATTTTTACGACGCTAACCTCTGTGCAAATCAGGTTTGCTTCCAAGGGACTCAGAGAGGCTGTTTATGCCTTCCCTCTGCAGTGTCTTTATTGCACCCCGTAAAAAGGTACCCAGGTTGTACTCACATATGATGGTGAGTCAACGTGCATAGCTCTGAGTGCTTACGCGGTTCCTGGAGGAATATCTTCGTTGGCAAGGCCCCGGTCTGCAAGATTGAGTCTATGATAATGGACTTGAATGGGTTTTGATGCCAGGGAGTCAATCTGTGATTTGATAAAATTCATGATTTTGTTAAGAATAATGGGTCCAAGGGTGATTATTAATAGCAAGAATAAGGGAGAAAGATAATCTCAGGGAGGTTTTTCTCCCTGGATTTTAGAATTGTTATCAATTTGTTTTACTAATCTTTCAGGCAGCCATCTGGCTGCATTTTCTTTCATATTTGGACTGCACATAGTTAGTCTTAGTTGGGCCAGGATGTCTCTGCCCCAGAGATTGACTGGGAGGCCAGGCACAACATAAGGTTGGACAGTACCAGTGTTGCCTTCCTCGTCTGTCCATTTGAGGATTTCAGCACTCTGTTGGGGGTTGGAGGTTTGGCCAATACCCCGGAGATGGGTTAGGGAAGTAGTGAGGGGCCAGGAAGGGGGCCAGTATTTACTGGCGATTACTGTGGCGTCTGCCCCAGTGTCAAGTAATCCTTCAAAAGTTTTGCCGTTTAATTGTAGCTTAAGGAGGGGTTTTTCTTGTGTGATTTGTCTGACCCAATAAGCGTCACAGGAACCGAGGTTATGAGTACCCCGGGTTTTTAGAGAATAAGGATGGTTGGAGGGGAAGAGCTGAGCTATTCTTTGGCCTGGGTGAATGGTTATAGGGCCGAGGGAGGCGGAAGCAAGTATTTTAATTTCTCCAGCGTAATCGTTATCAGTGATGCGGGGGGGATAGTGAGGCCTTGCAGGGTGGTACTGGCATGGCCAAGAAGAAGTCTGAAAGTGTTGGGGGGCAAGGGGCCATAAACCCCAATAGGGAGGATTTGGATGCCCATTTCAGGTGTTAGTATTGCGCTGGTGGAGGAACAGAGGTCCAGTCCTGCGCTGCCGGCAGTTGCTCAGGAGAGGGAGAAGAGGCTTGGACTTGAGGGGGCGGGTTTTGGGGGACAAACCTGATAGCCCCATATTTAGAGTTTTTATTTTGGAAGGTTTGTTAAATATCAAAGGCCTAAAACATTTGTTTAAAGAAAATTACCAGCCAAAAGATTTTAAAGGAAATACATAGTCAACTGGATCACATGTAAATTCTTTCACAAAGTCTCTTTTATGAACTTCATTTAACCTGCACAGACCATCTACAAACATTCTAAACTTTCTTTAACTTTTGCCCTGCCTTTCACTTTCTTACACAACCATTCTGTTTCAGGACAAAATTTATCATACAAGATTCTTTCTTTACACAATGCCATTCTCCTGTCTAATTTCTCTTGCTCTTAAAAACTCACTTTCCACAAAACAGGATCCCAGTTTACCATGAAGTCACCCATTCACTCAACCAAACTGATAACTAGAAGGTTTAAAAGGTAAGAATCTTACCCTAAGACAAAGATTCAGTTTCCCCAACAATTTAAACAATCAAATTATTACATTTTACAAATGAGAGGCATTTATGAGATGTAACATTGATACAGGATTTTCCCACTCAGGGCTGGACAGGGAACCCCCGTTTTTCAGGCTCAGGCATAGGAACAGAAACAGAAGGGCAGGCTGAGGGCGGTCTAGAGTGTCTTTAAGCGCCTTCTCTCCTTCTTTAACAACTTCTTGGATATCAGGCCATTGGTTGTAAGTTTTTAAAATATCATAGATCAAGTTCCAGTAGGAAAATGCGTGAACAGGGATTTTTTCGGGGCCAAATGTTCTATAATAATCTTTTAGACAATCACCGACTCTAGTCCATCTCAGAACATCAATAGTGACTTCTTGGGGGAACCAAGGACAGATATCATCAATAAAAACAAAAAATTTATAGAGATCCTTTTTCTTTACCCGAATTCCTCGTGTCTTGAGGGACTCCTTGAGTCCCTGAATAAATAAGTTATGTTTACTTAACGTTTGTCCCATAAACTCATTGCTTTTTCTTACCTTGACGGATCAGACTCGCAGGTGGGCAATTCTGCAGTGATCTCAGTGCAGATCTTCACTCACGTCCTTCTTGTGGCGCGGCGATCACAGTGCGGATTTTCACTCACAACCTTGGTGTTGCGGCAATCCAATGATAAGGGTACCCTTACTGGCAGCAACGTTCGATGACACCCCCGTACCCTTGCCCCACGTCGGGCGCCAATTGCCCCGGCCCGTGGGGAATTCAACGGGGACCTGGGAAACAAAGGGGTCAGTCGAATGAGGGGACAAGAGACACGAAAGAATGAGAGCAAGTCAAGAGTCTGATCAAGCTCCGAAGAGTTTATTTTTCAGCTGGACTTATAAACATTCAAACGAGGAAGTAACTAAGGGCTATTCCTAACAGGGCGGGGAGGGGGCTAGTTTCTGGAAAATCACTAGGAGAAGGACCCTAAGGCAGGGGGTGCATTTTTGAAGAGATATGCAAGGGGAAAGTACCATTACTGTTTACGGTTGAATTCCTGAGAACAGTTTGCCTGTAAAATCAAGATAGCAAGGGGTATTCTTGTGAGATGTTTTGGCTCCCGGCAAGAATCCACCTTTTGTATTGAAGTTTCTGTTGCTGAAACATTTTACCTTTGGTTTCAGCATCCCCAGTCTATCTTATAAACTATAGCACCATTCCTTTCAGCTCTGTAATTCATGGGAGACAGCAACCTTTCTTTGGAGGAGCCTGCAAAAGCTAGAAAGATTAACACAGATGTCACTATTTTTCTTTTGAGGACAAAACAGAGTTTGAAGTTTACTTCTGTATGCACCATACTGTCTGAAGATGGGGTAAAGTCTGTGATGTATAAGTACAACAAACTTAGACGGGCGTTGTGGCAGGTGTCTGTAGTCTCAGCTACTAAGGAGGCTGAGGCAAGAGAATCGCCTAAGACAATTGGAGGTTGCTGTGAGCTGTGATGCTACAGCACCCTACTGAGGGCGATAAAATGAGACTTTGTCTCTAAAAAAAAAAAAAAAAAAAGACAAACTTTTCTTCCCATTCTGTGATTCTTATTATTGTATGTTTTTCTTATTTTATTTTATGTCTTTATATATTTTTTAGACAGAGTCTCTGTTACCCTGGGTAGAGTACTGGGGCATCAGATCTCCTAGCAACCTCAGTCTCCTGGGCTTAAGCTATCCTCTCACCTCAGCTTCCCGAGTTGCTGGGACTATAGCAGTCTGCCACAAGACCAACTAATTTTTCTATTTCTGGTACAGATGGGGTCTCACTCTGGCTGAGGCTGGACTCAAAGGCCTGTTTTTAAATAATCCCATGTCAGTCCCCAAAAGTGCTAGGATTACAAACATGAGCCACCCTGCCCAGCCTATATGTGCCTCTTAACATTGTGCTCACCTGGTATGCTGCAAATTCTTACTTGGTTTTTATAATTCCCCAAAGTGCAGCATATATTTGTTATATATCTAAAAATGTATTAGGTCGTATGTACTATATTATACCTTTTTCCTACTGTGCTAGGCATAATTTTACAGACAAAATTTTTAATGTGTATTTATTCAATTATTACAAATCAGTGGCATAATTTTATATTTTATAAATTTCTTTTAGGTATATGCAATCGTTCTACTGAAGACCATTCACAGGAGCTTGGTAAAAATATTTTATTCCCAGTGATAATCCTGAGAAGATGTGAAAACTATGGTCCTGAAAATTTGAACTTAACAAAAGACTGGGAAAGGGTATATGAGTGTAAGGAGCAGAAAGTATGTTACAGTGGACTGGACAAATGTTTAGCAGCTCCTCTTGGCAAGATCTACCAATGCAGTAAATGTTCACATGTCAACAGAAAACTGTCAAATCTAAATACAAATAAGCTGATAGAAACTGTAGAGAAAACTTCTAAGTGTGAAAAATGTGGGAAAACCTTAAACCTATGCTCACACATTGAAAATCATAAGATAATTCATTTTGTGGAAAAGGAGCAAAAAAGTAAAGAATGTTCCAAAGTCTTTAAATCTTGCTCAGGCCTGTCTAGCCACCGTGGACTTTATACTACAGAAGAACTCCACCAGCATGAAAATTATGGCAAATATCTTAACCACAGCTCAAAATATTCTAAATATAAGAGAATTTATAATGGAGAGAAACCCTACAAATGTGAAGAATGTGGCAAAACCTTTGGCCGGAAATCAAAACTTTCGGCACATCAAAGAATTCATTCTGGAGAGAAACCACACAAATGTCAAGAATGTGGCAAAGTTTTTAACCAGTACTCAAACCTTTGTAGACATCAAAGAATTCATTCTGGAGATAAACCATACAAATGTCAAGAATGTGGCAAAGCCTTTAATTGTAGTTCAATTCTAACTAAACATCAAAGAATTCATTCTGGTGAGAAACCTTACAAATGTCAACAATGTGGCAAAGCCTTTAAACAGTACTCAAATCTTTCTGTACATCAAAGAATTCATTCTGGAGAGAAACCCTACAAATGTCAACAATGTGGCAAAACCTTTAACCAGTACTCAAACCTTTCTGCACATAAAAGAATTCATTCTGGTGAGAAACCCTACAAATGTGAACAATGTGGCAAAGCCTTTAACCACTACTCAAACCTTTCTTCACATAAAAGAATTCATTCTGGAGAGAAACCCTATGAATGTCAGCAATGTGGCAAAGCCTTTAATTGGTACTCAAACCTTTCTAGACATCAAAGAATTCATTCTGAGAGAAACCTTACAAATATGAACAGTGTGACAAGCCAATAACTCACATTCAAACCTGACTGTACACAAAAGAAATGCTGGGGGAAGCCCTACAAATATGAAGAATGTGGAAATACGTTTACATGTTTTTTTGTTTTTTTGTTTTTTGTTTTTGTTTTTGTTTTTTGCAGTTTCTGGCCAGGGCTGGGTTTGAACCTGCCACCTCTGGCATATGGGGCAGGCACCCTACTCCTTTGAGCCACAGGTGCTGCCCTGTTTACATGGTTTTCATAACATGCTAAACATAAAAGTATTCACATTGGAGAGAAACCATACAAATGTGAACAGTGTAGCAGTGCCTTTAAACAGAGCTCAAATCTTACTACGCACAAAATTCTTGTTGGAGAGAAATATTACAGATGAGAATAATGTGGCAAAGATTTTTTTATTTCTTTTGTTTTGTTTTGTTTTGTTTTTTGACCAGGACTGGGTTTGAACCTGCCATCTCCGGCATATGGGGCCAGCGCCCTACTCCTTTGAGCCAAGGTACCACCCTTTATTTCTTTTTTATTTTATTTTATTTTTTTTTTTTTGTATGGCCCTGCGTAGAGTGCCGTGGCCTCACACAGCTCACAGCAACCTCCAATTCCTGGGCTTAAGCGATTCTCTTGCCTCAGCCTCTCAAGTAGCTGGGACTACAGGCGCCCGCCACAACGCCCGGCTATTTTTTTTTTTTTTTTTTTGGTTGCAGTTCAGCCGGGGCTGGGTTTGAACCCACCACCCTCGGCATATGGGGCCGGCGCCCTACTCACTGAGCCACAGGTGCCGCCCTTTATTTTATTTTTTTAGAGACAGTCTCACTTTGTCATTCTCGGTAGAGTGCTGTGGCGTCACAGCTCATAGCAACCTCCAGCTCTTGGGCTTAGGCAAGTCTCTTGCCTCAGCCTCCTGAGTCGATGCGGCAAAAATTTTAACTGGTCTTCAACCCTTAGTAAACATAAGAGAAATCACACTAGAGAAAAATTGTAACAATGCCTAATCCCAGGAGTTATAGTTTTGTATACACAATAGAATTCATGTTGATGAAAAACTCTACAAATGTCAAGAACCTGACAAGTGGTGGCGCCCGTAGCTCAGTGGGTAGGGCACTGGTCACATACACCAAGGCTGGTTGGTTGGAACCCAGCCTGGGCCAGCTAAAATGACAACTGCAACAAAAAAAATAGCTGGCCGTTTTGGTGGGCACCTGTAGTCCCAGCTACTTGGGAATCTGAGGCAAGAGAATCACTTAAGCCCAAGATTTTGAGGTTGTTGTGAGCTATGACATCATAGCAGTCTACTGAGGGTGACAGCTTGAAACTCTGTCTCAAAAAAAAAAAAGCACATATCCTTTGATTGACAAATTTATGAGATATGGGCCTTCAAGGTTGCCAAAGTTCATCTCACACCCCTATTATTTTCATTGAAAAGCCTGAAACAGATGAATACTTGTTGTTCAATACCTAAGTGTTGTAAATGAAGTAGTATTGGACATTCATCTTATAGAACCTCACCCTTGTAATTTTGATTTCATTATTATCTTTTTTTGTTTTTGAGAGAGAGACAGAGTTTGTTGCCCTCAGTAGAGTGAGCTCACAGCAACCTCCAGCTCCTGGGCTTAAGTGATTCTCTTGCTTCAGCCTCCCAAGTAGCTGGGACTACAGGCGTCCACCACAACGCCTGGCTATGATTATTATCTCTTAATGTACGATTATGTTGTACTGCGTGTTTTCCTGCCTGTATCGCAGGGGTATGTGTTTTATTTTATTTTATTTTATTTTGTAGAGACAGTGTTTCACTTTATCACCCTCGGTAGAGTGCTGTGGTATCACAGCTAACAGCAACCTCCAGTTCTTGGGCTTAGGCGATTCTCTTGCCTCAGCCTCCCAAGTAGCTGGGACTACAGGCGTCCACCACAACGCCCGGCTATTTTTTTGTTGCAGTTTGGGGCCAGGTTTGAAACCGCCACCCTTGGTATAGGGGGCTGGCACCCTACCCACTGAAACATAGGTGACGCCCAGTACATGTTTTATTTTGAGTCCATTTTCTACTTGATTGATAGGAAACTTGCATGAATAAGATCTTGGAGAGGAGAGAAGTAATAATTGGCTTTCCTTGGCCTCTGGTTTCCCCTTGGCAGGTACTAGGTTTATGAAGTGAGCTGGAGCTGTGGATTCTGACTAGTTTTCACCAGGAATGTTTCTTATCCTGTAAAGATAATCATATCCCTTTTTGCAACAGTGATGTCTTTTTTTTTTTTTTAATATACATGTGTTTATTAGGTTTCCATTTTTTTGCCATCACAAAATTTAAAAGGCTTAAAATTTAGTAACAGTAACAATGTTTAAGATAAGGACTAGAAACAACCCTGGTAAAGAATGAACAAACATAAATACATTCAGAAAAGGAATCAGACAATTGCTACATCAAATATTAAGTAATAATAATAATAATGCGAAGAAAGTAACGTTCATATTGTCAAGTAAGAGTATGTCTAATATAGAATGCTTTGACTCTGAGATTCAGTATGGAGTCATCAGTTCTTTTTTTCTTTTTAAGTCTCAAAAAATAGACAACTAATATTTATAAGTAAAAGTAAAAGATAAATTCGAAAAACAGATCATGCCAAATCTTATAGACAATAGAAAAAGAAGAAATACTTCAAAATCATTCTACTTGATCTGGGTACACCTGATATTAAAATTGGAGAAAATATATTATTAGAAAGGGAAAATTACAAACATAGTCACTTATAAATGAGGTTGTAATATCCTAAACAACATTGATTTATTTGTATTAATTTCTTCTCTTGGCTTTCACAAGTTTGTGCTTGAAATAATAAATGCTACAGGGCGGCACCTATGGCTCGAAGGAGTAGGGCACTGGCCCCATATGCCAGAGGTGGCGGGTTCAAACCCAGCCCTGGCCAAAAACTGAAAAATAAGATTACAAAAAAAAAAAAAGAAAGAATAAATGCTACAAATACAGATGAAAGACAGTTTATTACCCAAATACCAAATGGTAACAGCACTTATTTGTTTTTATTTGTTTTACAGCCATCTGATCTTTAATAAACAACACTTACTTTTTGATCTTTATCTCATTATGAAGAAATTTATTTGAGACCTGAGAGTTAAGTTTGTGAACTTCCTCAATGTAAGCATTTCACATTGTATGTCAAATCAGTACACTGAACCCCATCAATATACACAGTTATGATTTAATAAAAAAAAAAAAAAAAACTTTGTGAACTTCCCACAGTGCACTTAACAGTGGCAGCACTGTACAACTGTGGAGGGTTTCATAATCTTGGTGTAGTTGTGTTCTCATTGACATGCTTGGTGTCTTGCTGGGTGATGTTCATTTTTTCTTTTTTCTGTTTTTTTGAGACAGAGTCTCACTTTATTACCCTTGGTAGACTGCCCTGGCTCATAGCTCACAACAACCTGGCGCCTGGCGATGGTGGTGATCTTCACTCCTCTAATACCAGTACATGGAGGACTGTTATCCACTAACTGTAACAGCCCTTATAGCCTATGGCTAGGAGGAGTGAGAGTTACAAGAAATACCTGTGTAGTTCAATGGAACACCTTAGTGAAAAGGGCATGGAGAGAGGGATTTGCACTCCTAACAAGCATGAGCGCTCGCAAGATGAGAGCAGTGGTGAATTGGCAGTCTCTACACCTGTGGTGTTGAGGGGCATAAGATCAGTCTTACATTAGGCTGGAGGAGCAGGCAGTCGGAAGCATGCGCATTCTATCACAGACCTGCTTACTCTGACTGTCTTCTCTCCTGCCTACTGAATGCCAGCACCACGTCTGCCGAAGATTACCAAGCTCTACTAAAGACTAAGATCTATCTACTCTAAGAAGACTGCTTCACTCTCTCTAAGACACTCTCTCTCTCTTTCCAGCTAAAGTAGATAGCCCTCAGGCACCTAAGAAAAATGGTTCCTGAGCAAAGTAGCTTAGCGGTCCCTGTCCGCAACCTGGTTAAGCTGGCCTGAGACTTGGCCAGTCCTGGGCTCTGACAACTAACCTTTAATAGCACTTTCTATGGAGAAATGTTTACATTATTTCTGTCTTAAGTCATGGTGAAGCCAGGCATGGTGGCTCATGCCTGTAACCCTAGCACTCTGGGAGGCCGAGGTGGGTGGATTGCCTGAGCTCACAAGTTTGGGACCAGCCCGGGCCAGTGGTGGTGCCTGTAGCTCAAAGGGTGGGGCGCCAGGCACGTACACTGAGGCTGGTGGGTTTGAACCCGGGCTGGGCCTGCTAATCAACAATGACAACAACAACAACAAAATAGCTGGGCATTGTGGCAGGCACCTGTAATCATCAATAAGCATTTTTTTTTTAAGGCAGAGACTCAGTATGTAGCCCTTGTTAGAGTGCTATAATGTCACAGCTCACAACAACTTCAAACTCTTGGGCTTAAGTGAATCTCTTGCCTCAGCCTCCCAAGTAGCTGAGACTACAGATGCTTGCCACAGTGCCTGGCTATTTTTTGTTGCAGTTGTCATTGCTGTGCTATAGTTACCGAGCCCATCGATAAGCATTTAATACACATTGTCTGAGATTTTATACAAAGAAAATGTAAAGTGAATGACAATAACATGATTTCACTATGACTTTTTTTTTTCTTTTTGAGACAGAGCCTCTCACTTCATTGCCCCCAGTGGAATACCGTGGCATCACAGCTCACAGCAACCTCAAACTCTTGGGCTGAAGCAATTCTCTCATCTCAGCCTCCCATGTAGCTGGGACTACAGGCATCTACCCAACATCCAGCTATTTTTTTTGTTTTTGAGACAGTCTCAAACTGTTGCCCTGGGTAGAGTGCCATAGCATCACAGCTCACAGCAACCTTAAAATCTTGGGTCAAGGTATTCTCTTGCCTGAGCCTCCCAAGTAGCTGGGACTATAGGCGTCCACCACAATGCCCAGCTATCATTTGTTGCAGTTATCATTTTAGCAGGCCTGAGCTGGGTTTGGACCCACCAGCCTTGGTGTATGTGGCCAGTGTCCTATTCACTGAGCTGCAGGCGCTGCCTAAATTCCTGTTCTTATACATGTGTTTAAAGTAATGAAAAATACATCAAAAGTCAGAACTTAAGAGTCAATCTGCCATAATAGGGTTAATGCAAAGTTTATTACACTGTTTTTCTATCTTTTTGCCTGCTAAAAACTGTGGTTGCTATGCCATGAGTAGCTTGACATAAGATACTAGCACTCAGCAGAAAACCCAAGGTCAGTTAGTCATTTGGAGCTAAGGAAAGAAAAATAAAGGGGGTTCTCTTTACTTTTTAAAACAGCAGCCACTTTTATTTCTTAATTGGCACTGCTCTGTCTGGATCTTACAATAACTGGGCATATTTTTAACAAATGACTTTTTAAAATTTATATGATATTATAAAACCTTTTTTCTTCCCTTCCATTTGTGCTTGAAAAGTGAGCAAAAAAGTATCAGATATTAACCTATTCTAATTTTCAAACTCTGTATTTTATTATTTATTTATTTATTTATTTATTGAGACAGAGCCTCAAGCTGTCACCCTGGGTAGAGTGCGGTGGCATCACAGCTCACAGCAACCTCCAACTCCTGGGCTTAAGCGATTCTTCTCCCTCTACCTCCCAAGTAGCTGAGACTATAGGCGCCCACCACAACACCCAGCTATTTTTTGGTTGCAGCATTTGGCAGGCCCAGACTGGATTCGAACCCACCAGCTCAGGTGTATGTGGCTGGTGCCTTAGCTGCTTGAGCCACAGGTGCTAAGCCTAAACTCTGTATTTTCACCTACATAACAAAATTTATTTCTCCCCACTTACAGGCTATCTACTTAGAGATGCTGCACACCACCAGGTATCAACATTTAGAACAACAACCAGACATCTCTGTATGAAAATGACCATGCTTACAAACAACTGCACCCCACTTACTGTGGTACTCTGGATAGACACATGCCTTTGCCCTGATAGCTGATTGCAGAGCCCACTACCCACAATGCCAAAGAAGCAGTGGTCTGACTGGTCACCACCCTATTCCCAAAGAATTTGGCTCTGCAAATCAGATGGGGAAATGTTAAATTAGGCACTTAGTTGGACATGAGCAGGGCAGGTGGTGGATACAGCTAGGCAATTTTGGCAATTTTGCAGTGTCTTAAGTGAGGAGGGCCTGAATTGTAACACAAAGTTAACATAGGAATGGGGCTGATCAAAAACTTAAAAGTGAAAAAAAAAACAAAACACCTTACAAGTGAATTCTCTGGAGATAAAAACCAATCAATGTCCCAAAGACTTTCTAACAAACAGACGAATGTGGTCATATGTCATATGATTTTTTTAATTTATTTTGGAGACAGAATCTCACTATGTCGCCCTCAATAGAGTGTTGTGGCATCACAGCTCACAGCAAACTTTTGGGATTAAGCAATTCTCTTGACTCAACCTCCTGAGTAGCTGGGACCACAGGTGCCAGTCACAACCCCTGGCTATTTTTTGTTGCAGTTGTCATCGTTTACCTGGCCTGGGCCAGATTTGAACCCATCAGCCTTGGTGTATGTGGCTGGTGCTGTAACCACTGTGCTACAGGCACCAAATCTTAATTTTGTGTTCCTTTTCCTCCTTCCTTTTCCTAATACCCTAGTAGAACTTGAAGAATGGCTCTTTTTTTTTTTTTTTTTTTTTTTTTTGTAGAGACAGAGTCTCACTGTACCGCCCTCGGGTAGAGTGCCGTGGCGTCACACGGCTCACAGCAACCTCTAACTCTTGGGCTTACGCGATTCTCTTGCCTCAGCCTCCCGAAAGAATGGCTCTTTTAAATAAATAAAATGGGGGATATGTGGGCAGTTGACAGGCTGAATTCCTCATGGACCTTGCAATTCAGGGTAAAGTGCTCAGTCAGGGGAATGTCTACATGATTATCCTTGCATGGGGAAATCAGCAGTGTGGGCATTTGAGACCAACTGGTAGCTTAGGCTAGAGAAGCTGAGATGTCTGAGAAGATGCCATTTGCTCTCCCTCCTCTCTCGTCCAGATGCAACCTTATCTGGCCACTTCAGATGTTCCATTACCATATGTCCTTGCTTACCCCTTAATCAACCTTCCTGGGGGCTGTAATCTCCCCTGTCTCAATTTTTTTTTTTTTTTTTAGAGACAGAGTCTCACTTTACTGTCCTTGGTAGAGTGCCGTGGCCTCACACAGCTCACAGCAACCTCCAACTCCTGGGCTTAAGCGATTCTCTTGCCTCAGCCTCCCGAGTAGCTGGGACTACAGGCGCCACCACAACGCCCGGCTATTTTTTGGTTGCAGTTTGGCCGGGGCCGGGTTTGAACCCGCCACCCTCGGTATATGGGGCCGGCGCCTTACTGACTGAGCCACAGGCGCCGCCCTCCCCTGTCTCAATTTTAACCTGGACTGCTGACTAGTGAGTACCATGTAGCCTTGCTGTATACTCTGCTATGTACATAATAAAAAGACTCCAGGAAACAGGACAGGGGCTGCATTGTTCTTATGCTGCCACCCTAGGCACATGGAACAGTGTATGCCCTTCCTGGCTTCTGGTTTTATTCTCTGTTTGGTGTAAGTTTCATCCTTTCCTCAGTGCTGGAAAGTTTCCTTTCCATCTCCCTTGCTGGCCACGGTCCCAGGTCAGGGTCCACTAGACACCCAACACTCCTGGTTTCTATTCCAAAGTCAAGCTGTGCTCATCTTGTAGGCAGTACTCTGTGCAGGAATCACGTGAGTGAGAGACTCACCAGAACAGTTACCAAGGAGGCTCATTCTGGAACCTTTCCATGCACCCTCAGATGAACCTCACTTGCATCTCCTCCTTGTTCCTGACCTTCTCATTGTCCCTAAGCCTGAACCCCTCCTGAGTGATCTCTCTATGCAGGATGCTAAAAGCCTCTCAGCCACTGAGAAACCCACTTTCTCCCAAAGCCCTGTATAAGTTATCTTTTTGTCTGTTTGGGGGACCAAAAAAGCAAAATTCTACCTGCTACTTTATCTTGGAAGCTGCCAATGTAGATACTCTTTCTTTTTTTCTTTTTTGAGGCAGAGTTTCACTTTGTCGCCCTCAGGAGAGGGCATTGTGGCGGTCACCTATAGTCCCAGCTATTCAGGAGGCTGAGGCAGGAGAATCACCTGAGCCCAGGAGTTGGAGGGTTAGAGTTTGGTGTGAGCTGTGTAAGGGCAATACAGTGAAACTGTGTCTCTAAAAAAAAAAAAAGGGTGGCACCTGTGGCTGAAAGGAGTAGGGCACCAGAGGTGGTGGGTTCAAAACCCAGCCCTGACCAAAAACCGCAAAAATAAATATAATAATAATAATAATTTTAACAGTTCTAACTAAATACACTTAAAATACTATACAATGGGTAGGGAGGCAAATGGAACCAGTTCTTTTTTTTTTTTTTTTTTTGCAGTATTTTGGCTGGGGCTGGGTTTGAACCCACCACTCTGGCATATGGGGCTGGTGCCCTACTCCTTTGAGCCACAAGGCACATGCCAAGGTACCAGTTCTTTTTTAAAGCAATAAAATGTAGCAAAACAGCCTGCTTTGCTTTCCCACTGATTCTCTGGAAAAGGAATTATATTAAAATGGAGTTATGCTTGCTTCTCTTCAACCCAACAGTTTTGAAAAAAAGTGGGAGATGAGGGCAGAGCAGAGGGTGGAGAAATAATCTCTAGATAATAAAATGTTTCGCCTAGAAGTCAACTTGTTTATCCCGAGGAGTGGTTAGATATTGAAGTCAGAATAGGCCAAAGTTCAGGTGCTGAGGAAAGGAGAGAAACAAAAGAAATTCAATTAAAGAATATTTTGTTTGGAGTACCAAGGACAGAACTGTTCAGTTAATTGTTTATGAGCAAAACATAGGGATTGACAGAGACTGTGCCTGGCCTTCTCATAGGTAAAATGAGGATTATCATCTAACTCATAATGGAAAGGGTTGATTTTTGCAGTGAGTTACTCTTTTTTTTTTTTTTTTTTTTTTTTGAGGCTGGGCCTCAAGCTGTCGCCCTGGGTAGAGTGCTGTAGCATCATAGCTTACAGCAACCTCCAACTCCTGGGCTCTAGTGATTCTCCTGCCTCTGCCTCCCAAATAGCTGGGACTGCAGGCACCTGCCACAACGCCTGGCTTTTTTTTGGTTGCAGCCGTCCTTGTTGTTTGGCGGGCCTGGGCTGGATTCGAACCTGCCAGCTCAGGTGTATATGGCTGGCGCCTTAGCCGCTTGAGCCACAGGTGCCGAACCAGCAGTGAGTTACTCTTAAGAACACAGAGGATGAGGAATTTCTTTTCTCTCTCTCTCTTTTTTGTTTGGAAAGAGTCTCAAGATGTCACCCTGGGTAGAGTGCTATGGTGTCACAGCTCACAGCAACCTCAAACTCTTGGGCTTAAGAGATTCTCTTGCCTCACCCTCCCAAGTAACTGGGACTACAGGTGCCCGCCACAATGCCCTGCTATTTTGTTGTTGTTGTTGCAGTTGTTGTTTTAGCTGGCTGGAGTCCGGTTCGAACCGGCCAGCCTGAGTGTATGTGGCCGGCACCCTACCCACTGAGCTGTGGGTGCTGCCCTTTTCTCTCTCTTTTTTTTTTTTTTGAGACAGACTCTTACTCTATTGCCCTGAGTAGAGTGCTATGGCAGCATATGGCAGTTTCCCATAGCATCCTCAAACTCTTGGGCACAAATGATCCTTTTAACTTAGCATTCCAATTAAGTGGGACTACAGGCATCCACCACAATGCATGGCTAGCTTTTGTAATAGAGATGGGGTCTTGCTCTTGGTCAGGCTGTTCTCAAACTCTGAAGCTTGAGTAATCCACCCCCTTTAGCCTCCAATAGTGCTAGAATGATAGGATTTAGCCAAAAGGCCTGCCTAGGATGTGGAATTTCTTTCATTATAGCCACTTACCAGCATGAATTATACACACCATCATCTCCCACTACATTCCTTTGTCCTATACATGTATTTCATGTAGCTTTTTACCAGTGGTGAACTATATAAAATTGGTAATGTGGCTTGCTGATGAAGGGGTGTCTCAGGGAAACTTGCCCTTTTCCCCTAGGTTGGTTCACTGAAAACATCAACTCACATTTATGGTAGATTAATAAGAGAAAGGTTTATTTCCAAATACCATCCATATGGGGGAAAAACAAGAATGATTTCCCAAAGTTTCAGTGATAGTGGCTTTTAAAGATGCCTTTGGAAGGGAGGGAAGAGAAACTGGAAAGTATACATCTTGCAAGTGGTTGTTAACAGGGGATGGGTAGATGGAGGGAAACATTGATTAACAAATTAACCTGAGAGACAGGTATTGTGCTTCAAATGACCTTAGGGTCAGGTCTATTAGCATGTGATAAGGAGTCTAGCAGCCCTTAAAGATTTTAGGTAGATAGAGGAAAGTCTTCCTTCAGAGTTTCCTGATTATGAATAGCCTTTAATTTAAAATAATCTTTATACCAAGGAATCATATTTTGGGGTGAAATTTTCTTAGCTCCTTCACTGACTTTTGTGAGTACTTGCATCAAATTATTAAACTTGTGGAGGGGGTTAAGGGAGCACCTGATTCATAAGCAGATGCTCAAAATTATATAGAAGGGCCTTGGAGCTTGCCCATTGTCACCTGAAGTGAGAACAGTGTGGTGGGACCAAGACTGGAACTTGCGAAATCTGTGTCAACTCAGGGCAGTTGACTTTTGCAGATACAGTTCTTACTGAAATATTGATTGTTTTTCAGCAAACTACATGCATTTGGTGTCACAAGTATTTAAAAAGACATCTCAGGGCAGTGCCTATGGCTCAGTGAGTAGGGTGCTGGCCCCATATACCGAGAGTGGTGGGTTCAAACCTGGCTCTGACCAAACTGCAACAAAAAAAAATAGCTGGGCGTTGTCGTGAGCGTCTGTAGTCCCAGCTACTTGGGAGGCTGAGGCAAAGGAATCACCTAAGCCCAAGAGCTGGAAGTTGCTGTGAGCTGTGATGCTACAGCACTCTACTGAGGGTGACAAAGGTTAAAAAAAAAAAGACATCGTGCGGCGCCTGTGGCTCAAGGAGTAGGGCGCCGGTCCCATATGCCGGAGGTGGCGGGTTCAAACCTAGCCCTGGCCAAAAAAAAAAAAAAAAAAAGACATCTTGGAAGCCTTGGCTGGAAGGAAATTCCAATTGTCCCAGGAAGGGAGGGTATGTTCTCTGGTACACAGACTTTCACACCAGAAATTGTGTAGTGATTCTACTTCCCCTCCTGTTAGTGAATGCTGTGGGTTTAAAGGAGAGAAGCTCTGAGGTCAGATTTCTTCTCCCCATTCTTCTGCCTCCAGATGATTCCCACGCTTTTATACACTTGCACACTAGACAGTGCTGTGCTCTTACCCTTCTCAGGCAGGGCTCCACCCTCTGGAATCCAGCCCACAGTTCCTCTACTCCTCTACTCCTTGAGCGTTCACCAGTTCCCTACCCCAGTGCCCAGAAGACTCCTGGGTTATTCTCTGCCTCTGACCTTGAATCTGAATTAACAACATGGCCCCTCTTCAGCCATGCTGCTGGCCCAGGCAATGACAATCTCATCTACTTGCATGGAACAGAAATAAGCGTGAATGTGTTCCAGCCTGGGCAATTATCTCTAGCACTGTCACACCAAGGAAGTGACAGAGGCAAAGACAGAAATCAAAGGGATGTTTTATTAAAGCAAAGTTTGTAGACATTCCTGGAAAAAAAAACAAAAACACAGATTATAGATGGAACTTTGAATATTCTTTTTTTTTTTTTTTTTTATTGTTGGGGATTCATTGAGGGTACAATAAGCCAGGTTACACTGATTGCAATTGTTAGGCAAAGTCCCTCTTGCAATCATGACTTGCAAAGTCTTTGAATATTCCTAAGGGGCATTTGGACAAGGCATACAGAGGGAAAAAAAAACTAGGACCATGGTTACTGAGGGGAAATGGTTACATTCTTGTGAAGCTTAGGAAATTTACATTTTACATAGGAGAAGGTGAATGTCTGAACAGAGAAAGAGAGTGAAGGAAGAATCAGTTAAGTTGACGTCCCTGGGTATGTGGAAGAACAATTTATCTTGTCTCTGTCCTACCTCTGGGAAGACAAACTTATAATAAATATTATTTTTTAATTTAAAAAAAAATTTTTTTGAGACAGTCTCACTATGTCACCCTGAATAGAGTGCTATGGCGTCACAGCTCACAGCAACTTCAAACTCTTGGGCTTAAGTGATTCTCTTGCCTCAGCCTCCCAAGTAGCTGGGACTACAGGTGCCAACACAACACCTGGGTATTTTTTTGTTGCAGTTGTCATTGTTGTTTAGCTCGCCGGGGCTTTGTTCGAAGCTTCCGTGTATGTGGCCGGTGCCCTACCCACTGACCTACAGGCACTGCCAATAGTAAACTTTTTTTTTTTTATCCAGTTTCTGGCCGGGACTGGGTTTGAACCCACCACCTCTGGCATATGGGCTGGTGCCCTACTCCTTTGAGCCACAGGCACCACCCCAATAGTAAACTATTTTAAATTGCACACAAACTTTGCGTTCACCCTCTATGTAATTTCTCACCACAAAAGGTAAATATATAATTGTTAATGTTGTTTCCATGAGTGAAAAACATGTATTTACTGTGTGTATACATATACACATAGATATGTACATATAATTAAAATTATATATAAAATTATAATTAAAAGAATATCACTTAGACTCAGGGCTAAATACAAATATCCCTCAGGCAGAGCTGCACCCCAGAGAAGGCACAAAGCTCTGTGTAAGAGCTACAGAGTTTGTTAGAAAGTCCAGCTTGTGGGCGGCGCCTGTGGCTCAGTCGGTAAGGCGCCGGCCCCATATACCGAGGGTGGTGGGTTCAAACCCGGCCCCGGCCAAACTGCAACCAAAAAATAGCCGGGCGTTGTGGCGGGCGCCTGTAGTCCCAGCTGCTCGGGAGGCTGAGGCAAGAGAATTGCTTAAGCCCAGGAGTTGGAGGTTGCTGTGAGCTGTGTGAGGCCACAGCACTCTACAGAGGGCCATAAAGTGAGACTCTGTCTCTACAAAAAAAAAAAAAAAAAGAAAGTCCAGCTTGTAGCTGACCCTTAACACTGGAGGTGTAAGATACACCCCTATGTGTTCCTGTGAGAGTTGGGAGCTTAAATACCACCTCCTGCCTGAAACCTCCTGCAATGCCAACCCCCTTACTGGAGGCTAGAGGTAATTTCACCCTTATCTGAACTGCTATAGCCTTTGCTTGTAATTCCCAATGTCCTTCATCTGTCTATCAGGTTACTAAGTTATTTATGTGCATGTTTTTACTTAGACATCATGATGTATACTGAAAAACCCTTCAGGGCGGCGCCTGTGGCTCAAGGAGTAGGGCGCCGGTCCCATATGCCGGAGGTGGCGGGTTCAAACCTAGCCCCGGCCAAAATAAAAAAAAAAAAGAAAAACCCTTCAAAGTGGACTCTAACTCTTATTTAAATAATAGGTCTTTAAACTTATTAAAGACTATGGGCGGCGCCTGTGGCTCAGTGAGTAGGGCGCCGGCCCCATATGCCAAGGGTGGCGGGTTCAAACCCAGCCCCGGCCAAACTGCAACAACAACAACAAAAAAAATAGCTGGGCGTTGTGGCAGGCGCCTGTAGTCCCAGCTGCTCGGGAGGCTGAGGCAAGAGAATCGCGTAAGCCCAAGAATTAGAGGTTGCTGTGAGCCGTGTGACGCCACGGCACTCTACCGAGGGCAGTACAGTGAGACTCTGTCTCTATAAAAAAAAAAAAAAAAAACTTAGCAAAGACTAAACACTCAGTAAATAGATTTTCATTCCTTTAGTCAAAATTTGTTAAACAGCTCATCTATGGCAAGCACAGTGGCACTGAAATATCGACATGAATAAAGTCATGGTCCTTGCCCTTAATCAAAAAAGGAAAAGACAAAAATCAGACGTGCTGCGGTCAAGAAACTGTTAGCATTTTGAAGGCAGGGCCCGGTGACTCACGCTTGTAATCCTAGCACTTTAGGAGGACAAGATGGGCAGATTGCTTGAGCTCAGGAGTCGGAGATCAGCCTGAGCCAGAGCAAGACCGCATCTCTAAGTTGTGGCAGGCCTCTGTAGTCCCAGATACTTGGGAGGCTGAGGCAAGAGAATCAGTTGAGCGCAGTTTGAGGTTGCTGTGAGCTATGACGCCACCGCACTGTACCGAGATTCATAGCGAGACTCTGTTAAAAAAAAAAAAAAAAAAACTGTTAGCATTCTGGTCTCATTCAGCCTCTTGTCTGAGGCATTCCTGTCATTCAAGGTCAGAAAGGTGGGGCCTGAAGCCCTATCCAATCAGGAATGCTCCAAAATGAACTGTCCAATCAGATGCACAGCCAGAAAGAAGGAAGCGAGCTCCAGGGATCCGCAGCAGCGTGAGTCTCTTGCGCATGGCACTGGGCTGGGATCTTTTCTTTAGCTGTTGCATCTCCTGGAGAACCCAGGTATCTCTGCAGAAACCTCTGTCACCCTGTAAGCAGCAGGCACTGAAAAATCTGTAGGGAGTACACTGAGACATCCCAGAAACAGAGAAATGGTGAGTATAGGAGACTGGATGTCCTGAGAGGGGAAGGGGCGTGGTTGGGGTCAGAAGCGGCTGTGGTGGGACCGGGCAATTTCACTTCAGTTTTACAGTCTTTAGACTGAATTCTGCCACTGGCACTGTTGGCCCTCGGACTCCACAAAAGGCAGAGTGGGGGAAGCAGCTGGAACTCTGTACCTCCAGCCCCTTCCTGGAGCGCTTACTTGGATCAGAGCCCAGGGCTTTCTTTGAGCAGCTGTGAGTCTGCAGCGCCCGGCGTTCCTCCCACGTGGCGACAATGGAAATGTCCTTTGGAAGAATCCCAACTGGGTGTGTGGGGCTTGTTCATGGGAGGGGCTGTAGTCTGTGGGGTCCCCAATCCCTCCATTCATCTGTTAAAAATTAACTTTGGGGCTCGGCGCCGGTAGCTCAGCAGTTAGGGCGCCGGCCATATACACCAGTCTAGCTGGTTCGAACCCGGCCTGGGCCAGCTAAAACAACAATGACAAATGCAACAAAAAAATAGCCGGGCGCCTGGAGGCCCAGCTACTCGGGAGACTGAGGCAAGCGAATCGCTTACGACCAAGAGCTGGAGGTTGCTGTGAGCTGTGACGCTACGGCACGCCACCGAGGGCGACATAGAGAGACTGTCTAGAAAAAAATAATAATTTAGGGCCGGGTTCACTCAGTTGGGGAACCAAAAGTGGCTCGGTTGCCTGTCATTGTAGTTAAACCCAGAGACAGGGAGTTGATTTGTAAAAAGACTTTATCGTCGGGATCGGCGCCTCTGGCTCAAAGTAGGGCTCCGGCCCCATATGCCGGAGGTGGCGAGTTCAAACCTGGCCCCGGACAAAAATTGCCATTAAAAAAAAAAAAAAAAAAAAGACTTTATTATCGGAAAGACTAGTAATTCTGCAGAACAGCGAGAGTAATTTTTTTTTTTTTTTGTAGAGACAGAGTCTCACTTTACTGCCCTCGGTAGAGTGTCGTGGCGTCACACAGCTCACAGCAACCTCCAGCTCTTGGGCTTATGTGATTCTCTTGCCTCAGCCTCCCGAGTAGCTGGGACTACAGACGCGAGAGTAATTTTTTTAAATGTTTCATCTATGTAACGAATTTTAATAATTTAAATAGGGGATAATTTCAAAAGTGTACTAAAAATATATTACACTTAATGTGATCAACAACATGTAGGCAAGTTAATCACACACAAAATTAAACTAATCAATGAAAATCATCAAAAAAACTATTATTATTTTTAAAGACAGAGTCTCACTTTATCGCTCTCGGTAGAGTGCCTTGGCGTCAAAGAGCTCACAGCAACCTCCAACTTCTGGGCTTAGGCGATTCTCCTGCCTCAGCCTCCTGAGTAGCTGGGACTACAGGCACCCGCCACTACGCCTGGCTATTTTTTTGTTGCACTTTGGCCGGGTCCGGGTTTGAATCTGCTATCCTCGGTATGTGGGGCCGGCGCCCTACTGACTGAGCCACAGGCGCCGCCCAAAGGATTTCTTTTCTTGTCTTTTTTTTTTTTTTTTTCCAGTTTTTGGCCGGGGCCGGGGTTTGAACTTGTCACCCCCAGGACATGGGGCCGGCGCTCTACTCCTTGAGCCATAGGTGCCGCCCTGCTCCTTTGTTTTTTTTTTTTTTTTTTTTAATTTGGCCGGGGCTGGGTTTGAACCCGCCACCTCCGGCATATGGGACCGGCGCCCTACCCGCTGAGCCACAGGCGCCGCCCCTGCTCCTTTGTTTTAAAGTGCATTCTCAGTTCACAAAGAGCTAAGTAAGGTGTGGTGTGTAGGTGTCCATCACATTCTCTACTTTTATCTATTTTATTTTCATATCTATGAAATTGATTTCAGATGCAAATAATTGTTATGGGTAGTTAAATTGACATGCAGGCTGTGCTGTTTAATTTTGTTTTTTGAAATTTGTGAAACAGTGGATACATGTCAATGGTATGCATTGTATTTTGTAACTTATTAAGAAGCCTATAATATATAAAATAAGTGTAAAAGATCGGACTTAGATAATGTTGGGTAATGATGACAATACTTTATTTTTTATTTTTTATTTTGAGACAGAGTCTCACTGTGTCACCCTTGGTAGAGTGCTATGGCATCACTGCTCACAGAAACCTCAAAGTCTTGGGGTCAGTCGATTCTCCCTCCTCAGCCTCCCAAGTAGCTGGGACTACAGGCACCCTCCACAATGCCAGGCCATTTTCTTGTTGCAGTAGTCATTGTTGTTTAGCAGGCCCAGGCAAAGCTCAAACCTGCCAGCCTCGGTGCATGTGCCCATAACCAGTGTGTACAGCCAAGCCATGACAATACTTTAGATAGGAAGTGTTGTATATTCTGAAAAATGTTGTTCATTGTTGTATTCACTGGACTATGTCTTTTATACAATTTAACTTGTTTTAAGGAGTTGGGAACTGTTACATAAATTTTGAAGCAGTATATAGACTTTAAAGTTTTTACATCTATGATTTTGTTTACCTAATAAATAATGGCTGCTTAATTTTTTAGTACAGCTTCTCATACTTGTTTTAATTCAATGCTCAGAGTGTTTATGGCTTGAGAAGTTGTATTAAGGGCCTTGCCGATGGCACAGGCCAATGCACTAATTTTCTGATTGAGTCCCATAGCTGGTGTTGGTGTGACACATATGGCTAAAGTGGTGTATTTAGCAGGGATAAAAAGGTGTAGTTGGCTATTATAGTTTTCATAACTTATCTTAGACCCGTTAAACTTAAAGTTTTGTACCCAGGGTAGAAAAGGGGTTATTTAGCGAACAAGGTTTCCCTGAGTTGTAGCAGGGATATATGAAAAAGCCTGGGTGCCATATAATAAGATCTATCTTCAGGGTAGCTTGATGTGTCTATTGTCACAAGGTACAAAGGGTCAAGTTACACTTAAGTAAGAAATTCTTTTTTCTTTTTTTTTTTTTAAATGTTTGCCGAGCACTTTTATTTACTATTACATTTCCAGATATGATGGGACTTGAAACCTTTATAGTTGAAATTTTTACACATCACAGAACGAGCTCCGAAGAGAAGAGCAGGTTCAACTTTTTTTTTTTTTTTTTGTGGTTTTTTTTGGCCGGGGCTGGGTTTGAACCCGCCACCTCTGGCATATGGGACCAGTGCCCTACCCCTTTGAGCCACAGGCGCTGCCCAAGAAATTCTTTTTTTTGTGAGACAGAGTCTCTCTATGTCTCCCTCAGTAGCAACCTCAAACTCCTGGGCTTAAATTATTCTCTTGCCTCATCCGCCCACTACGCCCAGCTATTTTTTGGTTGCATTTGTTATTGTTTGGCAGGCCTGGGCTGAGTTCTAACCTGCCAGCTCTGGTGTATGTGGCTGGCACCCTAGCCATTGAACTACAGGTTCTGCGCTGAGCCTAAGTAAGGAATTCTTAAAATAGTAGTATATTAGAATGGGCACCTTTGATACAATATATTTATTACTAGTAGTTACAGTTTTCAGTTGTATAGCAAATATATATATATTTTTTGACAGTAGTTGTATACTATAAATATCCGAGTGTGATAATCTTGTGGATATATGGGCAAAGTGTAACATTTCTGATCATTTCTAGTGGGTATACATCTCCATTAGGCATGAAGTAAATAGCTGTTCTACATAAGTACTTCTAGTAAGACAGAAATAAGAGATATTTATGACATTTTGAAATAAATCAGTGTATACGTTTTTACTTCATCGAAATGGGATAAGATTCTGGGGTGAGTGCACAGCCGTGTATAGTCTCAAGAGGAAGATGACTGGGCATTGTATTTTCTCAGTCTGATCTTGGTGTTTCCTCCAGGAGAGGCAGTCTAGTTTTTGTGGGCCTCAGCTGCTTTTGGAGTGAGATTTGGCTTGAGTGGAGTGTAGTGGATCCAGGCTTCTTCTAGTCCTGTAAGTTTTACTGCTGTGTTATCCTCAGCAGAACATCTTCTGGACTAGTCTACTTTTCTTCCAGCTATTTTTCTCAGGCTTATCTTTCCAGGCTGGACTTGGTTACCAGGATAAGAAGGATGTAAATTTCCTGTAGGAGTTGACTGGAGTCTGGGAAGAAAAGAAATGTACAAATAAGGGACTTGTCTTAATTGGACTTTATTGCTGCATTTGTTGTACATACTTTTGTACTTTAAGATTATATTCAGGTTGCCCTAACATTTGAATTGAGACTGCCTGGAAGGGTTTCTTATATAAACAACTTTGTAAGGATTTAATTTGAGCTTGCTTCTAGGGGCTACCTTTATTCACAGTAATTGGAGGAGCAATCCCTAGTTTTAATGTAAATGGATCTCTTAGTGTAATTTGGCAATATTTTCTTTTGTGTCGTTTGGCAATTTTTTTTAGCGTATGGTTTATTTTCTTTCTTTTTGGGATGATTTAGATGTCCAGGCTATATGCAATTTCTAGTGAATTTTCAACGCCTGGCTATTTTTTCATTGCAGTTGTCATTGTTGTTTAGCTGGCCCGGGTGTATGTACTCATTATACTACAGGCGCCAAGCCCAAAAAACAGATTTGAGGGTCTGTGACTCCTCTTGGGTCCTTTACCCAAGCCTTAATTGTGCCGTGGTGGGGGGTCCATGGGGTTGTAATATACCTAATGGGTTTTCAACTTTCTCTTTCTTACATACTGAGTTTTGTATCAGATTGTGAGTACAAGTTCCTTTGTGGGTACCTTTGCATTCATAAAAGGTATAAGAGTCACCTTTTCTCCCATCTTAGAGGAGATCAAACTCCTCCTCCCCCTTTTCTAAAGTCCTATTAAGACAAGTCCCCTGAGGAATTTCCTCAGGCTTCAGACGTGAGTTGACCAGCCAGCTCCCAGTATGTGGCTAGAGCAGGGCATGTTGATCACCTCAAAAGTTACCTTACAGGGGTTGGCTGGATCTCTTTTTCTCACAAGGCAGTGAAGCTCTCTTCAGCCTGCTATGATGGATCCAGATGCCTTCCACCTTCACAGCTGTGGAGTAGTCAAGATGATGGTGTAGGGTCCCTTCTATCTTGGTCTGAGGGGGACCAGTTTCTGATCCTTGACCTGGATTTGATCCCCTTGATTCCCCGGAGAAAACACATGTACAGACACAAAAGACTAAACAGAATACATTTAATTACCCAAGTGGAGATCTTCCTTGCTATTCTTCCTAAAGCTCCAAACTGCAGGTTCAGTTCAGTCTCCCCCAGTTCTTTTAGGAGTCCCTGCTAAATTACAGAGGATTGGTGGAGGCCTGTTACACATTATTTTATATCCTGACCTCTTAGAAGGGGTATATTTAATATTGAACAAGACCAGTGGCAAGTCCTGTACCAATTAAGCTTTGCTTCCTGGCAGACTTTACCAATTCCTACTTTTATGGTTCTGTTCATGTGCTCTACCCTGCCTGAGCTGTGAGGCCTACATGTAACACGTATGGTACCTAGACTCCTGAGTTTTATCCCAAAGTCAACTTATCAGCCTTTTGCAACAGCATGGTAGTGTCTGCAAGTGTTCTCAGGCATGGGGGCCATCCTTTTGAGACCTTGTCACGTTGCTTTGAGTGATAAGCAGCTGCTCTTGCCTAGGATGCTGCATTCTGGGTAAGCACTCCCTCAGCTGTTCCGTTTCTTTCTAATAGGTACAGTTCAAAAAGCTTGGCCACATCAGGGAGGCCTAGCACCAGTTCTACCTGCAGTTTTTCTTTTAGGCACGTGAAGGCTTTTGGTTGGTCGGATTTCTATTCAGTTGGGCCATTTTCTCCCTCTTTTGTGGCTTCATACAATGGTTTGACCAGTCTGTATGTTTCACAGTCTTTCATAGAAATTCCCAGGGCTTTCATCTGGCTTCTGCATGACCTCAGCCACCTTGCATATGTTTGTGGCTTTCCTACACTAAGCCACATGAAGGGATGAAGGAATGAAGTCAAGTTTGTGTCCAGGGTAAGAGAATGATACCATTTAGCAGTCACCTACAAGTGAAGTTCTGGATTTCAAGACTAAGGTTCATACAATGAGAACATTTTACAGTCTTAGCACAGTTCTTAAGATAACACCTATTATTTATTTATTTATTTATTTGAGACAGAGTCTCACTATGCTGCTCTTGGTAGAGTTCTGTGGCGTCACAGCTTACAGCAACCTCAAACTCCTGGGCTTACGCGATTCTCCTGCTTCAGCCTCCCAAGCAGCTGGGACCACAGGTGCCTGCCACAATGCCTGGCCTTTTTTTTGTTGCAGTTGTCATCTTTGGCCACCTGGCCCAGGCCAGGCTCGAACCCGCCAACTTCAGTGTATGTGACTGATGCCATAACCACTGTGCTATGAGCGCCGAGCTGCATAACACCTAGTTATAGGAGTCCCTACAGAACTGATCCAAAGTTCTGGGCAATTCAAGTGAATATTCAGCTTCTAATTTTTCCTAAGGTATCTATATAGACACAGATATAGCGTTTAATATTGGGCAAATTTTTCCAGTGTAGCCAACAGGAGACTTTTGTTGAGCCTTAAGGTTTCAGAGCAAATATAACTACTGTATATAATTCTATATTCTTTGGCCAGTTTCTTAGTCTTGTTTAACAGATCGGTTTAGTTAAACAGATATGTCTCGTTTTATAAGCTGGCATTGCAGATAAGGGTGGAATCTCATACAGGTGGGCAGTTTTTTTTGTTTTTTTGTTTTTGTTTTTGTTTTTCAGTTTGAATGATTTTTCTCTCTCTAATTTTTCACTTTACTAGAAACAAATTACACCAGACTAAATTTTTTTTTTTTTTTTGAGACAAAATCTTACTTTGTCACCCTTGGTAGAGTGTTGTGGTGTCATAGCTCACAACAACCTCAAACTCCTGGGCTTAAATGATTCTCCTGCCTCAACCACCCAAATAGCTGGGACTACAGGCTTTCACCATAATGTCTGGGTATTTTTAGAGATGAGATTTGACTCTAGTTTAGGGCAATCCATCTGCCTCGGCCTCCCAAGTGCTAGGATTACAGATGTGAACCACTGTGCCCGGCCCCTATACCAGAACTAATTGCCAAAATAAACTGTACTTTCAGTATACTGGATCTGATTATTTGCATAAAGTGCAGCAAGAATAATTATTAGCCATCGAGGTTTTTCTTCCTTTTAAAATTGGCATTGCTGGAACCTTTAATAAGAAACTGTGGATTTGGCTCAGGCTCCTGCAGCACAGTGGTCACAGCACTGGCCACATGCACCAAGGCTGATAGGTTCAAACCCAGCCCAGGCCAGCTAAACAGCAATGACAACTGCAACCAAAAAACAGCCGGGTGTTGAGGTGGGCACCTGTAGTCCCAGCTACTTGGGAGGCTGAGGCAAGAAAATCGCTTAAGCCCAAGAGTTTGAGGTTGCTGCCAGCTGCAATGCCACAGTACTACTGAGGGAGACACAGTGAGACTCTGCCTCCAAAAAAAAAATTAATTTCCCAAACTTTTCTGGCTTGGCGACTGTGGCTCAAGTGGCTAAGATGCCAGACAAATACACCTGAGCTGGCCGGTTCCAATCCAGCTGGGGTCTGCCAAACAACAATGATGGCTGCAACCAAAAAATAGCCGGGTGTTGTGGGTGCCTGTAGTCCCAGCTACTTGGGAGGCTGAGGCTAAAGAATCACTTAAGCCCAAGAGGTAGAGGTTGCTGTGAGCTGTGACACTGCCATGGCACTCTACCAAAGGGTGACATAGTGACACTCTGTCTCAAAATAAAAAAAAAAAGGGAAAGAAATGGAAGTCAGTGTAAGGGTCAAGGTGGGGTAGGAATATAAGGGTCAGGGGTTCCTGGGTTAGTGCGCTCTTTCCTTTCTGGATGGGACTTGTCCACGAGGCTCTGTTTTGTGGGCCTTTGTGTTTGTTTCTATTTTGGGGGGCATTTGTGCTCGGCCCCTTCGTTCTGGTCTTTTTAGTATAGTGTAAGGATATGTGGTGATAGACTTGCTGTCTCTTTGACTGCTTCCTGTGGATTGAGGCTTATCATGGGTTGCCTATAAAGGAAAAAAGTGAAGGTGAAGGAGGTTGTGTTCACAGGAACATTCCCGGGTCTTTAGTCTGATCTGGTTGTATCCGTGTAGGGCGAGGATGTGAGCGGTTGTTTTTCAGGTGACTGCCTGGTCAATAAATTGGGAGATGAGGCGGAGGACTACTGGTCTGAAACTGAGAATGAGAAAGATAATAATTAGTGATCCTAAAATAGGATCCAAGTAACCAAGGAGCCAGGAAGTAAATAAGGACCAGGGATTAGATAATTCAAAATTTGTTTGTCTCTGTTTGATTCATTCTCAGAGTCCTTTTACTTTGCCTGTGATTATTCCTGACAGGTTGAGAAAGAAAAAACATTCTTCTCTCAGAAAAATCCATGTGCCTCCTTCTTCTGCTGTAAGCAAATCTAAGGCTCAGCTGATTTTGGAGAACTAAAAAGAGTTGGCTATCTTTTCCGTATCTTCGCTGCTTTCTAGGTAGAGTTGGTGGTAAAAGTGAGTTGATATACTAATTCCTGCAATGACTGTATCAGATCCAGCCACTATGCCTGTTCCAAGGAGTATAGGAAGGAAGAAGTCTCTTTTATGCTTGGAAGAAGAGGAATGTGTCAGGGCCTGAGTTAGGAAGCAGTCATTCACAAAAGAGACTTGGGAAGGTGGGGGTGAGGAAATCTTGGGTGCAAAAACTGGAGTGGTCAGTGTGCAGGCAATAGATGGAGCAGCCACAAAGGAAAACTTATTCCTGGAGGGGCAACAGGAAGATTTAGACAAGGAAAAAGTCGAGTTGAGGGAACAGAGATCAAGCTTTTTTTGTTGTTGTTGGAGTTTTTGGCCAGGGCCGGGTTTGAACCTGCCACCTCCAGGATAAGGGGCCGATGCCCTATTCTTTGAGCCACAGGTGCTGCCCCGGAAATCAAGCTTTATAAAGCCTACAGACTCTCCTGTACTAGTGAGATTGAAGCAGGTTAAATTGGTGGAGGCTAAGGGTGGAAAGCCTGTAGTTATGGGGCTGAACAGAACCGTATTATTATTTTCTGTCAGAATGGAATTGTTATATGTGTCAGGTACGGGTATGGGATTGAAAATATGTTGGTATGGGACGGCACCTGTGGCTCAAAGGGGTAGGGCGCTGGCCCCATGTGCCGGAGGTGGCGAGTTCAAGCCCAGCCCTGGCCAAAAACTGCAAAAAAGAAAAAAAGAAAAGAAAAGATATTGGTATGAAGAAAGGCACATTCAGCATCCTGAGGGGTAGAGGAGAGAGAAAGAGTTCAGGATAGCTGAGAAGGAGGTGTTTAAAAACCAGGGAAAAAGGGAATGTTGTAGTTTTGCAGAACAGTGAGGTCTAATCCTTTACAGAGTGGAGGGGTTGTACTGGAAGAGAGGAGCTTTTTTATGAGTTGTCCTGTTTCGTACTGATGTGCTACGCCTGGGTTCTTCCTTTATCTGTGTTTTACATGTATGAGGTATGTCCAGCAGACAGTAGTCCCAACCTCACCTCCAGGGCATCCAGTGCCCATTATTTTGTCAGTTTAGTATGTCTTTCTTAGAAAAGAACATTCAGAGGCTTTGGTAACATAACAGTGCACTGGCACGTAAATGTGGCTAGTGAAAAAGTGGATAAGGGGGGCGGCGCCTGTGGCTCAGTCGGTAAGGCGACGGCCCCATATACCAAGGGTGGCAGGTTCAAACCTGGCCCCGGCTGAACTGCAACCAAAAAATAGCCGGGCGTTGTGGTGGGTGCCTGTAGTCCCAGCTACTCGGGAGGCTGAGGCAAGAGAATCGCTTAAGCCCAGGAGTTGGAGGTTGCTGTGAGCTGTGTGAGGCCACGGCACTCTGCCAAGGGCCATAGAGTGAGACCCTGTCTTTACAAAAGAAAAAGTGGATAAGGGGTGGCGCCTGTGGCTCAGTCAGTAAGGTGCCGGCCCCATATACCGAGGGTGGCGGGTTCAAACCCGGCCCCGGCCAAACTGCAACCAAAAAATAGCCGGGCGTTGTGGAGGGCGCCTGTAGTCCCAGCTACTCGGGAGGCTGAGGCAAGAGAATCGCTTAAGCCCAGGAGTTGGAGGTTGCTGTGAGCTGTGTGAGGCCACGGCACTCTACCGAGGGCCATAAAGTGAGACTCTGTCTCTACAAAAAAAAAAAAAGAAAAGTGGATAAGAATCAGGCATGGTTGACGTGGGAATGGGGGTTGGTAAGGTATTCAGGGAGATACAAGGTTTGGGTAGCAAGAGAATCTGCGTTCAGTTGGGGTTGATAGGGAAGGGAGAAAGGCCAGGATTGACAGGAAGGGTAGCCAGAAGGTAAAAGAGTAGAAGAGGAAAAGTTGGGTTTCTTCTGGGGGAAAGTTTTGGAAAGTGTCTTGTAGCCATAGGATCTTTAAAGGCTTCAAAGAGGTCATCTAAGCTTTGAACGTGTGAGAGTAACCAGGCATATCAAGAAAAGTTGTGGAGAAAAGGGAAGAATCTGGGAGAAATGTTACACATTTATAGGGAAGTGAACTCTTCAGGGACCCTGGTGAGTTTTAAGGTGGTGGGGATAGTACTTGCAATTTCCAGTAGGGGTCTTTCGGTGTTGGAAGGTTTTCTGTAGGACACAGCTCTGTTCAGGATTGGTGGATCAAGACTGAGGGATCCAAGGGAAGGACAGCATTGGGGGTGCTGTAGAGAATGGTGTGAGGGCCTGTTCAGTGAGGGATAGTGTACTGAGGGGCAAGAGACATTTGAAGAAAACTTTCTGTCCTGCCAATTGGTCTCTATTTCTTCTGAGGGTTGGGGTAAAGGCTGGTTTATTTTCTTTTTTTTTAATTTTTTTTTTTTATTTTTAATTTCAGCTTGCTTGTTCATTCTTCATTTGAAGTACCTTTTTTTTTGTTGTTGTTCATTTTCTTTCTTCTTTTTTTAGATGTCTTTCTCTGGCGATGCTCTGTCCCCTTGCCTCCCCAGTAGCGGGGATTACAGATGCCCACCACAACGTCTGGCTATTTTTGATGTTAGTAGAGAAGGGGGTCTTACTATGGCTCACTGCTGTTCATACAGGTCTCAAACCTGTGAGCTCAGGCAATCCACTCGCCTCAGCCTACTACAGCACTGGGACTACAGGCGTGAGCCACCACGCCCGGCCTGGTTTATTGTTTTTCTAAGGTTGTCCCTGGTTTCCTAGAGGATGGGAAAATAGTTTATTATGATGGAATCTGGAGGGGTTCCAGAATCCAGTATAACAGTTCTGCTGTACATTATTTCAAAAGGGCTGAGGCCAGGCATGGTGGCTCACACCTATAATCCTAGCACTCTGGGAGGCCAAGGCGGGTGGATTGCCTGAGCTCACAGATTCGTGATCAGCCTGAACCAGAGCAAGACCTCATCTCTAAAAATAGCTGGGCGTTGTGGTGGGTGCCTGTAGTTGCAGTTATTTGGGAGGCTGAGGCAAAGTCTTAAGCCCAAGGCTTTGAGGTTGCTGTGAGCTAGGATGCTACAGCACTCTACCAAAGGGCAACAAAGTGAGACTCTTTCTCAGAAAAGGGGGGGGTGGCTATAAAAGAGCTGGCTTCCAAGGGTAGAGCAAATGTGGAGTAAAGCAATACACAGGAGCTTAATCCAATCTTGCTTGTGTTGGAGCACTAATTTAGTGAGATGTTGTTGTTTAAGGATTGTTCATTTGTTCTGCTTTCCCTGCTGATTAGGGCCTCTAAGGTACACGTAAGCGCCACTGGACTCCTAAGGCTTGTGAGGTTTGGGAGGTGATCTGGCTTATGATAACAGGGCCCTTGTCACTCTAAATGGAGTTGGGGAGGCTGAATCTAGGAATTATGTGGTGGAGGAGTGGAGGAGACAAGTTCATGGGTTTTCTTGACTGTTGTGGGGAAGGCTTCGATCCACCCTTAGAAGGTATCAACCCAAACTAGACCAAATTTATATTTTCCTACAGGAGGCATATGGGTGAAATCAATCTGCTGGTTTTGTCCCGGGTGAGGCCCAGGTGCAGATTGTGCAAGACTGGTTTATTTGTTTTAAAAGGGAAGACAGTCGTCGGTGGGAAAGGAGTGGGAGAAAGGAGGGTGTAAAGAGGCTTGAAGCCAATGGGAAGGCTATTGCGGAGGGAAGAGAGGATATTTTGTGCTTGGGAGGAAGAAAGAATACATTTTCCCTGGTGAAGGAACCATCTTCCCTGTGTGAGAGGGTAGCGCTAATTGTCCTGTTCTTTGGATGTATATACCCCAGAGAATTTATTGAAGGACAAGTACTGGCCTTCTGGGGTGGAGTAGATGCAAGGATGTTGAGCTGCCTGTTTGGCTTCTAGATCAGGTATTTGTTGCCTTTGGCAATTGGATCTGTTTTATTCTGGTGGCCTTTATACTGGATCATGGCCACTTCCTTCAGGAGAGTGGCCATATTTAGGAGGTTTTTAATGAGAATGTACATTAAAGCCTGAGAGGTGATGCTTACCTAAGTCATCCTCAGCCTAGGCTTCCAGTTAGGATTCAATGGCCAGTTTGAAGAAGTATCATCATCTGTGATTCTGGCTGCCCACAGATTTTATTAGTCTGGGTTGTGTCATCCTTGGTTTTAATTAAGTGCCCCCATGTGATGCTAAATTTAGGCCAGTATCAAGCATGAGGGCTTCCAGATATATTTAAAACAGCTGAGTTTATTTATTTATTTATTTATTCCAGAAAGAGGTCACAGGGCCCATATTCTCATTTCCATATTAGAAATTGCTGGCAGGGGAGGGCACTGGAGGCCAAGAAATAAGAAATTCATGCCTGGGTCTTTATGTGGAACCTCCTTCTTCCTGATTCTCTCCTGTGATAAAGAACAGGAAAGGGTGAAGTTTTTTATGTACTTCAAAGTCCCTCTGCCTGTGCTTATGGTTGTAGCAGGTGAAGAGGCTGTGCTTTTAAAGCCATATTATCAAGATGCAGGTGGAATATATCCAGGTAATCTCACCTGGAACAATCAAGGGAAGGAGGAGAAAGAAAGAAATGATTGCTTCTCAGGTAAATGTGTCCAAGGTCCAGGGCTGTGCCCACTTTTTCTCCTGCAATATTATGTTGTTAGAATTTGCAAACCTTTATTTCTCTACTTGTGATGTTCCTGCCTAAGGAGTTTGTTTCAAATACTCTTTTGCCGTTTGCTTATAATAGTCAAGAGGCTCTGAAAAATCCTTCTTCACTACCTATATAGCAGAGTCTTCTCTCCATTCTGCTCTGCAAAATTCCCACTGTGAATTCATGTTCTACAAACAACAGTATGTTCTGCAATACTGAAAATGTTCCTTTTGTGCCTTTTGAAAATGGGAAAATGTGGATGCCCAAGATTCTCTTTGTGGATGAGGTTAGGTCATTGGATGTTAGCAAAGAAGGGGAATATGTACTGTTTAGGTTCCTTCTGGATGTTCCATCAGCTCTATGAAGGATAAGATGAAGTACATGCACTTATAAAGAACATGGCATTAACTTCTTAAAGTAACTCAAAGTTCTGCATACCAGAATAATTAGAAAAGGTTTGCTTTTTAGGATGCTATGAATGACTATTTAAAGACACAATTAGAGATTAGAAAACATGGCAGATATTTGTACCTTGAACTTTGCAAAAAACTGGGGGGTTTTTTGTTTTTTGTTTTTTTTTTTTAGAGACAGTCTCATTTTATTGCCCTTGACAAAGTGCTGTAGCGTCACTGCTCACAGCAACCTTCAACTCCTGGGTTTAGGTGATTCTCTTGCCTCAGCCTCCAAGTAGCTGGTACTACAGGTGCCCACCAGAATGCCCAGCTATTTTTTGTTGTAGTTTGGCCAGGCTGGGCTCGAATCCACAGTATATGGGGCTGGCACCCTACCCACTGAGCCACTGGCACCACCCGTGTTGTTTTGTTTTTTATGTTATGTTATTTATTTATTTATTTATTTTTGAGACAGAGATTTACTCTGTCACCCTCCGTAGAGTGCCATGGCATCACAGCTCATAGCAACCTCCAACTCTTGGGCTGAAGTGATTCTCTTGCCTCAGCCTCTCGAGTAGCTGGGACTACAGGTGCCCGCCACAACACCCAGCTATTTTTTGTTGCAGTTGCCACTGCTGTTTTAGCTGGCCGGGGCTGGGTTTGAACCGCCACCCTCAGTATAGGGGCCAGCGCCCTACTGGCTGAGCCACAGACGCCACCCCTTGTTTTGTTTTTTAAACTAGTTTTCATCAGATTATGATTTACATTTTTAGGACAGTGCTATCACAGCAGTGATGTTGTGTTTGCATTTGTGAGTCAGCACAAATTAATTTTTCCTGTTACAGTTGATGTTAATTTTTTTTTTTTGTGGTTTTTTTTTTTTTTGGCCAGGGCTGGGTATGAACCTGCCACCTCTGGCATATGGGACCGGCGCCCTACTCCTTGAGCCACAGGCGCCGCCCCAGTTGATGTTAATTTTATTTACTCAATTCTGGTATTCGTTTATAGAGCCATTTTTTTGGGGGGGGGCAGGGCTGGGTTTGAACCCGCCACCTCTAGCATATGGGACTGGAGCCCTACTCTGTTGAGCCACAGGCGCCACCTGTATAGAGCCAATTTTATTCACTCAATTATGGTGTTCTTTTTATAGAGTTGTATTATAGACTTCAGTTTACTTTCTCTATTATTAATAAGTACTTTGGGGAGATTTATTAACTAATGTGCACAAACCAAAACATTTATAGAGGAAGCACCCCTTCTTAGATTCCCTTTCATATGCCCTGCTTTGGAAAGAAAAGATTGTCATTTCTTTGTTTACTGGTTCAGAAATCAACTGAGATAAATCCAGTGTCTACATCTCACTGCATATTTGACAAAATATAACCTTGGGACAGAAGCATTGACATCTCTGTGAAGCTTCTTGGAACTTTAAAAATAGAATCTTTAGGATATAAATCTACCTTTTATCAAGATCAGATCCAGTTTATACTTGTACACATTAAAACTTTAAGATACTATTTAACTCACCATGACATTTTCACATAAAAAACATATACTCCTTATACTGTAAATAAGGCACAAAAATATACATGCCTATATTGGTGGCCTTTTATTTCTAGTGTGTCAACCACAAAGGTATTGTGTGTACACTGGTTTTGTGGATGTTATGCCATCCCCTTTCTTCAATTAGAGAACACATGAGGGAATATATCTCTTCTATTTCTTCTATACATATCTTATACAGTTATCACTCACACAAGTCAACAACGGTTCACTTCACTCATTTAACTAAATGTGAAATTCAATCTCCCCTTGATAAATCTGTTTGTTTTTCAGGGAGTGTTGACATTCAAGGACATATCTATAGAATTCTCTATGGATGAATGGGCCTGCCTGGACTCTGCTCAGCAGCATCTGTATCAGGATGTCATGTTAGAGAACTACAGAAACTTGGTCTTCCTAGGTGAGGATAACTTCAATACACAGTCCCTAGTCTACACTAAGCAATGCATATTATTTCTTTGTAAAATGTTTTTATTCAGTTTCTTCTTTGCATTAGTTTCAGATTATTGTTTCTAAGGAAAACTTAAGAATTTCTTTCTTTTTTTTTTTTTTTGAGGCAGAGTCTCAAGCTGTCACCTTGGTTAGAGGGCAGTGGAGTCATAGCTCACAGCAACCTCCAACTCTTGGTCTCAAGTGATCCTCCTGCCTCAGTTTTTCTATTTTTTTTTTTTTTTTTTTTTTTTTGTGGTTTTTGGCGGGGCTGGGTTTGAACCCGCCACCTCCGGCATATGGGACCAGCGCCCTACTCCTTGAGCCACAGGCGCCACCCAGTTTTTCTTTTTTTTTTTTATTTTTGGCCGTGGCTGGGCTTGAACCCGCCACCTCCGGCATATGGGACCGGCGCCCTACCCGTTGAGCCACAGGCGCCGCCCAACCACCCAGTTTTTCTATTTTTAATAGAGACGGGATCTCAGTTTTGCTCAGGCTGGTCTCAAACTCTTGAGCTCAAGCAATCCACCTGCCTCAGCCTTCTATAGCGCTAGGATTATAGGTGTGAGCCACCATGCCAGGCCAAGAATTTCTTGATATAGAAAAGAAAATATTGGAGATTTTTCTTTTCTTTCTTCTTCTTTTTTTTGTAGAGACAGAGTCTCACTTTATGGCCATTGGTAGAGTGCCGTGGCCTCACACAGCTCACAGCAACCTCCAACTCCTGGGCTTAAGCGATTCTCTTGCCTCAGCCTCCCGAGTAGCTGGGACTACAGGCGCCCGCCACAGCGCCCGGCTATTTTTTGGTTGCAGTTTGGCCGGGGCCTGGTTTGAACCCACCACCCTCCGTATATGGGGCCGGCGCCTTACCGATTGAGCCACAGGCGCCGCCCCTTTTCTTTCTTCTTTTTTTTTTGAGAGTCTCACTATGTCACCCTCGGTAGAATGCTGTGGAGTCACAGCCCACAGCAACCTCAAACCCTTGGGCTCAAGCCATCCTCTTGCTGCAGTCTCCCAAGTAACTGGGACTACAGGTGCCTGACACAATGCCCGGCTAATTCTTGGCTATAGCTTCATTGTTGTTTGGCAGACCCAGGCTGAATTCAAACCTACCAGTTCCTGTGTATATGGCTGGCGCCTTAGCTGCTGAGCTACAGGCACTGAGCCTGGAGATGTTTTATTTTGGCATTAACTATACCCTTTTTTTCAGCTAATTTATATACTTCACTAGATTAATGGTAATTGCAGAAATTTAGTGGCATAGATTGTTATCTATACCTTTAAGACTGATTTCTAGCACCAGATTTTATTTCAGTAGTACTGGCTAGTGGAATTAAAAATCCTCTAACTTGGTGGGCAGCACCTGTGGTCAAAGGGTAGGGCGCTGGCCTCATATGCCAGAGGTGGTAGGTTCAAACCCAGCCCCGGCCAGAAACTGCAAAAAAAAAAAACCTCCAACTTGGGTGGCCTGTGTCTCAGTGGGTAGGGTAGTCAGGTGGGTAGTCGACCCCATATACCGAGGGTGGCAGGTTTGAACCTGGCCCCAGCCAGCTAAAACAGCAGTGACAGCTGTAAGGAAAAATAGCTGGGCATTGTGGCGGGCACCTATAAGTGCTAGCTACTTGGGAGGTTGAGGTAAGAGAATAAATTGTTTAAGACCAAGAGTTTGAGGTTGCTGTGAGCTGTGATGCCATAGCACTCTACCCAGGGTGACAGCTTGAGACTCTGTCTCAAAAAAAAAAAAAAAAATCTAAAGTTTCTATTAGGAAGCTCTATTTGGAGATTATTATTTCAGGATCTTCTAAAATGTTCTTTTCTCTGCTTTAGCAAGGTACTAGATTGCCAATTGGAGAATCCCAACAAGACTCATATTATTTTTGTAATACAACAGGGCTTGCTGTCTCTAAGCCAGACCTCATCACCTATCTGGAGCAAAGCAAAGAACCCTGGAAGGTGAAGACACACCAGACAGTAGTCAAGCATCCAGGTGGGTTGGAGTGAATGGAGCAGATAACACTTTTAAGAGTTCCAAAATTCAAGGAGGGAATCAAATAATAAAGTGTGATTAGGGAAGTTCAGCTCCAATGGAAATAATTTTTTAGAAGCTTAGGTTTCTTTCTATTATTTTTACTTATGAGCAACTCTATTCTTATCTTTATTATTTTTTAATTTTCTTTTCTTTTTTTTTTTTTGAGACAGTCTCAAGCTATCGCCCTAAGTAGAGTGCCATGACATCACAGCTCACAGCAATGTTAAATGGTGATAAGCAATTCTCTTGCCTCAGCCTTCCAAGTAGCTGGGACTACAGGCATCTGCCACGATACCTGGTTATTTTTTTTGTTCTTATTGTTGTCTTAGCTGGTCCGGCCGGGTTATAACCTGCCAGCCTAGGTGTACGTGGCCATCGCCCTACCCACTGAGCTACGGGCTCCGCCCAATTTTCATTTTCTTATTCTCACAGATTCTCCCTCTTTCACCTCACACTAGAGTGCCATGGCATCAGTCCAGCAGAGAACAACCTCAAGCTACTGGGTTCAAGTGATGTTTTTATCTCAGCCTCCCAAATAGCCCAGATTATAGATTTATCTACAATGCATGGCTAATGGCTTTTCTATTTTTTTAGTAGAGAGTGGGGGTCTCTCACTTACTGAGGCTAGGCTTGAACTGCTGAATTGAAGAAATCTTCCTACTTTGTCATCCCAGAGTGCTAGGTTTATAATTATGAGCCTCTACACCTGTTCTTGGTTTTAAATTCCAGAAGGACTTTTCTTTTCTTTCTTTCTTTTTGAGACAGAGTCTTACTATGCTGCTTTGGTTGAGTGCAATGGTGTCACAGCTCACAGCAACCTCAAACTCTTGGTCTCAAGTGATTCTCTTACCTCAGCCCCACAAGTAGCTGGGATTATAGGCACCTGCCACAACGTCCAGCTATTTTGTTATTGTAGTTGTCATTGTTGTTTGGTAGGCCCAGGCTGGGTTTGAACCCACCAGCTCTGGTTTATGTGGCTGGCGCCCTAGCCACTGAACTACAGGCGCCGAGCTAGGACTTTATTTTTCAATAATATTCCTCCTAAGTACAGTGAGAATAAAAGAACTTTTTATGTCTTGTTTTTTTTTTTTTTGGCAGTTTTTGGCAGGGGCTGGGTTTGAACCCACCACCTCCGCATATGGGGCCGGCACCCTGCCCTTTGAGCCACAGGTGCCACCCAACTTTTTATGTCTTAAACGTGACTGCATGATGTGACTGCTCTTCCATTGCTTTTAAGGACATATAACATTTGTGTATTTTTGAGTATCTCTGTGATTTTTTTTTTTTTTTATAGAGACAGAGTCTCACTTTATCACCCTTGGTAGAGTGCCATGGCATCACACAGCTCACAGCAACCTCCAACTCCTGGGCTTAGGCTATTCTCTTGCCTCAGCCTCCCGAGTAGCAGGGACTACAGGCGCCCGCCACAACGCCTAGCTTTATTTTTGTTGCAGTTTGGCCGGGGCCGGGTTTGAACCCGCCACCCTTGGTGTATGGGGCCAGCACCCTACCCACTGAGCCATAGGCGCCTTTTTTTTTTATTTTTAAGACAGAGTCTCACTCTGTCACCTCAGTAAAGTGCTGTGACATCACAGCTCATAGCAACCTCCAATGCTTGGGCTTAAGCAATTCTCTTGCCTCAGCCTCCCAAATAGCTGGGAGTACAGGCGCCCACTACAATGCCCGGCTAGTTTTTGGTTGCAGTTGTCATTGTTGTTTGGCAGGCCCAGGCTGGATTCCAACCTGCCAGTTCTAGTGTATGTGGCTTGTGCTATTAGCCACCTGAGGTACAGGTGCTGAGCTGAAAGCTGTGTTTTTGTTTTTTTTTTTTTATAAATATTACCCCAAATTTGTTTATGGCTTATCTTTTTTTTTCTTTTCTGAGACGGAGCCTCAAGCTGTCGCCCTGGGTAGAGCGCTGTGGCATCACAGCTCACAGCAACCTCCAACTCCTGAGCTCAAGCAATCCTCCCTCCTCAGTCTCCCACAGTGCTGGGATTATAGGCGTGAGCCACCGCGCCCGGCTCATGGAAATGGTCTTAAACTTGGTATATGTTTATTGATGAATCTACATTCTCTTTTTGAAAGGAAAAACTTTCGTAGTTTTCTGGTAATATTTGAGAAACTTTGTAACTATTTTAGTTATCCCATTATAATTTTAATTTTGGCAAGAACGAAATTTACCACCTTCAATCTCTCTATGTATCTTTCTGTAGTATTTAGTTTATTTATATTATCTATAAGAACTCTATAATCTTTACATCTTGGAAAAGTAAAACTCAATATCTTTTCCATAACCTCTGCTCATTTTACCTCTCTCCAGTCCTTGACAACTTTGTTCTGCTTTTGTGTTTCTAGGAGTTTCACTACTTAAGATCCATTATATTAAGTGTACCAGTGTACTGTTACATTGTTCTGGCTTATTTAAGTTAACATGATTTGTCATTATCTTTGGATGAGGTAAGATGTTCTCTGTTAATCTGGATAATACTCCATTGTCTATGCATGTCACATATTTTGATTTCTTTTTTTTTTTTTTTTTTTTTAATTTGGCCGGGGCTGGGTTTGAACCCACCACCTCCGGCATATGGGACCGGCGCCCTACCCGCTGAGCCACAGGCACCGCCCACATATTTTGATTTCTATGTTGCTTACACCTCTTGGGTTTTGTTTTTGTTTTTGAGAGAGTATCACTCTGTTGCCCTGGGAAGAGTGTGGTGGTGTCATAACTCACAGGAAATTCAAACTCCTGGGCTCCAGCCATCCTCTCGCCTCAGCTTCCCAAGTAGCAGGGACTATACTCCCACAAAATTTGACTATTGTTTCTATCTTTAGTGTAGACAGGGTCTCCCTCTTACTCAGGTTGGTTTCAAACTTCTGTGCTCAAGGCTGTCCACCCACCTTAGACTCTCAAAGTGCTAGGGTTACAGATGTGAGCCTCTGCACCCTGGTAAATCTTAGCTTTTATAAATAATGCTGTGATGAATGTGAGTGTGCACATGTATCTTCCCCATTCTGCCGTGTGTATTTTGGATGTATACTTGATGTGATATTGCTAGATCATATGATAACTTTTTTTTTTTTTTTTTTGTAGAGACAGAGTCTCACTTTATGGCCCTCGGTAGAGTGCCATGGCATCACACAGCTCACAGCAACCTCCTACTCCTGGGCTTAAGCGATTCTCTTGCCTCAGCCTCCCGAGTAGCTGGGACTACAGGTGCCCGCCACAACGCCCGGCTATTTTTTGGTTGCAGTTCAGCCAGGGCTGGGTTTGAACCCGCCACCCTCGGTATATGGGGCCAGCGCCTTACCGACTGAGCCACAGGCGCCGCCCCAAATGATAACTTTTAATTTTAGTTTTCTGAGAAATTTTCATACAATAGTGTCTGCAACTTTTTTCCTCATCAACATTTCAAAAAGTTGCCAATTTCAGGTGGCACCTGCCAATTTCTCTATATCATAGACAAACTTTTTTGGGGGGGGGGGACAGGGTCTCATGCTGTCGCCCCTGGTAGCGTGCCGTGGCATCACTGCTCACAGCAACCTCCAACTCTTGGGCTTAAATGATTCTCTTGCCTCAGCCTCCCAAGTATCTGGGACTACAGACGTTCACCACAACAGCTGGATATTTTTTGGTTGCAGTTGTCGTTGTTTGGCGGGCCCAGGCTGGATTTGAACCCGCCAGCTCTGGTGCATGTGGCTGGTGCCCAAGCCACTTGAGCTACAGGCGCCGAGCCTTTTATTTTTTTTGAGACAGAGTCACACTTTGTCACCCTCAGTAGAGTGCTCTGGCATCGAAGCTCACAGCAACCTCAAACTTTTGGGCTTAAGCGATTCTCTTGCCTCAGCTTCCCGAGTAGCTGGGACTATAGGTGTCTGGCACAATGCTGGGCAATTTTTTCGTTGCAGTTGTCATTGTTGTTTTAGCAGGCTGGAGCTGGGCTCAAACCCACCAGCCTTGGTATGTGTGGCCAGCGCCCTACCCACTGAGCTTATTTTAACCTGTAGTTGAGTTTTAATTAAAGCTGCCTTAATTTTAACACATATATATTGGTGACTATGTATTTTGTTTATGTGAAACATTTGTGTAATTTTTTTTTTTTTTGAGACAGAGTCTCAAGCTGCCCTGGGTAGGTGCTATGGCGGCACTGCTCACAGCAACCTCAAACTCTTGGGCTTAAGCAATACTCTTGCCTCGGCCTCCCAAGTAGCTAGGGACTACAGGCGCCTGCCACAACACCTGGCTATTTTTGGTTATAGTTGTCTTTGTTGTTTGGCAGGCCTAGGCTGGATTCAAACTCGCCAGCTCCAGTGTATGTGGCTGGCACCTTAGCTGCTTGAGCTACAGGCACCAAGCCCATTTGTATAATTTGAACCTAACTTTTGTTTGTTTTTTGTTTTTTGACACAGAGCCTCAAGCTGTCGACCTGGGTAGAGTGCTATGGCATCACAGCTCACAGCAACCTCCAACTCCTGGGCTCAAGCGATTCTCTTGTCTCCGCCTCCCAACTAGCTAGGACTACAGGTGCCCGCCACAATGTCCAGCTATTTTTTGGTTGTAGCCGTTATTGTTGTTTGGCGGCCCGGGCTGGATTTGAACTTGCCAGCTCAGGTGTATGTGGCTAGCCCCTTAGCTGCTTGAGCCACAGGAGCAGAGCCTGAACCTAACTTTTAAAAGAGCACATAACTATGTAACTCTGTTTGGGGTATTATTATTTATATTTTCTTGTAAAAAAAACATAAAGCACTGGAAAACTGAGGCAGATGTATTGCTTGACCTCACAAGTTCAAGACCCGCCTGATCACGAAGGCAACCCCATCTCTAAAGAGAAAATAACTGAGCGTTGTGTTGGATGCCTGTAGTTCCAGCTATTTGGGAGACTGAGGCAGGAAAATAGTTTGAACCCAACAGTTTGAGGTTGCTGTGAGCTATGACACCATGGCATTGTACCAAGGATGACAAGATGAGACTCTGTCTCAAAAAAAAAAAAAAAAAGTAAACGACACAAAATTGACAATTTTTAATATTTTAATTACACAGTTCAGTTGTGTTAAGTATATTGACCTCGTTATGCAAATTACATCTCTAGGACATTTTTATTTTGCAAAACTGAAACTCAATATAGGTGAAACTGATACTGGACTTTCTTCTTCAAGGGTTCTTGGTCTCAGTGATTCCAAGAATGAATCCACGGACCACAGATCAGTGGTAAGACAGGATTTATTCACAGAAAAGAAAAGAATACAAAAACACCAAAGCTTCTGGCAGAGAGAACCTAGGTCAGAGAACAAGCTCTCTCCCTCCCTCTTTCTGTCTCTCTCCGGGCTCTTTGCCCAGGGCTATATATAGTTGCATGGAGTCATTTAGCTGCAACTCAATTGAGCCGCTTGGGGCAGAACTCAGTTAATGAATGGCTATAATCCCTTTTCAGGCCTAGGAAACTTACATGAAATTGACCAGACCTGGAAAAGGTGGGGTTCCCCAGCGGAAGTGCAAGGGGAGGGAGACCTAAGTAAGGTGCTGGTGTCTCTCCAGCAGTTGTTTGGCCCCTCTGGCTACTGGAGCCTCCTACGCTCCTGCCCACTGGTTCCGTTGCCAGCTGCCGCTGCACCATCACCTCCTTCAAGGGTAAGGCTGCAGGTCCTGCAGCTCAGCTCAGCTGGCTGTGGAGCCACCTGTATCAAAACTGCTGTCCATTTTCCTTACTGCCTGGTCCTTTATAAGCCCTACTCTATTTTTTGTTGTTGTATCTACAAAGTAACTACTTCCATTATTTTATTTATTTTAGTTTTTGAGACAGAGTCTCACTTTGTCACCCTTGGTTGCTGTAGCATCATAGCTCAGCAACCTCCGTTTACTGGGCTCAAGCAGTCCTCTTCCTCAGCCTCTCATGTAGGTGAGACTACAAGTGCCCTTCAAAACGCCTGGCTATTTTTTAGAGACAGGGTCTTACTCTTGCTCAGGCTGGTCTTGATCTTCTGAGCTTATACAATCCACCTGACTCAGCCTACTAGAGTGCTAGGCTTAAGCGATTCTCTTGCCTCAGCCTCCCAAGTAGCCCGCCACAATGCCCGGTTATTTTTTTGTTGTTATTGCAGTTGTCATTGTTGTTTTAGCTGGCCCAGGGCTCAGCATGTGGCTGGCACCCTACCCACTGAGCTATGGGCGCTGCCAAAGATTCTCTTCCTGTGTGTGACTTTCAAGTCATTGATCTTGTTATGGGAATCTTTGTGTTTCTCCTAGCTGAACGATGGTGAGCTTTGTGATATTTCATATCTTTTTTCTTACAGTTATGACTGCTCGATCATGAAGCCTGTTGCCCTGGCTTCATTGTGTTCTTCTTCAACTTCAGAATTTGTTTATTTATCTTTTTTCTTTTTTTTTTAGAGACAGAGTCTCACTTTATCACCCTCAGTAGAGTGCAATGGCGTCACAGCTCACAGCAACCTCCAAGTCCTGGACTTAGGCAATTCTCTTGCCTCAGCCTCCTGAGTAGCTGGGACTACAGGCGCCTACCACAACACCCAACTATTTTTTTGTTGCAGTTTGGCCAGGGCTGGGTTTGAACCCACCACCCTCGGTATATGGGGCTGGCACCCTACTCACTGGGCTACAGGTGCCACCCTATTTATCTTTCTTTTTGATATCTTCATTTTTCTGATTTTGCTTAGTTGTTGGTATCATTCCTATTTAACACATTTAGTATTGTTTAGATAAAGTTTCAAGGCAATTTAGACATCTCTGTTTTTTGTCGTTGATTCCAGATTATTTAATTTGTTTCTTTGGGTTATATCACCCTAATATTTTGTACATGTTATGATTGTTCACTGATTTTAGAGTATTAGAAAAGCTATCTTTCGAGCCGCGCCTGTAGCTTAGTGGGTAGGGTACCGACCACATACACTGAGGCTGGTAGGTTCAAATCCTGCCTGAGGCAGCTAAAACAACAAAAACAACTGCAACAAAAAAATAGCTGGGTGTTGTGGCAGGCGCCTGTAGTCCCAGCTACTTAGGAGGCTGAGACAGAATCGCTTAAGCCCAAGAGTTTGAAGTTGCTATGAGCTGTGATGCCACAGCACTCTACCCAGGGTGACAGCTTGAGACTGTCTCCAGGGTGGCGCCTGTGGCTCAGTGAGTAGGGCGCCCGCCCCATATGCCGAGGGTGGCAGGTTCAAACCCAGCCCTGGCCAAACTGCAACAAAAAAATAGCCGGGTGTTGTGGCGGGCGCCTGTAGTCCCAGTTGCTCGGGAGGCTGAGGCAAGAGAATTGCGTAAGCCCATGAGTTAGAGGTTACTGTGAGCCGTGTGACATCATGGCATTCTACCCGAGGGCTGTGAGCCGTGTGACATCATGGCATTCTACCCGAGGGCCGTACAGTGAGACTCTGTCTCTACAAAAAAAAAAAAAAGAGAGAGACTATCTACAAAAAAAAAAAAAAAACTTCGTGATGTGGCTATATTCTACAACATTCTGACACACATTGTACTACCAAAGTGAGGACCACTATATTCAAACAGTGTTTTGCCTGTGGAATTGTGTGGTTATTTTTTTGTTGAAGCATTTTCCCATATTTCCTCTTTTTTTTTTTTTTTGCAGTTTTTGGCCAGGGCTGGGTTTGAACCTGCCACCTCTGGCATATGGGGCCGGCATCTTACCCCTCTGAGCCACAGGCGCCACCCCCCATATTTCCTCTTAAGAGCTTGTGATCCCTTGCTAGCCCTTCATCTGTCTGTTGTACTGTAGTCTCTCTGCTGCTGTCCCAATATTTTATCTTCGGTATCAGCACCTGTGGTCTGTCTTATAACACCATTTCTTTCAGCATCCTCATTCATGGAAGACACCAACTTTTCTTTGGAAAGGCTCTGAAACCAGAAGGATTAGCACTGGTGTAACTATTTTTTCTTTGGGGACAAAGCTGAAATGTATAATTTTATTTGGATATGCACCGTTCTGGCTTAGGATAGGGTAAAGTCTGTGGTAGGAACTCTGACAAACTATTCTTTCTGTTCTATTTGGCTGTTTTTATTATTATTTAGTACCTTTTTCCTTGTTATTATATATATACACACGTAGATTTATTTATTATTTATTTGGGAGTGAGTTTCTATAACTCTGGGTAGACTGCTGTATTGTTATAGCTCACATCATCCTCAATTATCTGGGCATAAGACAGATATCTTCTTGCCTTTGTGTCATGAATTACTGAGACGACCGACATGTGCCACCATGCCTGACTGATTTTTCTATCTGTCATTGAGTTGCGGGTCTCACTCTTCTTTTTTTTTTCTTTCAGAGTCTCACTTTCTCCCCCTTCATAGGGTGCTGTTATTTCACAGCTCACAGCAACCTCAAACTCTTGGGCTCAAGGCATTCTCTTGCCTTAGCCTCCCAAGTACCTAGACTATAGGAGCCTGCCACAATGCCTGGCTATTTTTAGAGATCAGATCTTACTTTTGCTCAGGCTAGTCTTGAACTCCTGAGCTCAAGCAATTGAACTGCCATCACCTCCCAGATAGATGAATTTACAGGTGTGAGCCACCGGACCTGGCCTGGGGTTTTACTCTCACTCAGGTTTATCACCAAAACCTGTGGTGAAGTAATCCATTCACCTCCATCTTCTAGAGTTCTAGAATTACAAACATGAGCCAACACGGCCAGCCTCTATGTTTGCTCTACAACTTCTGGTCACCTGCTCTGCTACAAATTCTTTTTTTTTTTTTTTGAGACAAAGTCTCACTTTATCACCCTTGGTAGAGTGCCTTTGTGTCACAGCTCATAGCAACCTCAAACTCTTGGGCTTAAGTGATTCTCTTGCCTTAACCTCCCAAGTAGCTGGGACTACAGGTGCCCGCCACAATGCTATTTTTTTTGGTTGTAGTTGTCATTGTTGTTTGGCAGGCCCAGGCTGGGTGCGAACTTGCCAGCTCCCAGGTATGGCTGGTGCCCTAGCCACGGAGCTACAGGTGCTGAGCCTCTGCTACATAGTCTTACCTGGTTCTTAAAATTGCCCAAAATGCAGTACAAACATGCAACATTGATTTATCTTTAAGATAATTAGTACCTTTGTACTGTATTGTGCCATCATGGTATGATTTTGCAGGTAAAATGTGTAATGTATATTTACTCAATTCTGATTAAAAAGTCAGTTGCTAAAATTGTTATTCTTTAAATTTCTTTCAGCTATATCTAATCATTCCACCCAAGACCATTTGCAAGAGCTGGGCACAAATATTTTATTCCCAAAGATAATTCTGAGAAGATACCAAAGTTGTGGCCCTGAGAATTTAAACTTAACAAAAGACTGGGAAAGTCAGTATGAGTGTAAGCAGCTGAAAGTATGTTCCAATGGACTTGACCAATGTTTAACAGCTACTCCAGGCAAAATCTTCCAATGTAGTAACCGTTTGAAAGTCTTTAGACAATTGGCAAATCTAAATACACATAAGGTGAAGAAAACTTTTAAATGTGAAAACTATAGAAAAGCCTCTCACCAATGCTCTCACATTTCTGAACATAAGATAATTCATATTGGAGAGAAACAGTACAAATATAAAGAAGGTAGCAAAGTCTTCAAATCTTTCTCTAGCCTGTCAAAGCCTAAGAGATTTCATAGTGGAGAGAAACTCTACAAAAGTAAAAATTATGGCAATTGTCTTAACCACATATCAAAATATTATACCCAGAAGAGTATTGATGCCAAGGGAAACCCCTACAACTATAAAGAATGTGACAAATTTACCAGCCAGTACTCACGCCTTTCTCAATATGAAAGAATTCATTCTGGAGAGAAATCCTATAAATGTGAAGAATGTGGCAAAGCTTTTAACCTTAGTAAAATGCTTACTAAACATCAAAAAATTTGTTCTGGAGAAAAACCATACAAATGTGAAGAATATGAGAAAGCTGGTAACCGGTACTCAACCCTTTCTGTACATCAAAGAATTCATTCTGGAGAGAAATGCTACAAATGTCAAGAATGTGGAAAAGCCTTTAGCCAGAACTCACACCTTTCTATACATAAAAGAATTCATTCTGGAGAGAAACCATACAAATGTCCAGAATGTGGAAAAGCCTTTAGCCAGAACTCACACCTTTCTAGACATAAAAAAATTCATTCTGGAGAGAAACCCTACAAATGTGAAGAATGTGGAAAAGCCTTTCGCCGGTACTCAACCCTTTCTGTACATCAAAGGATTCATTCTGGGGAGAAACGCTACAAATGTCAGGAATGTGGCAAAGCCTTTAACCATAGTTCAACCCTTACTGAACATCAAAGAATTCATTCTAGAGAGAAACCCTACACATGTGAAGAATGTGGCAAAGTCTTTAAGTGGAACTCAAACCTTTCTGAACATCAAAGAATTCATTCTAGAGAGAAACCCTACAAATGTCAAGAATGTGGCAAGGCCTTTAACTGGTACTGTACCCTTTCTGTACATCAAAGAATTCATTCTGGAGAAAAACCCTACAAATGTCAAGAATGTGGCAAAGCCTTTAACCGGTGTTCTACCCTTTCTGTACATCAAAGAATTCATTCTGGAGAGAAACCATATAAATGTCAACAATGTGGCAAAGTCTTTAGTCAGTGCTCAACCCTATCTGTACATCAAAGAATTCATTCTGGAGAGAAACCTTACAAGTGTCAAGAATGTGGAAAATCCTTTAGCCAGAACTCACACTTTTCTAGACATAAAAGAATTCATTCTGGAGAGAAACCCTACACATGTCAAGAATGTGGCAAGTCCTTTAACCGGAACTCACAACTGTCTAGCCATAAAAGAATTCATTCTGGAGAGAAACCCTATAAATGTCAAGAATGTGGCAAAGCCTTTAATTGTAGTTCAATCCTTGCTGGACATAAGAGAATTCATTCTGGAGAGAAACCCTACAAATGTGAAAAATGTGGAAAAGCCTTTAACCAAAACTCACACCTTTATAAACATAAAAGAATTCATTCTTCTGAGAAAAGCTACAAATGTCAATAATATGGGAAAGCCTTTAGCCGGTAATGAACCCTTTCTTTGCATCAAAGAATTCATTCTAGAAAGAATCCCTACTAATGTGAAGAATGTGGAAAAGCCTTTAACCTTAGTTCAACCCTGGAGAAAAACCCTACAAATGTCAACAATGTGGCAAAGCCATCAACCAGTACTCACCTCTTTCTAGGCATCAAATTTATTCTGGAGAGAAATCTTATAAATATGAACAGTGTGGCAAACCCCTCAACTAATATTTAAAGTTCACTGTGAATAAAATAAATCATACTGGAGAGAAACCCTCCAAATATGAAGAATGTGGAAGTACCTTTTTCTTTTTTTTTCCTTTGGAGACAGTCTCAAGCTGTTGCCCTGCGTAGAATACTCTGGTGTCACTGCTCACAGAAACCTCAAACTCTTGGGCTTAAGCGATCTTCTTGCCTCAGCCTCCTAAGTAGCTGGGACTACAGGTGCCTGCCACAAAGCCCGGCTATTTTTTGGTTATAGTTGTTGTTTGGTAGGCCTGGGCTGGATTTGAACTTGCCAGCTCTCATGTATGTGGCTTGAGCCTTAGCTGCTTGAGCTACAGGTGCCAAGCCAGAAGTACCTTTTCTTTTGGTGAGACAGGATCTTACTCTATCGCCCTCCATAGAGTGCTGTGGCATCACTGCTCACAGCAACCTCCAACTCCTGGGCTTAGGTGATTCTCTTGCCTCAGCCTCCTGAGTAGCTGGGACTACAGGTGCCCACCACAACGCCCGGCTATTTTTTTGTTGCAGTTTGGCGGGGGCCAGGTTTGAGCCTGCTACCCTGGGTATATGGGGACGGCACCCTGCTCACTGAACCACAGGCACCACCCCAGAAGTACCTTTTTCTAGTGTTCATTGCTTGCTAAGAATAAAAGAATTCACACTGGAGACTTGGCACCTGTAGCTCAGCAGTTAGGACACCAGCCACATACAACAGAGCTGGTGGGTTCGAACCCAGCCCAGGCCTGCCAAACAACAATGACAACTACAACCAAAAGAAAAAGAGCTGGGCATTATGGTGGGCGCCTGTAGTCTAAGCTACTGGGAGGCTGAGACAAGAGAATCGCTTAAGCCCAAGAGTTTGAAGTTGCTGTAAGCTGTAACACCATGGCACTGTACCAGGTGCAAGAAAGTGAGACTCTGTCTCAAAAGATACAATGAGAACTTGTGGACATTAATTATAGTGATAGAAATGGGAGGACTCCATTCTGGAAGGTTTTCCCCTTTCCAGGAAAAATCATGAATAATTTATTCCTGCACTAGTTAACATAGAATTGGGAAATCTGTGTAATGGGAAAAATCTTACTAAACCCACTTGAAAATGTAGAAGTGTTCCTTCTATGGAGTGTACTGTCTTAATTTTGCCCTTTTGCTCACTTGTATCTACTTGTTCCATTGTCTTGATACCAGTAACCATTCTTTGGCAACTGGAACAGAAAATAGGGTACACATTCCTGACATCTGGTTTCCACATGTGACATTTTAGTGCTAAAATATGGGAGGAAAATATATATCTTTGCTAAAATAAGCTTATGGAACAATAGACATTCTGAATTTACTCTGCCTACTGCATATTACTTAAGTTTACTGAAGTAAATGTTTGAAAGTCTTCAGAAAATTGTCAAACCTAAATAGACATAGGACAATATATACTATAGAGAAAACTTTTAAATGTAAAGAGTATGGGAAAGCCTCTCACCTACGCTCACACATAGAACATAAGAAAATTCATACTGAAGGGCGGTGCCTGTGGCTCTGTGAGTGGGATGCTTGCCCCATATTCTGAGGGTGGTGGGTTCGAACCCAACCCTGGCCAAACTGCAACAAACAGCCAGGCATTGTGACAGGAGCCTGTAGTCCCAGCTACTCAGGAGGCTGAGGCAAGAGGATTGCCTAAGCCCAAGAGCTGGAGGTTGCTGTGAGCTCTGATGCTACAGCACTCTACCAAGGGCGACAGAGTGAAACTGTCTCTTAAAAAGAAAAAGTTCATATTGAAGAAAAACAGTGCAAGGATAAGGAAGGTAGCAAAATCTTCAAGTCTTTCTTGCTCAAGCCTGTCTAAGCATAAGAAATTTCCTACTGGAGAGAAACTCTACACATGTGAAAATTATGGCACAGATCAAATTATTGTAACCGTAAGACTATTGATACTGGGGGGAAACCTTAAAAACTATAAAGAATTGGACAAATTTATCAACCAGTACTCATACCTTTCTGTACATCAAAGAATTCATTCTGGTTAGAAACTCTACAATTGTCAAGAATGTGGTGAGACCTTTAATTGTTGTTCAACCTTTACTAAACATCAAAGAATTCATTCTGCAGAAAAACCTATAAATGTCAAAAATGTGGCAAAGCCTTTAATCAGTCTGTGAAACTTTATACACAAAATAATTCATTCTGGATAAAAACCCTACAAATGGGGCGGCACCTGTGGCTCAGTGAGTAGGGCGCCGGCCCCATATACCGAGGGTGGCGGGTTCAAACCCGGCCCCGGCCAAAACTGCAACCAAAAAATAGCCGGGCGTTGTGGCAGGCGCCTGTAGTCCCAGCTACTCAGGAGGCTGAGGCAAGAGAATCGCTTAAGCCCAGGAGCTGGAGGTTGCTGTGAGCTGTGTGATGCCTCGGCACTCCACCAAGGGCCATAAAGTGAGACTCTGTCTCTAAAAAAAAAAAAAGAAAAAAACCTACAAATGTCAGTAATGTGGCAAAGCCTTTAATCCAGCATTCGAACCTTTCTAGACATAAAAATTCATTTTGGGGTGGCTCCTGTGGCTCAGCGGTTAGGGCACCGGCTCCATATACGGAGGGTGGCAGGTTCAAACCCAGCCCCGGCCAAACTGCAACCAAAAAATAGCCAGGCGTTGTGGTGGGCACCTGTAGTCCCAGCTACTCGGGAAGCTGAGGCAAGAGATCACTTAAGCCCAGGAGTTGGAGGTTGCTGTGAGCTGTGTGAGACCATGGCACTACTGAGGGCCATAAAGTGAGACTCTGTCTCTACCAAAAAAAAAAAAATAGCCAGGCATTGTGGTGGGCGCATGTAGTCCCAGCTACTTGGGAGGCTGAGGCAAGAGAATTGCCTTAGCCCAGGAGTTGGAGGTTACTGTGAGCTGTGATGCCACGGCACTCTACCGAGGGCGATAAAGTAAGACTGTCTCTACAAAAAAAAAATAAATAAATTTAATTTTGGAGAGAAACCTTATAAATACTGTGGCAATCCCTTTTTTTTTTTTTTTTTGGCCAGGGCTGGGTTTGAACCCACCACCTCCAGCATATGGGACTGGCACCCTATCCCATTGAGCCACAGACACCACCCAATCCCTTTAACTCATGTTCAAACCTCATTGTACATAAAATAAATCATAGGAAAGAAACTGTACACATGTAAACAATGTGGCAGTACCTTTACCTGGTGTTCATAACTTCCTATGAATACAAAAATTCACAGCGGTGAGAAATTCTACAAACGTGAACAGTCTGGTAATTCTCTTAACCAGAGCTCAAACCTTACTACAGAAAAGGAAATTCATGGTGCAGCACCTGTGGCTCAAAGGAGTAAGGCACTGGCCACATATGCTGGAGGTGGTAGGTGCAAACCCAGCCCCGGTCAAAAACTGCAAAAAAAAAAAAAGGAAAGTCATATTGGAGAGAAATCTTACAAATGTGAATAATGTAGCAAAGGTTTTTACTCGTTTTCAGTCCTTAGTAAACACAAGAGAAATCATACCAGGTAAAAATGGTAACATTGGGCAATGCCTATGTCTCAAAGGAGTGGGGTGCCAGCCCCATATATCAGAGGTGGTGGGTTCAAACCCGGCCCCAGCCAAAAACTGCAAAAAAAATGGTAACATGAAGATAAGGCAATGCCTTCTGCCAGTAGTGACAATTTTCTGTTCACAATAGAATTCATGTTGAAGAGAAACTCATTTTACAAATATGAAGAATTTGGCAAATGTTTAACTTCTGTTCAAAGCATTCTATAAATGAAAACTTTATACCAGAGAAAACCCCTACAAATGTGAAGAAAGTGTCCAATATTATAACCTGTATCACATTACATAACAGATTTCATAGAGAAAATCTATATATGTTAAAACTGACAATATCTTTAAATATTTCTCATGCTTTTCTAAACATAATTGATATGGAAGAAATACTCTATAAATGTCAATCATGTCTCAAAGCCTTAGTGTTGTGTTTATACTGTTCATAGGGCTAAGGAGAGACTGGGGCAGATGATGGTAGGAGGTCCTTTGTTCAAATATGAAAAAATTGTCCGAAAGGGGCTTCTGAGAAAAGCTGACATTTCAAGAAGGCTTCCAAAAACTGAGCTGGTGTTTGCTCTACAAAAGTGAGTCTCAGAGGTAGAGAATCCACAATGTGAAGATATGGACAAGGCCCCAGAAAGGGGTCTTTGGAGCATGGACACAAATAAGGTGACAGTAGCCTCAAGTGATTTATTCTCAGTAACATAGTATGGTTTACACCAGTTCAATCACACTTTACAAATACAATGACAATTTGTGGACATTGATTACAAAGATAGAAATAAGAGGACTCTTCATTCTGGAAATTTTCTTCCTTTTCCAAAAAAAAAAAGAAAAATTAATATTTTACCCTCACACTGCTGAACATAGAATTGGAGAATCTGTATACTGGGGAAAAATTGTGCTAAACTTAGGGTCATCTCTGTCGCGAACCAGCGTGGTGAAGGGGAGCGAACCAGAGTGGAATTGGGGAATGAGGAAAATACAGCACAATGGAAAACACGGAAACAAAGGATGGGACCAGGGGGACTGACAGCTGGTGGCTACAGCCAGCCCCAAAGCACAAAATCAGCTTTAATTTATAGTATCTTTACGGGGTTGTCCAGGATGAAGTAACATAGACAAAATGGGGAAGTAGCATAAACAAAAGACAAAGTTTGGGTCTTACAGTACAATTAGAAAATGTAAATGACTTTAACAAAGACAAACCATCTTGTTAATGGTTTCTGCTCAACTTCATTAACATATGACAAGGAGAAAGAAGGGAGCGATCTCAAGGATTTCAGCATAGTTAACAGAACAAAGGAAAAACTATGTGACTTAGTGGTTACTACTAACTTTGTTAGCATTTGACAAGGAGAAAGAAGGGAGAGTTCTCAAGGATCTCTGCATAGATAACTATAGAAAGAAAGGGCTACGTGACTTCTGGCAGAGGGAGCATGAAGAATCAATGGCTGTTTTCGGGAATGGAGGAGAAGCAGTTGGGGGTTTATTCTCTGCATATTCCGCAGGCTGTGAGGGCTCTGCCGTCCCCCCAGCCCACTCTCTACACATCTCCCCTTGAGAAGGTAGATGTATTCCTCTCTGACCTGTACTGTCCTTTAATAAACTTTGACCTTTTGTATACCTGGATCTACTTGATCTGGTCAGGGGTTCCATTGTCTTTGGACCAGTAGCCATTTTTTGGCACCTGGAACAAAAACTAGGGAACACAGACATTTGGTACCAAAATCAGGGAGGAAATTATACATCTACAGCAAGACAAGCTAATGGAAAAATAGACAGTCCAAATTCACTCTGCCTGCTGCACATTGTTTATTGTTCCTACATGTATCTCTCTCACTATCTTTGCTTTCTAGGTAATATATCTGTTTAATATATCTGCCTGATCCATCTCCTTTTTCTTTCTTCATCTCCATAATGCACTTTTCCCCTCACTTAGCCCTGATATTCAAATGCTTAAAAATGAAACTTCGTCTCCAAAAGCAGAATGTTAAAGCAGATTTTTAAGGTTTTTTTTTTTTCAATCGTGACAGAGTCTCACTCTGTCACACTTGGTAGGGTGCTGTGGCGTCATAACTCACAGCAACCTCAAACTCTTGGGCTTAAGCAATTCTCTTGTCTCATTCTCCCAAGTAGCAGGGATTACAGGAGCCTGCTACAACACCCAGCTTTTTTTTTTTTTTTTTGCAGTTTTTGGCCAGGGCCGGGTTTGAACCCGTCACCTCTGGTATATGGGACCAGCGCCCTACTCCTTGAGCCACAAGCGCCACCCCCAGCTATTTTTTTGTTGCAGTTGTCATTGTTGCTTAGCTGGCCCAGGCCAGGTTCTAATTCGCCACTTAGACACCCTGCCAGCTGAGCTACAAGTGGGCGCTGTAGACTTCCATTCTTAAGACAGATATAGGAGAGGAAAACAGAGGCCCTCAGTATCCAGGGAAAGCAGAGGAGTGGTTCTAATATTATGAACATCAGTTTGTTTACTGTAACAGAGACATAGCTACCCAACAGTCAGCCATTCCAGCATTAGAAAGTAGATTTTGTTCTAGAGCTGGAGTGTGTCCATCTGACTAAAGTAGTTCCAGAGGGTCAGTGCTGGTTTGGAGATTTCACAGGGTCTAGAAGATGAATGTGATTTCCTATCTCTGGGAGAAGAAATGCTGTTGCAAGAAGACAAGGCCCAATGGAGAGAAAGAGCACCCAAACACCACGTTTATAAGAGGAAGGGCTTTATTCACCAGCCAGGAGCTTACAGCATAGAAGAATTCCACATACATCTGAGCTGGCCACATACACCTGAGCCCAGGCCCGCCAAACAACAATGACAGCTGCAACCAACAAATGGCTGGGCGCACCTGTAGTCCCAGCTACTTGGGAGGTAGAGGCAGGAGAATCACTTGAGCCCAAGAGTTGTAGGTTGCTGTGAGCTGTGACACAGCACTCTACCCAGGGCGACAGCTTGAGGCTCTGTCTCAAAAAAAAGAAAAGAAAAGAAATAGCTGGTGAAGGAAAGTACTACCAAATCCAAAAAGGGGGGGGGGACCAGATATGTAGCAGCACCCCTCGCCCCCTACCATAAGAATGTGACCTTTTGTAACTGTCCTAGGAAATAGCCCCGAGCTGAAGCAGATAACCGGTAACTGGTTCTGAAAGAAAAAAAGCTAAGCAAATGTTTAACTGCTGATCTTGTCTTAAGACAGATGAGTAATGAACCAGAGTTGTTCTTATCTGGAAAAGCCCCTATGTCTGCTACCCCTCCCTAAAGCCCCTGCTATGTCTGCTACCCCTCCCTACTTTGTGGTTTTTGCCTTTATAAGCTTGTAAAACCTGCTGTTCAGGGCTTGACTCCTCAGCTCCTAAAAGAGTTGCGAGTCAAGCCCCAGCATACTGGAATAAAATCCTCTTGCTGTTTGCATCAAGCGCCGTCTCTTGCGGTTGATTGGGGTCGTCAGAGCTCAGGGCAGAGTGGGGGGTCCTGCCCCAAGTCTTTCACTGGGTGTTGTAGCAGGTGCTACTTGAGAGGCTGAGGCAAGAGAATCTCTTAAGCCGAAGACTTTGAGGTTGCTGTGAGCTGTGATGTCACGGGACTGTACCCAAGGTGACAGCTTGAGGCTCTGTCTCAAAAAAGAAAAAAAAAAGTAAAAGAAAAAAGAATGGAAGGTAAAATACAAGCTGCACAAGGCAAGTCTGTAATGGGTTAAAAATGGCTCTTGCTAACACAAAGGCAAAAGGAGAACTGGGCTTCCCCTGAGGCATACTCAGAGCCTGTTCTGGAACAGTTTCTCTGATGTTATACTTCCACTAAGCCCACATGGTCAGAGATTTACAGTCTCTCCACTGGAGATATGGACCACAGGTTGACAGGTCTTAAAAACACATTGTCTTTGGAGCCTAAAGATCTCTGCCTTGTAGAAGAACAAAGTTATTACTCCATTATGAGGCAAACTAAGTGTGTGCTTGAAGGATTTTATTTCCCCTTCTTCCCCAGGAGTTCTTTGTGATTTTTATTTAGATACCTTGCTCAAGAATTAACACGTCTGAGAAGAAAGAAAAAGCAGAGAAAATTGTGCTGATGTGTAGACTTCGTGTCTCCTCACAAGTTATCTTAGATAGAAAGAGTTAGTGGGGCAGTGCCTGTGGCTCAGTGAGTGGGGCGCCGGCCCCATATGCCGAGGGTGGCAGGTTCAAACCCAGCCCCTGCCAAACCCTGCAACCAAAAAATAGCCGGGCGTTGTGGCGGGCGCCTGTAGTCCCAGCTGCTCGGGAGGCTGAGGCAAGAGAATCGCGTAAGCCCAAGAGTTAGAGGTTGCTGTGAGCCGTGTGACGCCAGGGCACTCTACCCGAGGGCTGTACAGTGAGACTCTGTCTCTACAAAAAAAAAACAAATAAATAAAGATCCTTGGCTACACGGCATCCCACGCGATGTAGTCTGTTTCTTGTTTACCCTTAAAAATTGCAGTAGCGAGCTTGCACCCACAGCAAAGCTGCTGTTCTCTCACGTCTCTGGTCACGCAACACCCCTGTGTACTCTAAAGTTCATCTGCTCACTGGTTCATGACGTTTTTGTTTATCCCTTTTAGTGCTTTCCAACTGCCCTAGCCCATTGTTTGGGTGAAGTCTTAACTTTAGGTTAGTGACCTAAATCTTTTAAAACCACATGCCACCTTTCTCAGGTCTTTAAAAGAAAAGAGTTAAGGGGCGGCGCCTGTGGCTCAATGAGTAGGGCGCCGGCCCCATATGCCGAGGGTGGCGGGTTCAAACCCAGCCCCTGCCAAAGGGCAACAACAACAAAAAATAGCCGGGCGTTGTGGCGGGCGCCTGTAGTCCCAGCTACTCGGGAGGCTGAGGCAAGAGAATTGTGTACGCCCAAGAGTTAGAGGTTGCTGTGAACCTTGTGACGCCACGGCACTCTACCGAGGCGGTACAGTGAGACTCTGTCTACAAAAAAAAATAAATAAATAAATAAAAATAAGAAAAGAGTTAAGTAAGATGCTTAAAAGAAAAGAGTTAAGTAAGATGCTTTTATTCTTTCAAAATAGAAAAAATATTAAAGCAAGTAGGAACCAGTATGTCAAAGAAAGATGTCAAGAAAGTCATGAATATAAGGAAACATGTATGGCAAGGAACATTAAAAGGAAAGGAAATCAAAACCTAATATAACAATGTTTGTCCTTAAGTCATGGTTTAAGAAGAAAACTTTGGGACCAAGTTGTGGCTTCAGCATGTCAAAAATAGTCTATGTAAGATATAATATTTTAAAAGGTGAATTTATAAGCATTTTAATGGGCACAAGTTGGCCTAACTGAAAAGGGAATCTCTAAACAACAAAGTGTTCTTGTTATGGGTCTCTGTTTAAAACATGTTCAGATTGCTTGTGTATATGTCGAAACTGATAAAGAAAATACATCAGTTATTCAGGATCAATCTGCCACTATGGAGTTAAAATAAACCCGCCTCTGTGTATTTTCTTCTGCCTGCCTTAAGCTGTGTTTGATTAGTTATGGGTGTTCAGATCAATACTTTTTTTTTTTTTTGTAAACAGAGCATCTTTATCTCTTTCGCATGTAATTCCATGTGTCTGGCAGCATTTAAAAAAATTTATTCACATAAATATGAGGGTACAATATTTAGGTTATATTGTTCTCACTTCCAGGGTAAACTTACATTTGTAGATGAGTCCCTCACCCACAGGAAGTGTTATACTCCCTCACATTGTGCACATTAGGTGAGATCCCACTTCATGCCCTCCCTCCCTCTGCCATACTTCCTGCCCCCTCCCCTCTCCCACTTCCCTCTACCCCCCAAACTGGAGTATAATAGCGTTTTATTGTTCTTAGGAATATGTAATTGTTTATATATTGATTTCATATTAGTATGGAGTACATTGGATATTCATCTTTCCATTCTTGCGATATTTTTTTTTTTTTGCAGTTTCTGGCTGGGGCTGGGTTTGAACCCGCCACCTCTGGCACATGGGGCTGGCGCCCTACTCCTTTGAGCCACAGGTGCCGCCCACGATACTTTTTTTTTTGAGGCAGAGTCTCACTTTGTCACCCTCAGTAGAGTGCTGTGGTGTCACAGCTCACAGAAACCTTCAACTCCTGGGCTCAGGTGATTCTCTTGCCTCAGCCTCCCGAGTAGCTGAGACTACAGGCACCGGCCAGAACGTCTGGCTATTTTTTTGTTGCAGTTTGGCTGGGGCCGGGTTTGAACCCTCCACCCTTGGTATATGGGGCTCATGCCCTACCCACTGTGCCACAGGTGCCACCATATTCTTGCAGTACTTTACTGAGAAGAATGTATTTCACCTCCATCCAGTTAAATGTAAAAGATGTAAAGTTTCTATCTTTTTTTTTTGAGACAGAGTCTCACTATGTCACCCTCAGTAGAGTGCTGTGGCATCATAGCTCATAGCAACCTCAAACACATGGGCTTAAGTGATTCTTTTGCCTCAGCCTCCCAAGTAGTTGGGACTACAGGCACCTGCCACAATGCCCAGGTATTTTCTGGTTGCAGTTGTCATTGTTGTTTAGGAGGCCTGGGCTGGGCATGAACCTGCCAGCCTCAGTGTATGTGGCCAGAGCCCTACTCACTGAGCTATGGGTACCTCCATCTTTTTTAATGGCTGCATAATATTCCATGGTATACACATACCACAGTTTGTTGATCCATTCATGGGTTGATGAGCACTTAAGTTGTTTACATGACTTGGCAATTATGAATTGAGCCAAAATAAACATTCTAGTGCAGGCTCAGTGCCTGTAGCACAGTTGGTTATGGCGCCAGCCACATACACCGAGGCTGACAGGTTTAAACCCGGCCTGGGCCTGTTAAACAACCATGACAACTGCAACAAAAAAATAGCCAGGTGTTGTGGCGGGCACTGATAGTCCCAGCTACTTGGGGGGCTGAGGCAAGAGAATCACTTAAGCTCAAGAGTTTGAGGTTGCTGTGAGCTGTGATGCAATAGCACTCTACCAAGGGTGACAAAGTGAGACTCTGTTTAAAAAAAAAAAGCAAAACACAATCATGGCAGGCCAGCTTGACTAAAGTAACCACTGTGCACAGTTTCAGTCCCACAGTTCCAGGAATTCTGTCTGATATTATTGGCCACCTTCACCTGAAGGCTTGGTGTTCTGACAAAATGGCTATTTAATATTGTTTGCCCTTTCTTTTATGAGATATGATTTAAAATAAAAGTCACCTTTCTATAAACACTTTGTTTCCTTCATGTCCTTCATTAGGTGTTGTCTTGTCTTTTTCTTTTTTTTTTTTTTTTTGTAGAGACAGAGTCTCACTTTATGGCCCTTGGTAGAGTGCTGTGGCCTCACACAGCTCACAGCAACCTCCAGCTCCTGGGCTTAAGCGATTCTCTTGCCTCAGCCTCCCGAGTAGCTGGAACTATAGGTGCCCGTCACAGCACCCGGCTATGTCTTGTCTTTTTCATCAACCTAAGTGTTATTTATAATATGATAAAAGAACACTGTCCATTGATTCCTATGATTTTACATTCTGCCTCTGGTTAATATTTTAAAATTTGAGGCCTTTGTATGTGAAGAGATCAGTTAGTGAGATCTCCTTTTTATACATTTTACTCAAATATATCCAATAGAGCTAAAATTTTGGTTAGACACTACATTCTCTTTCTTTTCCTCTGAAAGGTGAGCAAAATTTTGATCTCCTGTTATACACATTATTTTCCTTCTTTTTAAATTTTTAAAAATTTTTATTCTTTTTAGATGGAGTGTCTCTCTGTCAGCCTGGGTAGAATGACTTAATTCTCCATAGCTCAAAGCAACCTCAAACTCTTGGGTTGAAGTGATCCTTTTACCTTACCATCCAGAATAGTTGGGACTAGAGAGAGGTACCATCAAGATGGGCAAAGGTAGTTTCTGTTCACCTTTTTTTTTTTTTTTTGAGACAGAGTCCACCCTATGCCCTGAGCAGAGTACAATGGCATCATAGCTTACAGTGACCTCAAACTCTTTGGCTCAAGTGATTCTCTTGCCTCACCTCCCAAGTGGCTGGTCTACAGGTGCCCGTTACAATGCCCCACTAGTCTTTAGAGACGGAGTCTCACTCCTGCTCAGTCTGGTTTCAAACTCTTTTTTTTTTTTGTAGAGACAGAGTCTTACTTTATGGCCCTCGGTAGAGTGCCATGGCGTCACACAGCTCACAGCAACCTCCAACTCCTGGGCTTAAGTGATTCTCTTGCCTCAGCCTCCCGAGTAGCTGGGACTACAGGGGCCTGCCACAAAGCCCGGCTATTTTTTGGTTGCAGTTTGGCCGGGGCCAGGTTTGAACCCGCCACCCTCGGTATATGGGGCTGGCGCCTTACCGACTGAGCCACAGGCGCCACCCTGGTTTCAAACTCTTGAGCTTAAGCAATCCACCTGCCTTGACCTCCCATAGTGCTAGGATTACAGGCATAACCCACCGCCCCCAGCCCTCCAATAGGCAATTTTTGAACATAGCACCCTGGTCTCTGTTGGGGCATGTCTTTCCCACCCTTAGACCTAAGGATAGCTAATGATAGGGAGTAAAATGTTCCCTTTTTTCTGACAAAAAGAAAAGTGTGATTCTGGTAGTCACCATCTCTGAGATTAGTAGAGTTGTAGTCTTCAGAGCTGCACTTCAGTGTGGCAGCAACTGGCCACATGCTGTTCTGAATAGAGCTGTGCTCTACACTTAACACATGGAATAAGTTTCAAAGGTACATAACAAAGATATGTAGGATCTATCTTTTTTGGAAATATCCAAAAGATATTTCCTTAATATCTTTTTATTGATCAATTATGAGAACAATAATATTTTTGGACATATTAAGTTAAATATACAATAACAATCAGTTTAACTTATTTCTTTATCTTTTCTTTTATGTGGCTATTAGAAAATTGGAAAGGACACCCAAAACTCACATTTTATTTCTATTGGACAGGCTGCCTTAGAGGATTGACTCCGTTTTCCAACCTCAGGCTGCTTCCTCAAAAGACCAGAGTCCAGGAAAATTAAAAAGAATCTCAGGCGGTGCCTGTGGCTCAAGGAGTAGGGTGCCGGTCCCATATGCCGGAGGTGGTGGGTTCAAACTCAGCCCCGGCCAAAAACCAAAAAAAAAAAAAAAAGAATCTCAAACTTTAATTTTTCTTTTTTTTATTAAATCATAGCTGTGTACATTAATGCGATCATGGGGCACCATACACTGGTTTTATAGACCGTTTGACACATTTTCATCACACTGGTTAACATAGCCTTTCTGGCATTTTCTTAGTTATTGTGTTAAGACATTTACATTCTACATTTACTAAGTTTCACATATACTCTTGTAAGATGCACCGCAGGTGAAATCCCACCAATCACCTTCCCTCCGCCCACCTTCCCCCTCCCTCCCCTTCCTCAAAGTTTAAAATAATTGTTGCTTTTCACATGATGGTGCAAAGGTGAAGAAGGAAGCTCCTATCCCTCTCAAAGCCAAAGCCAAAGCAAAGGCATTGAAGTCCAAGACGCCTGTACTAAAAGGCCACCACAGCCACTCAAAAAATAATATTCACACGTCACCCACATTTTGGCTGCTGAAGACACCATGGCTCCTCCAGAGGCAGCCCCCAGGAAGAGCTCCCCCAGGAGAAACAAGCTTGACCACTGTGCCATAATCCACTTCTTCCTGACCACTGAGTCCAACTTGAAGAAGAGAGACAAAAACACCACACTTGTGTTCACTGTGGATGTCAAAGCCAACAAGCACCAGGTCAAACAGGTTGTGAAGAAGCTCTGTGACATAGATGTGGCCAAGGTCAAGAACCTGACCAGGCCTGATGGAAAGAAGAAATCATATGTTCCACTGGCTCCTGGTTATGATACTTTGGATGTTGCCAACAAAATTGGGATCATGTAAATCAAGTGCAGCTGGATAATACTAAATACGGGGTGGAAGTAAAGTTCATGTGCGATTTATTATTATTTATTTATTTTATTTTGAGTTGTTGTTTAGACAGTCTCGCTTTGTCACTCTTGGTAGTATTTTTTTTTTTTTTTTTGAGACAGGGTCTCACTATGTCACCTGGGAGAAGTGCCGCAGCATCACAGTTCACAGCAACCTCCAACTCTTGGGCTTAAGTGATTCTCTTGCCTCAGCCTCCCAAGTAGCTGGGACTACAGGCACCCGCCACAATGCCTGGCTATTTTTTGGTCGCAGCTGTCATTGTTTGGCAGGCCCAGGTTGGATTTCAACTCACCAGCTCAGGCGTATGTGGCTGGCGCCTTAGCCGCTTGAGCCACAGGCGCTGAGCCATTAACTATGTATATTTAAATCCAAATAGTTAAGTTTTAAGCTTAAATAGTAACTTTCTTTTTTTGTTTGTTTGTTTTTAGAGACAGAGTCTCACTTTATCACCCTTGGTAGAGCGCTATAACATCACAGCTCACAGCAACTTCAATCTCCTGGGTTTAGGCGATTCTCTTGCCTCAGCCTCCGGAATAGCTGGGACTACTGGCGCCTGCCACGACTCCCGGCTATTTTTTTTTTTTTTTGCAGTTTGGCTGGGGCTGGGTTTGAACCCACCACTCTCAGCATATGGGGCTGGCGCCCTGCTCACTGAGCCACAGGCGCCGCCCAATAGTAAACTATTTTAAATTACACACGAACTTTATGTCCACTCTGTATATAACTTCTCACAGTAAAAAAAATAATAAAATTGTTAATATGTTGTTTCCATGAGTAGAAAACATATATTTACTGTGTGTGTATAGATAAACATATATGTATGTATATATAATTAAAATTAAAAAATGGATATAATTTACATCCATTAAATACAAATATCCACCAGGCAGAGTTGCATCCCAGACAAGGCACAAAGCTCTGTGTAAAAAAGAGCTACAGAGGGCCGGCGCCTGTGGCTCAGTTGGTAAGGCGCCGGCCCCATATACCGAGGGTGGCGGGTTCAAACCCAGCCCAGGCTGAACTGCAATCAAAAAAATAGCTGGGCGTTGTGGCGGGCGCCTGTAGTCCCAGCTACTCGGGAAGCTGAGGCAAGAGAATCGCTTAAGCCCAGAAGTTGGAGGTTGCTGTGAGCCGTGTGACACCACACGGCACTCTACGGAGGGCCATAAAGTAAGACTCTGTCTCTACAAAAAAAAAAAAAAAAAAAAAGAGCTACAAAGTTTGTTACATAAAGCTGAGCCCTCCATCCAGAAGGTGTACCATATACTCCCAAATAGTGCCTGGTAGTTGGGAGCTTAAATACCATCTCCTGCATGAAGCCTTCTGCAACGCCAATGTTCTCACGTAGACTGGAGGTAATTTTACCCTTCTCTGAACTGCCGTGGCCTTTGCTTGTAACTCCCAATGTTCATCTGTCTGTCAGGTTACTAAGTTACTTATGTGCCTGTTTTTACCTAGACATCATGATGTATACTGAAAAAGCCTTCAAAACAGAGTAATTCCTTTTTTTTTTTTATAAGAAAGGAAATTGCTTTAATTAAAATAGGTTAATAATTAAAACTTCAAAGTGCTACCCAGCCACAGAATGTTCCTGAAGGGAGAAAGCAGAGCCACTGAATATAAAAAGTGGAGGATGTTTTATGTGGGGTTTGGGAACCAGAGATGGGCTGGGCCTGTACCCTTTCCTGTGGCAACTGTGGGCAGGTGTGTCCCGGGGGCCCTGTGGTGTTCTGCAATGTAAACATCTTCTAGCCAAGGACCTGCAGGGATGAAGATAATGCCCGAGGCTCACAAAGTAGGAGAAAAAGGGGGTGGCCTTGGAGTTCCCAGAAGGCAGGTCCACCTCACACTCACCGTAACTGGGGGTGGGGGAGGGGGCTTTCCAAACAGGAATTCTATTGAACACAAGAACAGGAAAGAAAAGGGAGGAAGGGCCAGCCAGCTCAGGACACGATGGTGATGTGGCAGCAGAGATGCGGGGAGCATGGCGGTCCCAGCACCTCCACCCTTCCCAGCCTACGACCAACCCCCCAACCCTCCAACACCGACACTGCTAAGCCAGGCACACGCCTCATCTCTGGAGAGAGACAAATGGGAAGTGCAGTCCTCGGCTTTTATAAAATCTGAGTCTTGATGCTGCTTCAGACTGTCCACCCGTCAGCCTTGGTTAATGGCTGAAGTTTTAAAATCTAAATAAATTCTATTCCTTCATACTTCACACTTCCAATCTTGGTCTCTGGCAGGAGGAAGCGGCCATCGAGCGTGAAGGCCATGATGTAGGTGGCGATCTTGCCACTGTCCTCTTCGGACTTGAGAGCCACGATGATTTGGTCATCGGTGTTGGGGATGAACTTGAAGGATGAGAAGCCATGTGTGGGGACGACCTCCCCCACGCGGCTGACGGTGACCTCGCTGAAGTCTGGGGTGGCGCTCAAGAGGAGGTTGGTGCCCCTGCGCTCATCCTCCTTCTCACTGTAGCGTGCGTGGCTGGCCCGGCGTGGCAGGAAGAACCAGCGCTGCAGTGTGTCACTCCAGCAGGCAGACTCATGGATAAGGTAGCCTGGTGGCTGGATCCCAGCGGCAGCCCTCAGAGCGTTGTAGCTGGACACCCAGTTCTCGTGGTCCACGCTGCCTCTGTGGCCCACCACTTTCACCCACTCCGGGTTCTCATTCACCATGTCCCCTGTGGGGGTGGTCCACTCCTTGCCCAGGCCGCCCACATACAGATGCTCGTCCTTCACTGCCAGCCACTCGGCCTTGAAGCCTTTCTCCACTGTCCCATCACCATCTGACAGGATCACCCAGGGCACAGCCTTGGTGCCTTCAATCTGGTAGACGACCCCTGTCCGGTCATCCACAGAATAGAGCTTCCCATTGAAGACGATCAGGTCTGAGAGCTCCATGTCCCTCCCCTTTTCCACCAGGTGGGACTCCAGGACCGCAGGGTCTTCGTCCCACTCCACAGCCACCTTGTCCCCACTGTCCGACAGGGTCAGGTAGCCCTTCTTCAGGAAACTGAACCATGTGTTCTCCTCTTGGGCCCTTGACTCTGTGTCCAGATCAGCAATGACTGCAATTCGGTACCGAATCCCACCTGGTGTCCTCTGGGGGACTGAGAGAGGGTAGGTGTCATTGTACGAGTTGGCAGGTGTCTGGCTGAGCCTCCAGTTGTGTGTGTTGTAGGTGGGGGGCCTGCCTGGGGATGGGCGGTGGGAGTACAGCAGCCAGAGGACAGCAGCACCCACAAAGGATGGCAGGATCACCCTCCACCGTGGGCGGAAGCGGGGGTCCGCGGCCTTGGTCATGGACGCCAGCACAGGAAGGCCCCCCACGCTGATCCGCAGGGAGTGCATAGACTCATTCCATTCCAGGCGGTCGGAGGGCGGGATGGGCATCAGACTGAAGGTTGGGTGGGACCTGACACTTCCCCCTGAAGATGCTCTGGACTGCACTGAAAGGAAATCCTTGCCAGCCTGGGGAAGAGGGCTGGCTCCTTCAATGTGCCTTTCAGCAGGGCTTGGGCAGGGACAGAGGGCTCATTGAGGCCAGAGGGAAGGGAACCGGAGGAGCCCCAGGGTGCCCACAGGCTTGGGCTGGACAGTTCTGCTGAGAGGCCTGGGGGGGGCTGGAAGGAGGATCTGAGGCCCTATCCAGGAGGACCCTTCCCAACAAAGCTCCTTAGAGGGAAAGGAAGGAGGGACTGCAGCACATACTTTTAGGATCCTTCTGTGACTTGATTTTTTCAAGTTTTGGTACTTATACTGAAGAGCCAGCCAGATTCAGACGACATCAACAGACTCGTGTACCCAGACTTATGCTTTGTGGAAAACACGGTCGGAAAACTGGTCAGGCACGCAACCCCAAGATGGGGAGGAGAGATGGAGCTGGGGTGCTAAGAGGCTCTGGTTTCCCACGGGTGGCGAAGGGGTAAAGGTGTTTGGTAGAGAGATGTGTCTGCTGGAGGCAGGTGGAAGAGTGGTCACAAGTGCTGGGTGTTGAGCCCTGAGACACAGAGAGCGAAGGAGGAAAAGGCCATTCAGTTGGAGAAGCAAAGACACCAAGCAACAAGGACAGGCAAAGGGGTACTAGGCAGAATGAGAATCCAGCCCAGAGGACGCAGAGGTGGGGAGGAGGGGAGTCTGCACGCAGAGAGGGAGCTCTCTGCATGAGTTGAGGACGGCTACATCTCAGATGAGGCCAGGACAGAAAGGACAGGGGTGGTTGGGAAGGTCGTCTTGCCGCAGGAGTGACAAAGTGCCAGTTGGGAGGACAGCCTTCCCTCTGCAGTCAGGAGAGGCCCTACAGGGGCCAGAGGAGGGGTGGGAAGTGTTTATCACAAAGGGCAGGAGACCAACGTGAGTTAGAGAGGGAAGGACCCCGCAAGATGGAGAGAGCTAGGGCTCGACACCAGGCAGAGCGGGGAGATGTCCCACCTGGGACAGGGAGGAAAGGAGTCAGAGGGAGGTGTGCCCCATGCTAAGTCCGAGGGAGGTGACCGCCACCGCTGGGAAGAGGAGGCAGTTTCCCACAGGGTCAGAGGGAGGCGTCCCATACCAGTCTGCAGGTCAGGGGGCCGGGGTCCCTCTCGGGTCACACCGGGAGGGTGCCTGCCGGGCCAGGGGGCGGGACGCGGTAGGGTCGGAGGGCGGCGGCAGGCTCCGGACGGAGGGCCGGGCCCGGGGTGAAGGGAGGGCCGCGGGCGCACGGTCACTCACCGCTGCGGGCCTGGCTCCGGGTGCCCGCGGGCGGCGGGGGCCTCACGGCGGGCAGGCCGGACGGAGCCGGGCAGCTCAAAGCAGAGTAATTCCTATTTAAATAATAGGTGTCCAAGCCTAGCACAGACTAAACACTCAGTAAATAGATTTTCCATTCCTTTAGTCAAAATTCGTTAAACAGCTACTCTATGGCAAGCACAGTGGCCCTGGAATATTGAGATGAATAAAGATATGGTCCCTGTCTTTAATTTAAAAATAAATAAATGAGAAGGAAGTGACTTGAGAGCACGGCCACCACCATGAGCCTCCTTAACAAGCCCAAGAGTGAGATGACCCCAGAGGAGCTACAGAAGCAGGAGGAAGAAGAATTTAACACTGGTCCACTCTCTGTGCTCACACAATGAGTCAAGTGCTTATTAATTGCCGCAATAACAAGAAACTCCTGGGCCGGGTGAAAGCCTTTGATAGACACTGCAACACGGTGCTGGAGAATGTGAAGGAGATGTGGACTGAGGTCCCCAAAAGTGGCAAGGGTAAGAAGAAGTATAAACCAGTCAACAAAGATCGCTACATCTCCAAGATGTTCCTGCGTGGGGACTCGGTCATTGTGGTCCTGAGGAACCCACTTATTGCTGGCAAATAGGGCCCTCTTCCCCGCTGACAACTTGCTCCCCCGTCCTGTGAAGGTCTGCTCTTTGTGATGGAATAATAAAGCCCTGTGGGGTTTTTTTCTAGTGGTAAAAAAAAATAATAAAAAAAAATAAATAAAAATAGGGTAGTGCCTGTGGCTCAGTGCATAGGGCGCCGGCCCCATATACCGAGGTGGTGGGTTCAAACTCGGCCCCAGACGTTGTGGTGGGCACCTGTAGTCGCAGCTACTCGGGAGGCTGAGGCAAGAGAATTGCCTAAGCCCAGGAGTTGGAGGTTGCTGTGAGCTGTGTGACGCCACGGCACTCTACGAGGCTGATAAAGTGAGACTCTGTCTCTACAAAAAAATAAAAAATAAATAAATCAAAATAAATAAAAAGAGCTGCAGTCAAGAAACTGTTAGCATTACGGCCTCCTTCAGCCTCTCGTTGGACGGAACTCCTGTCACTCAAGGACACAGAGGTGGGGCCTGAGGCCGTACCCAATCAGGGATGCTCCAAAATGAACTGTCCAATCAGATGCACAGACAGAAACAAGACGCCGGCTACGGGTATCCGGAACAGGATTTCCTCTCGTTTGCTCATCTGGGGTCCTCTCTTCGCTGTTGCGTGTTCAGGAGGATTCAGGTGTCTCTGCAGCAGCCTCTGTCACCCTGTGGCCTGCAGATATTGGGAGATCTGTAGCGGTGACGCTAGTACATACCGGAAGCTGGGAAATGGTGAGTACAGGACACTGGGTGTCCCGAGAGGAGGAGGGGCGTGGTTGGAGCCAGAAGTGGCTGTGGGCACTTTTCACTTCAGTTTTAGAGTCTTCAGAGTGACGTTTGCCACTCGCACCCCTTGGCTTTCAGACTCCTGTAGGCAAAAGGTGAAGTGGGGCAGGCAGCTGGGACTCTGTTCCTCCTGTTGCTTCCTGACGCGGATACTTTGACCACGGCTCGTGGCTTTCTTTGAGCAGCTGTGTGCCTGTAGCCCTCGGAGTCCCTCCCACGTGGTGACAGTGGAAGAATCCTCAGGGAAGAATCCCAACTGGGTGTGTGAACCTTGTTCCTGGGAGGGATTGGGGTCCCTGGGGCTCCCAATCCCTACATTCTTCTGTTAAATGTAAACTTAGGGTTGGGTGCGGTGGCTCACTCACGGTGTTGCCAAACACAGAGACAGGGAGTTGATTTGTAAAAAGGCTTTATTTATTGGAAGCAATTCTGGAGAACAGCGAGAGTAATTTTTTAAGTGTTGTTTTGTCTATGTAACAAATTTTAATAATTTACATAGGGGATAATTAAGGAATTATTAAGGTAAGTGTATCGGAATGGGCGCCTTTTAAACTTAATATATTTATCACTAGTAGTTACAGTTTGCAGTTGTATAGCAAATACACACACACACACATATATTGACAGTAGTGGTTGTTTTTTAACTATAAATATCCGAGTATGTGATAATCTTGTGGATATATGGGAAAAGTGTGACATTTCTGATAAGTTCTAGCGGGTGCACATCTCCATTAGGCATGAAGTAAATAGCTGTTCTACATAAGGACTTCTAGTAAGTCAGAAATCAGACATTTTTATGACATTTGGGGCTAAATAAGTCTATGTCTTTATTTCATCATAATGGGACAGGATTCTGGGGTGAGCTGTGTGTAGTCTACAGCTGTGTGTAGTTTCAAGCGGAAGATGACTGGGGATTGTGTTTCTTCAGTCTTATTCCTCCAGGAGAGGCAGTCTAGTTTTTGTGGGTCTCAGCTGCTTCTGGAGTACAGTTTGAGTGGAGTGTGGTGGGCCCAGGCTTCTAGTCCTGCAAGTTTTACTGCTGTGGTGTGCTCAGCAGAACATCTTCTGGACTAGTCTACTTTTCTGTCAGCTGTTTTTCTCCAGCCCATCTTTTCAGGTTTTGAGATGGAGCTGGTTACCAGGATAAAAGGAGTGTAAGTTTTGTGTTGGGGTTGATGGAGGTCTGGGAAAAGAAAACTTGTGAATAAGCCATAACACTTCCTGTATTTGTTGTACATACTTTTGTATTTTAAGATTATATTCAGCTTGCTCTGACATTTGAAATGAGGCTTCCTGAAAGGGTTTCTTATAAACAACTTTGTGAAGATTTAATTTGGGTCCCCTAAAAGGGCTCACTTTATTTACAGTAATTGAAGAGGGAATACCTAGTTTTAATGTGAATGGATCTCTTAGCATAATTTGGCAATTTCTTGTTAGCATTTTTTTTTTCCTTGATGATTGAGGTCTCCGGGCTGTATGGAATTTCTAGTGAATTTTCAAAAAATTTCTTACCTGCTTTGTAACTTCTGCCATGAAAGACCAACCATTATAACTTGAAGGCTTCTGGAGATCTCAAAATGGGGGATAATGTTTTTCAGAAGGACCTTTATTACTTCTGTAATTTTCTTTGTTTGTGTGGGAAAGACTTTTACTTATCTTTAAAAGGTATCCATTAAACACAGCTATGATTTAATAAAATAATAAAAAAAAGGTATCCATTAATACTAGTAAACATTTCAGACTTTTGGATGAGGGTATTTGAGTGAATTCCATCAGCTGGTTTTCAAATGGCATTATGTTATGGTATGGTCAGAGTAGTTTTTAGACCTGTTGTCTATTTTGGGTTGTTTCTTGTACAAAGCAAACACTTAGTATTTATTTTTTTGATTATCTGGATGAGTTACCTGTTTACAGCTTATGGCTGAACTTAGTTAAGGCTTTTTAGCAGGAATGTGTCATGTCTGAAGTCTTGATTACCTGAGGTGTTAGACTTCTGGGTAACATATCCATCCTTGGCTGTTGATAAGCCAACTATTTTTTTATCATGAAATTTTTCTGTTTTATTTCTTATTTATTTTCTTATAGGTGGGATAGAAATCAGATAGGTTCAGAGGTGGCATTAAGGGGGCTGTTACTGTCAGTCTCTTGCAGCTTGCTTTGCTGCAGTGTCGCCCTCTGGTTTTCTGTGGGAAGGATTAAGTCTTTTTGTGGTGTCTTGGGCAGTGCATGACTGTCATTGTGCGGGGAAGCAAAACAGCTTCTAAATAGTTGTAAAAATTCTGAACTGTTTTTAATATCGTTTTTTTTTTCTGCTGCTAGTAATCTCCTTTTCTTGATATGGCGTTTTGAGTATGAAGAATTAGATAAATTTGGAGTCCTTGTAAATGTTTAGTGTTTTTCTTTTTGACAGTTCTAACGGCTTGGTTAGGACAGTTAGTTCAGCTTTGAGGCCGAAGTCCCTGGTGGAAGGGCTTTCTTTTTTTTTTTTTTTGTAGAGACAGAGTCTCACTTTATGGCCCTCCGTAGAGTGCCGTGGTGTCACACAGCTCACAGCAACCTCCAACTCCTGGGCTTAGGCAATTCTCCTGCCTCAGCCTCCCGAGTAGCTGGGACTACAGGCGCCAGCCACAATGCCCTGCTATTTTTTTGTTGCAGTTTGGCCGGGGCTGGGCTTGAACCTGCCACCCTCGGTATATGGGGCCGGCGCCCTACTCACTGAGCCACAGGCGCAGCCCCTGGAAGGGCTTTCATTTCTACCAGCCTTTCTACAGTCACTACTGTATAACTTGCCCTTTGCAATTCTTTTTCAATATAACTGCTTCCATCTATACACGGAGTCCAGTCTCCCTCCTTGGAAGGATTGTCTGACAGGTCTCCTAGGCTAGAAAAGACTTATTCAGTTATCTCTAGACATTGCTGTTCTTTTGGTTCTTGATTATGGTTAGGAGGTAGAGTGGCTGTGTTCAGTCCAGCTATCACTTCTAACAGTATTTCAGGGTTAGTAAGTAATATAGCTTGATATCTTCTCATCCTACCTACAGTTAACTAGAAGTTTCTTTTTTGTTGAAGTAGGTTTCAAGACATGATGAGGGACATAAACTGTTGTTGGATGTCCCAAGGTGAATTTAGCAGTTTCTTTTAAAAGATCACAAGTTACCACCTGGTAGCTGTGAAGTCTTAACTGTTTAGACAAATATGTCACTGGTCTTGGAATAGTGCCAATTTTTTGTTTCAGTACTCCAAGGCAAACCTCTGTCTTTCACGCACATATAGACAGATAACTTAGGCAGGCCAGGAATAGGGGCCTTAAAAAGACTTTAAGTTTCTGCCTGACTTTGTCACACTCCTTAGTCTAATCCAGGGGTGCATTTTCCTGTCTTTTCAAGGCCTTATACGAGGGCTTAACAATTAAGCCATAGTTCAGAATCCATACCTGGCATAAACTTGCCATATCCAGAAATCCCTGAAGCTCTTTTCTAGTTGCAGGGGTTTGAAAATGTAATATTAACTTGTCTTTATTTTAATTAATTTAATTTAATTAATTAATTTATTTTTTTGAGACAGAGCCTCAAGCTGTCGTCCTGAGTAGAGTGCTGTAGCTTCACAGCTCACAGCAACCTCCAACTCCTGCCTTAAGCGATTCTCTTGCCTCAGCCTCCCAAGTGGCTGGGAGTACAGGCGCCCGCCACAACGGCCAGCTATATTTTGGTTGTAGTTGTCGTTTGGCAGGCCCGGGCTGGATTTGAACCTGCCAGCTCTGGTGTATGTAGCTGGCGCCTTAGTCGCTTGAGCTACAGGCATTGAGCCTACTTTATTTTTTGAGACAGAGTCTCACTATGTTACCCTGGGTAGAGTGCCATGGTGTCCCAGCTCACCTCAAACTCTTCAGCTTAAGTGATTCTCTTGCCTCAGCCTCCCAAATGCCTGAGACTATAGGCGCCTGCCACAATGTCCGGCTATTTTTTGGTTGTAATTGTCATTGTTGTTTGGGAGGCGCGGGGTGGATTTGAACCCGCCAGCTCTGGTATATGTGGCTGGCGCCCTAGCTGCTGAGCTACAGGTGCCGAGCCTGTCTTTATTTTTTAATAGGCTGCATTGTCTGTGTTCTGTCTGAAAACGAAGAAATTGCACTTCCTATATACAGATTTGAGCATTTTGCTTTGATAACCAATAGCTCCTCCATTCAGCTAAATGTTTCAGTGTTAATGTTGTGTTGTTTAGGCATTCCTGAAAGTCCTGAACAGTGGTGAACAATTCATTTACACGTTTTTTTTAAATAATTTTATTTTTTGCAGTTTTTGGCTGGGGCCAGGTTTGAACCCACCACCTCCGGTATATGGGGCAGGCGCCCTACTCCATGAGCCACAGGCGCTGCCCGACTTACACATTTTAAAGTGCATTCTAAGGCTCAGCACTAGTGCTCAGTAAGTAGGGCGCTGGCCACAAAAACCGAGGCTGGCGGGTTCAAGCCCAGCCTTGGCCTGCTAAACAACTGCTACCAAAAAAGGGGGGGGGAGGTGCCTGTGGCTCAGTAAGTGGGGTGCCACTTTCATGTACCAAGAGTGGTGGCTTCCAGCCGGTCCAGACAAACTGCAACAAGAAAATGGCTGGGCGTTGTGGCGGGCGCCTCTGGTCCCAACTACTTGGGAGGCTGAGGGAAGAGAATTGCTTAAGCCCAGGAATTTAAGGTTGCTGTGAGCTGTGACACCATAGTACTCTACTGAGGGCGACATAGTGAGACTCCGTCTCAAAAAAAATTAAATAGGGCAGCGCCTGTGGCTCAGTGAGCAGGGCGCCGGCCCCATATGCCAAGGGTGGTGGGTTCAAACCAGGCCCCGGCCAAACTGCAACCAAAAAATAGCCGGGCGCTGTGGCGGGCGCCTGTAGTCCCAGCTACTCGGGAGGCTGAGGCAGGAGAATCACCTAAGCTCAGGAGTTGGAGGTTGCTGTGAGCTGTGTGACGCCACGGCACTCTACTGAGGGCAATAAAGTGAAACTCTGTCTCTACAAAAAAAAAAAAAAAAAAATTAAATAAATAAAAAATAAAGTGCATTCTAAGTTCACAGATAGCTCAGAGCATTTGTGGGGGTATCTGTCTCTACCACAATGCCTATAATCCTAGCACTGTGGAGAACCTCGGTGGGTGAATTGCTTGAGTTCAGGAGTTCAATACTAGCCTAAGTAAGAGAAGAACCCCATCTGTAAAAAATAGCCAGGCATTGTTTGGGGCATGTGTAGTCCCAGCTACTTGGGAGGCTGAGGTAAGTGGATTGCTTGAACCTGAGAGTCTGAAGTTGCTGTGAGTTATGCTGCCAGAGCGCTCTACCCAGGGTGACAAAGTGAGTCTCTCTCTCAATTAAAAAACATGCAAACCAAATTTAAGAACTGATTGAGTACAGTTGTGCATTGACCTTATCGGACTATCCAGGTGAAACTTTCCTGGTTTCATAATCAGAGAATTGTCAGTTATGATTGGTTAAGCCTAACTTGGTTCCTACTACGTTGATGTTAGGGTGCACACAATAATTCTTAAAAAAATTGTAGCTTAGACATGCTGAGTGCTTTTGGAAGCAGGAAAGCTTTTCAGAAGTAAGCCTGAATATCAAGGCCCTCATAAACTAGCTTTGCTCTCCTTACCACAAGAGTAGGCATGGACTCTCTAACATTTCCTTATGTAACAAACAAAGCTTCTTCCCCAAATAAAAGCAGTTGCCTTCTATTGTTTTCCTGTCACCTCCTTACCTGCTACAGATAGAATATTGAGCCACTATTAAAGAATGGTTTCTTTCCTCAACAGTTTCTTCCTCTCAGTTCATTCCGATTCCTAAAATAATCATTTACAGGATAGTTTCTTTCTGCCTGGTCCATTAATTCTCTAACCATTTTTTGTCCTTCAAGAAAATGATCTACATTCCCATGTCTTTCTTCTTTTATGAAAAAGAGTATTTAAATTGTGTACCCCAGTGGGAGGTTGGGGTAATCTCTCTATGATTTTCCCACATAGGTAGTGTTGCAGGAAAACAAGGCCCAGTGGCAACAATGAACACACAAACACCATGTTTAAGAGGAAGAAGACTTTTATTCGGCTGGTGGAGCAAATGACATAGAATTGAAAATGGCCACACTCCCCAACTGGCTTGGTATTTCCCTTTTTATCTCCAGTCAAAAAGTCTCAACCCCCGGGTACCTTTCTCATTGGTCAGTTTGAATCAAGCTGGAGAAGCTGTTCTAGCCTCCTCAGAACTACAGGATTTCACCGTAGTGGAAGTTTTCAGGTCCCAGGATGTTAAGTCTACAAATTCCTAAGAGTTGAATCACCATGGGGAGGATCCTGCAGGTGTATCCTTGGGGTCTCTTTGAGAAGACCTCTGTTCTCCTAGATTTTACCCTTCCTAGGTATCCCCTCTCATTTAATCTCTCTGTGATTTCCCCACACAGTGAGTGCATTAATACATTTGTATGTTTTTTCTCTTATGTGAAGTTGGTATTCAGGGAACCTTCAAAAAATTGAAGAGGTTTTCCCTTGGCCTCAGTATTTGTGACAGTGTTACTGTATGTAGAGGGTCTGGCCACCTGTCACTGTCAGCCAATATGCAGAGACAGGGATAGGTTCCTCAAGCCTTGTCAGAAGGCCAGCAATTCTGGCAAACAGTGAGAATAGCCTCTGCAAGACTTCCATTCTGTTCTTTTCTTCCATTTCCAAAATCACAATTTTACGTAATGGTTCCCAGCACAGACTTTTTTTTTTTTTTTGAGACAGAGTCTCAGTATGTCGCCCTGGGTAGTGCCCTGGTGTCACAGCTCACAGCAACCTCAAACTCTTGGGCTTAAGCAGTTCTCTTGCCTCAGCCTCCCAAGTAGCTGGGACTACAGACACCCGCCACAACACCCGCCTATTTTTGGTTGCAGTTATCATTGTTGTTTGTCAGGCCTGGTCTGGATTCTAACCCACCACCTCGAGTGTATGTGGCTGTTGCCCTAGCCACCGAGCTGTAGGCGCTATGCCAGCAAAGACCTTCTTAACTCTTACTTTAAATAATAAACAGCACTACTCAGTGATAATCTATTATAGCATTTCCAACTCAAAACTTAGTTGTCGAGGGCGGTGCCTGTGGCTCAGTGAGTAGGGCCCCGTATACCGAGGGTGGCGGGTTCAAACCCAGCCCCAGCTGAACTGCAACAACAAAAAAAAACATAGCTGGGCATTGTGGCAGGTACCTGTAGTCCCAGCTACTTGGGAGGCTGAGGCAAGAGAATTGCCTAAGCCCAGGAGTTGGAGGTTGCTGTGAACTGTGTGATGCCACGGCACTCTACCAAGGGCCATAAAGTTAGACTGTCTCTACCAAAAAAACAAACAAAAAAACTTAGTTGTCGAAATCAATCCTCCTAAAGCAAAGACCACAATAATCCTTATTTTAAACATTAAACAGCACAACTCAGTGGCAACCTATAACATTTCCAATTCAAAAGGTCATTTCCAAAACTATTTAAGATGGGCATCTTTAGGGTGAAAGCCAAATTTATAAAACAATAAGAATGACAGACAGGTAGGAAGGTCCCATGGGGACCTAAAACCACCAGACCAACTGTGTCCTGTAGGCCCTGGCCTGGCTGAGTCTATCTTCTTACAACATGTGTTTTCAAGGGGTATGAAAAAGCTCAGTTGCTCAATTGGTCCTGCCCATAGGATGAAGAAAGAATTTCTTTAGGCCAAGATTAGGATATAAAAGTGTATGTTTATTTTATATTAGAAAGTGGGTAGAAGCCATAAGAAAGAGCAGAGAGCAGAGAGTGAGTGAAGGGAAGATAGCAGTGGGAAGAGAAGAAAGAAGACTGAAAGCTTAGTATCCCAAAGAAAGAAAGGAAGAATGCCCAGGCTGAGGTGAAGTGGGTAGCTGGATTTAAGGGAAGGGGGGAGTTAATGCAGCCTATTTCACAAGGTATTGTGAATGTGAATGGTGTGTCCATTTTTTCTTAGGAAAGGTTGAGGACAAACATTATTTTAGGTGTCTCCACTCCTTATGTTACAGGACCAGTAAATTGAAACCAACAGACTGTCACACCAAGAATATAGAGGAAGGAATTTTGTTAGATGGTGGAGACTCAGCAGGCCATAAGCCTAAAGCACTGAGCCCCCCACCAGTCACTTTTACAAACCTCTCTTATACTATTTTTTTATTTTTATTTTTTTAACATGCCAGAGTATATATTTATTATTCATGAACGGTCAAAAACTTTTTCTCTCATACTATTTTACAAGACATATATGTGCTTGGTTATAGTTATAGTTACAGATATTAGGTCATGGGAAATTTTTAGCTAGCAGGCAAAAAAAGTCATACAAAGCTAAAGATTTTATTTCTCAAAAATCTGGAGTGATACTATTTGTTACCTAGTCTCTTTCAATGTTATTCCTGTATAGTGTATCTTTTAAAGTTTTTTCTTACCTTTAAGGGCTGAGTTCTTTAGCAGCTTATCTGCTGCATTCTCAGGATCCCCAGGAAGTATAAGATTTATTTCTCCTTCCTCACTTAGGCCTGATTGTTCTTGTTCATACTCTATTGTTCCACATGAGACACTCAGGAATCCCTGAAAGCTTAAAGGAACAAATAGTAAAAGACAAAATATCCAAGTGTTGGAGAAAGACAGGGGCCCAATTGAGAGAATCACCTCAACACCAAGATTATGAAGGAAGGGCTTTATTTTGGCTAACAGAGCCATGGCGGACTGTAGTCTAAAACTGACCAAGCTCTCTCATTGGCTCAGTCTTTTCTCTTTTATCTCCAAAGGTTCCTTGTCCACAGATACCTTTTTTTTTTTTGAGACAGAGTCTCACTTTGTCACCCTCATAGAGTGCTGTAGCGTCACAGCTCACAGCAACCTGCAGCTCTTGGGCTTAAGCAATTCTCTTGCCTCAGCCTCCCAAGTAGCTGGCACTGCAGGTGCCCACCACAACACCATCTTTTTTTTTTTTTTTTTTTGCTATTGTCATTGTTGTTTTAGCTGGCCCAGGCTAGGTTCAAACCCACCAGCTTTGGTGTATGTGGCCAGTGAGCTACAGGTGCTGCCTATTATATCTTATTTCTTGCCTAGGCACATACTCTTTGCCAGAATGTCTTTGCATTGAGACTCCCCTTTGGTAACTGTACAGGATGATGTGTCCTCAACCTACCCTTCTGTCTTTGGTCATTTCTGAGTTTCACACTTGTCTGGGGTTGACCCACGCTGTTCATAGCATCCTTGTTTACTGGAGTGTCCACAAATACCAATTCTTGGGACATACTTGTCCAGTGAATAGCCTGAAGTATTGGGATGGAGCCTCTCAGGGGAGTAAATGAATACCTTTCAGTTTGAGAGTGATCTCTTGGTATATCCTTCATATAAACAGCTACCTCATTGGGACTTTAATTTTTTTTTTTTTTTTTTTGAGACAGAGTCTCATTGTGTTGCCCTCGGTAGAGTGCCGTGCTGTCATAACTTACAGCAACCTCTAATTCTTGGACTTAAGCAAATCTCTTGCCTCAGCCTCCCAAGTAGCTGGGACTACAGGCGCCCGCCACAACACCCGGCTATTTTTTTGTTGCAGTTTGGCCGGGGCTGGATTTGAACCTGCCACCCTCGGCATATGGGGCCGGCGCCCTGCTCACTGAGCCACAGGTGCTGCCCCTTGAAATTCTTTTTTTTTTTTTTTGTAGAGACAGAGTCTCACTTTATGGCCCTCGGTAGAGTGCCGTGGCGTCACACGGCTCACAGCAACCTCTAACTCTTGGGCTTACGCGATTCTCTTGCCTCAGCCTCCTGAGCAGCTGGGACTACAGGGGCCTGCCACAACGCCCGGCTATTTTTTTGTTGCAGTTTGGCCGGGGCTGGGTTTGAACCCACCACCCTCGGCATATGGGGCCGGCGCCCTACTCACTGAGCCACAGGCGCCGCCCAACAACGCCCAGCTATTTTTTTGATTGCAGTTCAGCCGGGGCTGGGTTTGAACCCGCCACCCTCCGTATGTGGGGCCCTACTCACTGAGCCACAGGCACCGCCCTCGACAACTAAGTTTTGAGTTGGAAATGCCCAGACTTCTAGTTAGGATTCCATGGCCATTTTGAAGAATTACCATCATCTGTGATTCTGCCTGCCCAGAGATTCTATTAGACTGAGTTGTGTCATCCATGTGGTTTCAATTAAGTTCCCCTATGTGATTTTAAAGTTAGGTCAGTATTAAGCATGAGGGTTTCCAGATATATTTCCGACAACTGAGTTTATTGTTTTTTCCAGAAAGTGGTCCCAGAGCCAATATTTCCATTTCTATAGCAGAAATTGCTGGCAGGGGAGGGCACTGGAGGCCAAGAAATAAGAAGCTCACTTCTGTGTTATTAATAAGTACATTTGGAAGATTATCAACTAAGGTGCACAAACTAAAACATTTATTAAGGAAGTGCCCCTTCTTAGATTCTCTTTTCATCATGCCTTGCTTTGGAAAGTAAAGTTGTCATCTTTGTTTACTAGTTCAGCAATCAGCTGGGAAAAATCCAGTGTCTACAGTTCAGTGCATATTTGACAAAATTTATCACAGGACAGAAGCATAGGCATTTCTGTTGAGCTTGTTGGAAATTTATAAATTGAATCTTCACCCCATATCTTCTATAAAAATCTGCATTTTAGGGAGGTACCTGTAGCTCAGTGGGTAGGGCCCCAGCCACATACACTGAAGCTGGCAGATTCGAATCTCTTCTGGGCCTCCTAAAACAATGACAACCGCAAAAAAAAAATAGCTGGGTGTTGTGGTGGGTGCCTATAGTCCCAGCTACTTGGGAGGCTGAGGCAAGAGAATCACTTAAGCCCAAGGGTTTGAGGTTGCTGTGAACTGTGATGCCACGGCCTTCTACCCAGGGCGACAGCTTGAGACTCTGTCTCAAAAAAAAAAAAAAATCTGCATTTATCAAGATCTCCAGTTGTTTTTGTACTTGTTAAAATTTTAGAGGTACCATTTTACTCACCATGACATTTTCATATAAAAATATACACAACTTATACTGTATGATGTAAATAAGGCACAAAAATATATATGCTGGTATTGGTGGACTTATATTTCTACTGTGTCAACCAAAAACATACAGTGTATACACTGGTTTTTTGTTGTTGTTGTTTGTTTTTTGAGACAGTCTCTCTCTATGTTGCTCTTGGTAGAGCAACAGCTCACAGCAACCTCAAACTCTTGGGCTTAAGTGATTCCCTTGCCTCAGCCTCCTAAGTGGCTGGGACTACAGGCACCCAGCTATTTTTTTGTTGTGGTTGTCGTTGTTTAGTAGGCCTGGGCTGGGTTTGAACCTGCCTGCCCTGGTGTATGTGGCCAGTGCCCTAACCACTGAGCTATGGGCGCTGAGCCTGTACACTGGTTTTGTGGATGTTATGCTGTCCCCTTTCTTCAGTGTTGGACAATATAGGAGGGAATATATCTCTCTATACTTATTAGGTAATTCTAATTACTCATATAAGTCAGCAACAGTTCTCTTCACTCATTTAACTGAACTTGAAATTCAATTTCCCTATGGCTTCTTGGTAAATATGTTTGTTTTTCAGAGACTATTGACATTCAAGGAGGTGTCTATAGAATTCTCTGTGGATGAGTGGGCCTGCCTGGACCCTGCTGAACAGAACTTGTATCGGGATGTCATGTTAGAGAACTATAGAAACCTGGTCTTCCTCGGTGAGTATAACTTAAATACACAGTTCCTGATCTACACTAAATATTTCATATTCTTTCTTTCTTTTTTTTTTTTTATTTTTTTAGAGACAGAGTTTCACTTTGTTGCTTTCTGTAGAGTGCCATGGTTTCACAGCTCATAGCAACCTCCAGCTCTTGGGCTTAGATGATTCTCTTGCCTCAGCCTGGCTATTTTTTGTTGCAGTTTCCTGGGGCTGGATTTGAACCCACCGCCCTCAGTATATGGGGCCTGTGCCCTACTCTCTGATCCACAGGTGCTACTCTCATACTTTTTCTTTGTACAAGGTTTTTATGGAGTTTCTTCTTTGACTGCCTGAGTAAACTTAAAAACTTAAGGATATTTTGGTATAGAAAAGAAAATATTAGAGATGTTTTATTTTGGCATTAATCTTACCTTTTTTTGAGCTGATTTATATCCTTTACTAGATTAATACTAATTTCTGAAATTTAGTGGCATAGATTTTACCCATATCTTTAATGTGATATCTAGGCCCACTTGGGCTGCAGGTCCTGCAGGGACAGGATCTATCTTTGTGAATGCATCAGGCCTGTCTGCAGGTGTCACTGCTGGTTCGTTGGTCACCAGGTCCTTGAAGATTGCCACGATGGCTGAAAATGATGATAATGAAAAAATGGCTGCTCTGGAGGCCAAAATCTGTCATCAAATTGAGTAGTATTTTGGAGATTTTGATTTGCTATGGGACAAATTTTTAAAGGAACAGACAAATTGGATGAAGGCTGGGTACCTTTGGAGGTCATGATAAAATTCAACAGGTTAAACCGTCTCACAACAAACTTAATGTAATTGTGGAAGCACTGAGCAAATCCAAGACAGAACTCATGGAAATCAGTGAAAATGAAACTAAAATCAGATGGTCTCCAAACAAACTCCTCCCTGAAGTGACTGATGAATATAAAAATGGTGTGAAAAACAGATCTATTTATATTAAAGGATTTCCAACTGATGTAACCCTTGATGACATAAACGAATGGTTAGAAGACAAAGGTCAAGTACTAAATATCAGATCAGAAGAATATCACACAGAGCACTTAAAGGATCAATATTTGCTGTGTTTGATAGCATTGAATCTACTAAGAAGTTTGTAGAGACCCCTGGCCAGAAGTACAAAGACACAGACTTGCTAATACTTTTCAAGTATTAAAAAAAATGAAGAGGGCGGCACCTATGGCTCAGTGAGTAGGGCACTGGCCCCATATACCTAGAGTGGTGGGTTCAAACCCTGCCCCAGCCAAACAACAACAAAAAAAATAGCTGGATGTTATGGTGGGTGCCTGTATTCCCAGCTACTCAGGGGGCTGAGGCAGGAGAATCGCCTAAGCCCAAGAGCTAGAGGTTGCTGTGAGCTGTGACACCACAGCACTCTACTGAGGCACCGGAGTGAGACTCTGTCTCCTAAAAAAAAAAAATGAAGAAAGAAAACAAAATTTAGGGGTGGCGCCTGTGGCTCAAGGGAGTAGGGCACCGGCCCCATATACCAGAGGTGGTGGGTTCAAACCTGGCCCAGCCAAAAACTGCCAAAAAAAAAAAAAAAAAATCAGAAGCTAAGTTAAGAGCTAAACAAAAGTGTGATCTTTAGCACTAAATATTTTTTCAGCAGAACTGGGTAGTGGAGTTAAGATCCTCCAACCTTAAATACTTTTCAAAGAGCCTAAAGTTTCTGTAGGGAACGTCTATTTGGGGATTATTATTTCAAGATCTTCTAAAATGTTCTTTTCTCTACTTTAGTAAGGTAATAGATTGCCAGTCAGAGATGCCCAACAAGAGTCATGTTCTTTTTTCTAATAAAACAGGGCTTGCTGTCTCTAAGCCAGACCTCATCACCTGCCTGGAGAAAAACAAAGAACCCTGGAAGGTGAAGACACACCAGACAGTAGTCAAGCACCCAGGTAGGTTGGAGGGAATGAAGCAGATAACACTGGTCAGAGGTCCAAAGTTCAAGGAGAAAACCACATAATACTGTGTGATTAGGGAAGCTCAGCTTAATTGGAATTGATTTCTGAGAAGCCTGACTTTTTCTTGTTCTTATTTAAGGGAACCTCTTTTTTTTTTTATTTTTGAGACAGAGCCTCAAGCTGTCGCCCTGGGTAGAGTCCCGTGGCATCACAGCTCACAGCAACCTCCAACTCCTGGGCTTAAGCAATTCTTTTGCCTTAGAATCCCAAGTAGCTGGGACTATAGGCACCCGACAGAATGCCCGGCTATTTTTTGGTTGTAGTTGTTAATGTTGTTTGGCAGGCCCAGGCTGGATTCGAACCTGCAAGCTCTGGTGTAAGTGTCTGGTGCCTTAGCCACTTGAGCTACAGATGCCAAGCCAAGGAACCTCTGTTCTTGTTTTTATTATTTTGTTATTTTTATTTTCTTTCTTCTTTTTTTTTTTTTTGCAGTTTTTGCCGAGTTTGAACCAGCCACCTCCGGTATCTGAGGCCGCACCCTACTCCTTTGAGTCACAGGCACCGCCCCCTATTATTTTTATTTTCTTGTAGACACAGAGTCTTGCTCTCTTGCCTCACACTAGAGTGCTGTGGCATTAGCTTTGCACAGAGCAACCTCAAGATACTGGTTTCAAGTGATTTTTCTGTCTTAGCCTCCCAAATAACCAGGACTATAGGTTTCTCCACAATGCCCGACAAAGGTTTTTTCTATTTCTTTAGTGTGTGGGGGGGGTCCTCACACTTACTCAGGCTGGTATCAAACTTCTGAGTTGAGGGCAGCGCCTGTGGCTCAGTGGGTAGGGCGCAAGCCCCATATACTGTGGATGGCGGCTTCAAACATGGCCCTGGCCAAACTGCAACAAAAAATAGCTGGGCGTTGTGGCGCATGCCTGTAGTCCCAGCTACTTGGAAGGCTGAGGCAAGAGAATTGCCTAAGCCCAAGAGCTGGAGGTTGCTGTGACCTGTGACACCACAGCATTCTACCGAGGGTGACAGAGTGAGACTCTTGTTTCAAAAAAAAAAAAACGAAAAAAACTTCTGAGCTGAAGCAATCCTCCTTCTTTGCCTTCTCAGAGTGCTAGGTTTACAGTTGTGAGCCACTATGCCTGTTCTTGGTTTTAATTTCCAGAAGGACTTTACTTTTCAGTGATATTTCTTGTAGGTTACAGTGGAAATAAAAGAACTTTCTGTGGCTTACATGTAACTGCAGTAAGTCACTGCTCTTCCATTGCTTTTAAGGACATAAAATATTTGTATATGTTTGAGTATCTCTGTGAAGGGTTTTTAAAAAATTTTCATTAGGCTCACACCTGTAATCCTAGCACTCTGGGACTCAAGGTGCCATGATTGCTTGAGCTCAGGAATGTGAGACCAGTCTAAACATGAGTGATATGCTGTTTCCCCTAAAAATAGAAAATCAAAGTAGGCATTATAGTGATTACCTGTTGTCCCAACTACTGGGGGGTAGGGGGTGGTGAGGCTGGAGGATTGTTAACCTACGAGTTTGAGGTTGCTGTGAGTTAGGCTGATCCTATGACATTCTAGCCTGGGCAACAAAATGAGATCATGTCTGAAAAAAAGTTTGTTTTTCTTTCACATCATATCCAAAAATATATGAGTAGCCAGGTGTGGTGGTTCATGCCTTTAATCCTAGCACTCTAGAAGGCTGAGACTGGCAGATTGCCTGAGGTCATGAGTTTGAGACCATCCTGAGCAAGAGGGAGACCCCGCCTCTAAAAATAGCTGGGCATTGTGGCAGTGCCTGTAGTCCCAGCTACTGGGGAAGCTGAGGCAAGAGAATCACTTTAGCCCAGGAGTCTGAGTTTACTGTGAGCTATGTGCCATGTCATTCTCCCAGGGGTGAAAAGGGAGACTGCCAAAAAAGAAAAAGAAAAAAAAAAAATATGTGAGTGAAGTGGTGATTTTAGTATTTGGTTCAAAAATCCCACGAACACCATAAGTAGTTGTTGCAGTGTTTTCTGCTTTATAGTTTTTTCTTCTCTGCTTTATAGTTCTTAAGCTATGAAGGTTTCAAATAAGATTCTATAGAAATTATAGTCAGTAATTTTATCAGAACACTAAGAATCTTTCCAAATGTAAGAAAATCTAACATTATTTAAGTTCAAAAAAAATTATTATTATTTTTTTTTTTTTGTAGAGACAGAGTTTCACTTTATCGCCCTCAGTAGAGTGCCCTGGTGTCACACAGATCACGGCAACCTCCAACTCCTGGGCTTAGGCGATTTCCTTGCCTCAGCCTCCCAAGTAGCTGGGATTACAGGCACCTGCCACAACGCCCAGCTATTTTTTTGTTGCAGTTAGGCCAAGGCCAGGTTTGAACCCGCCACCCTTAGTATATGGGGCTGGCGCCCTACCCATAGAGCCACAGGTACCACCCTGTATTACAATTTTAGATGAAACCTCAACTCTTGGCCAGGATCTGTGGGTCACGCCTATAATTCTAGCACAGTGAGAGGCCAAGGCAGATGGATTGCCTGAGCTCACAGGTTAGAGACCAGCCTAAGCAAAAAGTGAGACCCGGTCTCTAAGAATAGATGGGCTCTGTAGTGGGTGGCTATAGTTCTAGCTACTTGAGAGCCTGAGGCAAGAAAATCACTTGATCCCAAGTGTTGGAGGTTGCTTGTGAGCTATGATGCTACAGCACTCTACAGAGGATGACAAAGTGAGATTCTGTCTCAGAAAAAAAAAGAAAGAAAGAAATCTGTCACACAGATCACAGCAACCTCCAACTCCTGGGCTTAGGCGATTTCCTTGCCTCAGCCTCCCAAGTAGCTGGGACTACAGGCGCCTGCCACAACGCCCGGTTATTTTTTCTAAATATTTTTATGTGTGGTTTAATTAAATAATTAATCAGCTATATGTCTACTAGTAATGATAACTGTGTTTTTTCTATAAATATTACCTCATGTTTGTTTGTAGCTTATCTTGAGTATTTCTTTTCCTGGGTAATTTTAGGTGGCTGTTTTGTCCTGTCCAGGTTAACAATCATGGGAATAGCTTTAATCTTGGCATGTGTTTATTGATGAATATATTTTTTCTTTTGGAGAAGAAAAAATGTGTAATTTTCAGATGATAGTTGAGAAACTGTATAACTATTTTAGTTATTCCATTACACTTTTAGTTTTGGAAAAACAAAATTTACCACTGTCATTCTCTATGTTTCTGTAGTATTAAGTGTATTTACATTGTTATCCATAAGAACTCTATAATCTTTACATCCTCGGAAAGTAAAATTCATGATGTTTTCCATAACCTCTGCTCATTTTACCCTCTCTTCAGTCTTTGTCAGCCTTTGTTCTGCTTTCTGTTTCTGTGAGTTTCACTACTTAAGATCCATCATATTAAGTGTAACCAGGTACTGTCACATTGTTCTGGCTTATTTCAGTTAAAACGATAGTCTTAAGGTTTGTCCTTATCCTTAGATGCAGCAAGATGTTCTGTTTCAGTGCTGGATAACACTCCATAGTCTGTATGTGCCACATATTTTGACATCTGTGTTCTTTAAACCTCTTGACTTTTTTTCCTTTTGAGAAAGACTCTCACTCTGTCTCCCTGGGTAGAGTTCCTTGAGAAGAATGTGGTCCCGTCATACCTCACAGGAAACTCAAACTCCTGGGCTCACACAATCCTCATGGCTCAGCCTCCTGAGAATTTATTTTATTTTTATTATTATTATTATTATTATTATTATTATTTTGAGACAGAGTCTCACTGTGTCACCCTGGGTAGAGTGTTGTGGCGTCACAGCTCACAGCAACCTGAAACTCTTGGGCTTAAGTGATTCTCTTGCCTCCGTCTCTCAAGTAGCTGGGACTACAGGCACCTGCCACAACGCCTGGCTATTTTTTGATTCTAGTTCCCACTGTTGTTTGGCAGGCCCAAGCTGGATTCAAACTTCCAGCTCCAGTGTATGTGGCTGGCGCCCTAGCTGCTGAGCTACAGGTGCTGAGCCCCTCTTGAGAATTTTTGAAAGAGAAGGACTTACTGTTGACAATTTATTAGCTGTTTTCTTTGATTCTTGCATCTATTTTTCCCCATCTGTCTTCCTTTGTGTCACATTGATTTGCGTAGTAATAAGTTTTGATTCTTTTGTTATTTGAGTGTGTGATTATAGGTATTTTATTGTAGTTATCATGGCAATTGCACATTTTTAAATGTATTTTAAACTGGTAACAGTTATTATTAGTTTTCATTTTTAAAAGTTCTCTTTTATATCTGTACTCAATTTTGTTACTGACGTCAGCAATTACCTCTTGTTATATTGTACATGTAGACCAATTACCAAAGATTTAGTGCTTTCTGTTTTTGTCTTTTAACTCTCAAATATGATTAAAAGTGTTTTGTGCATCATCATTATAATAGTACAGAATTTTAGGTTGCTGTACTTATTTTTCCCAGAGTTATTTATTTTTGCATAATTTAGTATTATTCCAGAGCATCATTTCATTGTCACTGAAAGGGGCTTCCTTTAATATTTTTTTGTGGCAGCTTTCAGCATCTATTTATCTTGGTGTTTATTTTTTCTTCATTTAGAAGGGCAGTTTTGCTGGATATCATATATTTGCTTTGAAGATTTTCTTCTTTCAGCATACTGACTACATCACCAAACTCATTTTTGATGCAGAAGGCTTGTGTTGATCTCACAGGAACATGCTTAGAGATGACACATCTATTTTCTTTTTCTGCTCTCTTTGTATGTGATGTTCAAGTCTTTGATCTTCATCTGTCTTATTATAGGACTCTTTGTATTTCTCCTAGCTGAATAATGTTGAGCTTTGTGATACTTTATATCTTTTTTCTTACATTTGAGACTGCTCAGTCACTCTCATTGTGTTCTTCAATGTCAGAATTTCTGTTTACTTATACTTTTATTTTCTTGATATCTTCATTTTTCTGATTTTACTTAGTTTTCTGTATCATTTCTATTTGATCCAGTTAGCATTATTCAGGTAAAGTTTTCAGGTAATTTAGACATCTCTATTTTTTATGGTTGATTCCAGATTATTTTGTTTGTGTTCTGTTGCCCTATTACTTTGTACATATTGTAACCTGTGATTGATTTTTGAGAATTAGAAAAGCCACCTTTCACAAACTTTGTGATGTGGCTTTATCCTGCAGTACTCTGAAACACATTGTACTAAGAAAGAGAGGACTGTTACATTCTGACAGTATTTTGCCTATGGAATTGTGTGGTTACTTTTAGTTGAAGCATTTTCCCACATTTCCTCTTAAGAGCTTGTCATCACTTGCTATCCCTGAATTGGTTGTATTGGAGTCTCTCTGTTGCTGTAACAATATTTTACCCATAGTTTCAGCACCTCTGGTCTGTCTTTTAAACTATAGCACCATTTCTTTCAGCACCTTTGTTCATGGGCGATAACAACCTTTCTTCAAAAGGCTCTGCAACCAAAAGGATTAACACTGGTGTGACTATATTTCTTATGGGGATAAAGCTGAAGTTCATAATTTACTTGAATATGCACCATATTGTCTTAAGATGGGATAAAGTCTGTGGTGGGTAAATATGACACACTTTTCTTTCCATTCCATTTGGCTCTTTTTATTATTATTTACTACTTTTTTCTTTTTCTTTTCTTTCATATATATATATATACACACACACACACACAAATTTATTTATGTATGTATTTACTTAGTTTTGTTGTTGTTATTTTTGAAACAGGGTCTCACTTTGTTGCCCTGGGTATAGTGCTGTGGCATCACAAAACCTCAAACTCTTGGGCTTAAGCAATTCTCTTGCCTCAGCCTCCCAAGTAGCTGGGACCATAGATGCCCACCACAACGCCTGGCTATTTTTTTGTTGCAGTTGTCATTGTTGTTTACCAGACCCGGCCAGGCTCGAACCCAGCAGCCTCAGTGCATATGGCCAGCCCCCTCCTCACTCAGCTATGGGCACCGAGGCAGTTAGTTACTTATTTGACACTGAGTTTCTGTCACCCTGGGTAGAGTGCTGTGTGGCCATAGCTCACAGCATCTTCATTATTCTGGGCTGAGGAGATCTTGCTTTATTCTCATGAATCGCTGGGACTACAGGCAAGTGCCACCATGCCCAACTAATTTTTCTATTTGTGGTAGAGCTAGCATCTACTCTTGCTCAGGTTGATCTGTAATATCTATGCTCAAGTGATCCATTCACCTCAGTCTCCCAGAGTTCTAGTATTACAAATATGGGCCAATCCGTCCATCCTCCATGTTGACTCCACAACTTCCACTCACCTGCTATGCTGCAAATTCTTACCTGGTTTTTAGAATTTCCCAAAATGCAATGTATACATGCAACATTTATTTGTTGTTAAGATAATTAGTGCATGTGTACTGTAATGTGCCATATTCATAATATTCTTGGAATGATTTTCCAGATAAAATATGTAATGTAGGGCAGTGCCTGTAGCTCAGTCGGTAAGGCACCGGCCCCATATACCAAGGGTGGCGGGTTCAAACCCGGCCCCAGCTGAACTGCAACCAAAAAATAGCTGGGCGCTGTGGCGGGCGCCTGTAGTCCCAGCTACTCGGGAGGCTGAGGCAAGAGAATCGCTTAAGCCCAGGAGTTGGAGGTTGCTATGAGCTGTGTGATGCCACGGCACTCTACCGAGGACCATAAAGTGAGACTCTGTCTCTACAAAAAAAAAAAAAAAAAATATGTAATGTATATTTACTCAATTCTGATAAAAAATCACTGGCTAAAATTGTTATTGTTTAAATTCCTTTCAGTTATGTCTAATCATTCAACCCAAGACCATTTGCAAGAGTTGGGCACAAATATTTTATTTCCAGAGAGGATCCTGAGAAGATATCAAACCTGTGGTCCTGAGAATTTAAACTTAACAAAAGACTGGGAAAGTCTGTATGAGTGTAAGGAAGAGAAAGTATGTCCCAGTGGAATTGACCAATATTTTACAGATACCCATGGCAAAATCTTCCAATGTAGTAAATGTTTGAAAGTCTTCAGAAAATTGTCAAATCTAAATAGACATAAGACAATATATACTGTAGAGAAAAGGTTTAAATGTAAAAAGTGTAGGAAAGCTTCTCACCAATGCTCGCACATTACAGAACATAAGATAATTCATATTGGAGAAAAACAGTACAAATGTAAAGAAGTTAGCAAAGGCTTCCAATCTTGCTCAAGAGTATCTAAGCATAAGAGACTTCACACTGGAGAGAAACTCTACAATTATGAAAATTCTGGCAAATGTCTTAGCCACATTTCAAAATATGATAAGCATGAGAGTGTTGATACTGGAGGAAAACCCTATAACTATAAACAATGTGACAAATTTACCAACCAGTACTCACACCATTCTGGATATCAAAGAATTCATTCTGGAGAGAAAGCCTACAAATGTCAAGAATGTGGCATAGCCTTTAACCAGTACTCAGACCTTTCTAGACATCAAAGAATTCATTCTGGAGACAAACCCTACAAATGTCAAGTATGTGGCAAAGCCTTTAACCAGTGCTCACACCTTTCTAGACATCAAAGAATTCATTCTGGAGACAAACCCTACAAATGTGAAGAATGTGGCAAAGCCTTTAACCAGTACTCAAACCTTTCTAGACATACAAGAATTCATTCTGGAGAGAAACCCTACAAATGTGAAGAATGTGGCAAAGCCTTTAATCAGTACTCACACCTTTCTAAACATCAAAGAATTCATTCTGGAGACAAACCCTACAAATGTGAAGAATGTGGAAAAGGCTTTAACAGTTCTTTAACCCTTTATAGACATCAAAGAATTCATTCTGAAAAGAAACCCTACAAATGTCAACAATGTGGCAAAACCTTTAACCAGTACTCACAGCTTTCTAGACATCAAAGAATTCATTCTAGAGACAAACCCTACAAATGTCAAGAATGTGGCAAAGCCTTTAAACAGTACTCACACCTTTCTAGACATCAAAGAATTCATTCTGGAGAGAAACCCTACAAATGTCAACAATGTGGCAAAGCCTTTAACCAGTACTCACATCTTTCTAGACATACAAGAATTCATTCTGGAGACAAACCCTACAAATGTGAAGAATGTGGCAAAGCCTTTAATCAATACTCAAACTTTTCTAAACATAAAATGATTCATTCTGGAGACAAACCCTACAAATGTGAAGAATGTGGAAAAGGCTTTAACAGTTCTTTAACCCTTTGTAGACATCAAAGAATTCATTCTGAAAAGAAACCCTACAAATGTCCAGAATGTGACAGAGCCTTCAAATGGTACTCAACCTTTTCTGTACATCAAAGAATTCACTCTGGAGAGAAACCCTACAAATGTCAAGTATGTGGCAAAGCCTTTAACCATAGTTCAACACTTGCTAAACATCAAAGAATTCATTCTGGAGAGAAACCCTACAAATGTCAAGTATGTGGCAAAGCCTTCAACCGATACTCACACCTTTCTGTACACCAAAGAATTCATTCTGGAGAAAAACCCTACAAATGTGAAGAATGTGGCAAAGCCTTTAACCAGTACTCAACCCTTTCTAAACATCAAAGAATTCATTCTGGAGAGAAACCTTTCAAATGTCAAGAATGTGGAAAAGCCTTTAACCAATCCTCACATCTTTTTGTACATAGAAGAATTCACTCTGGAGAGAAACCCTACAAATGTGAAGAATGTAGCAAAAACTTTAACCAGTTCTCAACCCTTACTAAACATCAACGAATTCATTGGAAGAGAAACCCTACAAATGTGAAGAATGTTGAAAAGATTTTAACAGTTCTTTAACCCTTTTTAGACATCAAAGAATTCACTCTGAATAGAAACCCTATGTATTTCAAGGATGTGGCAAAACATTTAACCAGTACTCAGACCTTTCTGTACATAAAAGAATTCATTCTGGAGTGATACCTACAAATGTCAAGAATGTGGCAAAGCCTTTAACCAGTCAGTACTCAAGCCCTTCTAGACATAAAAGAATTCACTCTGTAGAGAAACCCTACAAATGTGAGGAATATGGCAAAGCCTTTAATGTTAATTCATCCCTTAGTAAATATCAAAGAATTCATTCTGGAGACAAACCCTTCAAATGTCAAAAATTGGCAAAGCCTTTAACTGGTACTCATGTCTTACTGTACATTAAAGAATTCATTCTGGAGAGAAACCATACAAATGTGAAGAATGTGGCAAAGGCTTTAACTCATGCCTGACCCTTTCTAGATACAAAAAAATTTGATTCCAAAGAGAAACCCTATAGATGTGAAGAATGTGGCAAATCTTGCCAAAAAATAAATAAAGTAACAATATTAAATTGTGGCAAAGCCTTTGCTACTAGTCACAGTTTTCTGTACACAATAGAATTCATGTTAAAGACAAACTACAAATATGGAGAACTTGACAAATGTTTAACTTGTGCTCAAACCATTTTATAAATGTAAAATTTATCAGAGAAGTCTCATAGAAATATTAAGAAAGTGTCAAATACTATGGCAAGTACTCACTCATTTCAGTACTTAATAGAATTCATAGAGAATTTCTATGTATTTGAAGAGTATTACAATATGTTTAAATATTTTTCATACTTTCTAGTCAGAATTCACATGAAAGAAATACTCTGCAAATGTCAGTCATGTATCAAAGCCTTAAAATTGTGTTTATTCTGTTAGGACTGCTAAGGAGAGACAGGATCAGATGATACTAGGAGATCTTTTGTCCATAATAAGAGAAACAATTGGACCAGAAGAGGCTTCTAAGAAAGAAAAGCTGGCATTTCAAGAAGGCTTCCGAAAACTGAACTGATGTTTTCTCTACAAAAATGAATCTCAGAGGTAGAGAAACCAAAATATGGAGAAATTGCCCAGACCACAAAAAGGGGTCTTTGGAGCATAAATACAAGTAAGGTGACAGTAGGCTTAAGTGACCTATTTTCATTAACATAGTAACATTAACACTGGTTCAGTCACACTTTACAATTACAATGACATAGTGTTCATTGATTACAGGGATAGAAATGGGAAGACTCTCCATTCTGAAAGTTTTTCCCCGTTTTCAGGAAAACCATGAATATTTTATCCCCACATCACTTACCATAGAATTGGAAAATCTGAGTAAGGGGAAAAATTTTACTAAATCCAGGGTCATCTCCACTTGAAAAGGTAGATATGTTTCTTCTCTGGAGTGTATAGTTCTCTAGTAAACTTTGTCCTTTTACACACATATCTACTTGTTCTGCTCATTTGTTCTATTATCTCGGTACCAGTAACCAGTCTTTGGCACCTGGAACAAAAAAAACAGGGAACACACACCTGACATCTGGTCTCGATGTGCGACACCTTGGTGCCAAAATCTGGGAGGAAAATACATGTTCAGCAAGATAAGCTAATGGAACAATATGTATTCTGAATTCACATTGCCTGCTGCATAATACTTACTATACCTACATCTTTCTTATTGTCTTCACATTCCGTGTGATGGAGCTCTTTACATAACTCCTGCTCCATCTCCTTTTTTCTTCTTCATCTCCACAATGCATTTCATTTCCCTGTTAGCCCTGACATTCAAAAGCTTAAAAGGGGCCTCAGGCTCCACAAGCAGAATGTTAAACCAAAGTTTCAAAGTCTTCATAATCAGAATGGGGATGAAGAGACAGTTACAGGAAACCAGGCCAGCAGCACTCCCTAATAGCATATGGAAGCTTTTGAAATGTTTCCTACCAGTATGGAAGACAGCTGTCAGGGACTGAGTTCCTCTGGAGGCTCAGACGGGAAGACACCATGCCTGAGCCCTTCCCTCACTATGACTATGGGTTCCTAGAGTAAAAAATGTGTCCTGAAGGGGCCTCTGCTGGGACTGTGCCTTACTAGGGAGATGCCCTGGAAGTGATACTGGTTTCTGGAGATGGGATCACACTCAATTTCCAGACTGAAATCCCTGAACCAGCACTGACACTCTGGAACTTTTTTTGGCTGATGTTTACACTCCAGCTTCAAAACAAGGTGTACTTTCTGATGCTGGGATGGCTGATTGTTGGGGACCTGTCTCTGTCACAATAAGCAAACTGATGTTAATAACATTAGAGTTACTCCTCTGGTCTCCAGGATATTCAGGGCCCCCATTTCCCTCTCCTATATCTATCATAAGAATGAAAGGTAAAATACAAACACCATGTGTAGGCCAGGTGCAATGGCTCAAACCTATAATCTTAGCAATCTGGGAGGCCAAGGTGTGTGGATTGTCTTGAGCTCACAGGTTTGAAACCAGCCTGAGCCAGAGTGAGAACTCATCTCTAAAAAATAGTAGGGTGTTGTGCTGGGACCTGTAGTCCCAGGTATCTCTTAAGAGAATTGCTTGAGCCCAAGTGTTTGAGGTTGCTGTGAGCTATAATGCCAAGGGTGACAATGTGAGACTCTTTCTCCAAGAAAAAAAAAGCTAGGCTGTTGCTGCTGCTCAAAATAAGTCAGGACACGGATTGAGAGTACAAGTTGCAAGAGGTGAGGCTCACCAAAGGTGCAGGAGAGCCCTGAACAACTTTTGCAGTGGTCTTTTATTGAGGGGTAAAACAAAGGTTGGGATGTGCTTTACGTGATGATCTCATAGGGATACTGCTCAGAGACCACACACTAAGAAAGCTACATGAATTTTCTCCACTACTCCTATAAGAAACTCCATAAAATGTTTAATGTATAACATCTTCCTTACTACTGTGTAACCAACCTCTGCCCCTCCGGATTACTGAGTTACTTGGTAGCTTGCCTCCCAGTCACAAGACATCTCAAGGCTTGCCAGGAGAATGTCTTGTTCTCAGCAATTCCTCAGATGAGTTCTGAGACAGATGACTGCTATTATAAGTATAATGTTCAATCCTCCACATTTCCCCCCTTTTTGTTCTAAGATTTTCTTGCATACGGTTAGGGAGAAAGCTGCAGTTGTTTTAATTGTTTTGTCTGGGAGGTTCTTCTTGGTGCTATACAAAGAAATAAAAGGGCACAAATAATAAGCAAAAGGATTATACCTGTAGAGCTTGAAAAACTTTGTAAAAGAAAAGGTGAGTGCAGCGCCTGTGGCTCAGTGAATAGGTTGTTGGCCCCATATACCGAGGGTGGTGGGTTCAAACCCAACCCCGGCCAAACTGCAACAAAAAAATAGCCAGGCATTATGGTGGGTGCCTGTAGTCCCAGCTACTTGGGAGGCTGAGGCAAGAGAATCACCTAAGCCCAAGAGCTAGAGGTTGCTGTGAGCTGTGACACCACAGCACTCTACTGAGGGAGACAAAGTGAGACTCTGTCTGTGAAAAAAACGAAAAATTAAAAATAAAAGGCAAAGTATTAGCAATACTATCAGAAATACTTATTAAAATATTTCCTGGGCAGCACCTGTGGCTCAAAGGAGTAGGGCGCTGGCCTCATATGCCAGAGGTGGTGGGTTCAAACCCAGCCCTGGCCAAAAACTGCAACAACAACAACAACAAATATCATTTCCTATAATGGATTGTAATTGTAAAAGTATCAGAAATATGTTGCTGTAAATCAATAATCTTGGTAGTGTGGTTTTTTTGGGACAAAAAGTGTTTTGGCAGTGCCTGTAGCTCAAGCAGCTAAGGCACCAGCCACATACACCTTTAAATCCAGCCTGGGCCTGACAAACAACAATGACAACTACAACCAAAAAATAGCCAGGTGTTGTGGTGGGTGCCTGTCATCCCAGCTACTGGGGAGCCTGAGGCAAGAGGATCGGTTAAGCCCAAGAGTTTGAGGTTACTGTGAGCAGTGATGCCAGGGCAACAGCTTGAGACTGTCGCACTCTACCCATGGCAACAGCTTAAGACTCTGTCTTAAAAAAAAAAAAAAGTGTTTTACCTTATCCCAACTGAAATGAGAATTATTCCAAGGTACAGGAGTAACACAAAAAGAAATATTCCAATGACAACATAATTTGATTTGTCTTTGTAAACCAACCAATTGATTTCCCAACAAAAATAAAGCTTCCTCTAAATCAGTTAATTTATTATTAATTTCAGAGTCTATTCTTTTTTGTACAGTCCATAATCTTTCCTACTCTTTTTTTTTTTTTTTTTTTTTTTACAGTTTTTTGGCCAGAGATGGGTATGAACCTGCCACCTCTGGCATATGGGGCTGGCGCCCTACTCCTTTGAGCCACAGGTGCCACCCCCAAGTCTTGTTTTTTTTTCTTTGAGACAGTCTCATTATGTTGCCCTTGGTAGAGTGCCATAACGTCACAGCTCACAGCAACCTCAAATTCTTGGGCTTACGTGATTCTCTTGCCTCAGCCTCCCAAGTAGCTGGGACTACAGGCGCTCACCACAATGCCTGGCTACTTTCTGGTTGTAGTTGTCATTGTTTTTGTTTTTTTGACACAGAACCTCAAGCTGTCACCCTGGGTAAAGTGCTGTGATATCACAACTCACAGCAACCTCCAACTCCTGGGCTTAAGCAATTCTCCTGCCTCCACCTCCCAAGTAGTTGGGACTACAGGTACCCGTGACAATGCCTGGCTGTTTTTTGGTTGTAGCTGTCATTGTTTGGTGGGCCCAGGCTGGATTAGAACCCGCCTGCTCAGGTGTATGTGGCTGGCGCCTTAGCCGCTTGAGCCACAGGCACCAAGCCTGTAGTTGTCGTTGTTTGGCAGGCCCAGGCTGGATTAAAATCCGCCAGCTCCAGGGTATGGCTGGCGCACTAGGTGCTGAACTACAGGCGCCAAGCCAATCTTTCAGAGTCTTTATGCCAGCTATGAACAAAATCTTCCATTTGAAGGGCCAGTCAAGCAGTATCTGCTGTGGCCTTTTACTGCAATAATACCTATGATAATGAATATGAGTTGTCCAATCATTCTTTTAGTTCTTTTCTTTAAAGTTTCTATTATATGTTGAAGAAGAAATGCTGATGGGAAATCTTGCCAGGGGCAGTTTATCTGAACAGGTAGCCAAATACCTATACGAGCTTTCAAGATTGTGATTAAAAGAAACAGAAGAATTGAAACAGGTAAACAAAGTACAGTTTGAACAAATAACAATAGAGTCTTTTGGATGCCAATGAACAGGTCCTTTTAAAATAGGTATGGAAGTCTCACACAGGCTGTGATAAAATGGGACTCACTATGAGTGAAAGTTAGTATGGTGGTATTATTATTAATAGAAATAATACCTTTCCAAGCAAATAATGGTGAGAAAGCTGAGGAAAGTTTCCAAAGGTGATGTTGCGTGGCTGCATGCAGCATGGGTATGGGTAGAGACATACCTCCCCCATGCCAGATAATAGAGAAATGATTAGCTATGGTTATAATCATATTCTTTCGATGCCAACATAACTGTCTACCCTAGGCTGACACATAGGGTCCCCAATCAATGACACTTCCATAGGAAGTATTAACTAATACCCAAGGTTTTTCTCCTCTGCATGTAGCCCATTGCACCCATTCAGACAAATGAGTAGTAATAGGCATGGTGCAGATTGGGAAGTCAGGTAAAGGAATGGTATTATTAATAATTTCAGAGCCATGCCAAGCTGAAGTTTGGAGGAAAAGCATAGTTTTAATTTGCTTAGTTTTTGTATTATTGTGAAAGACAGGGAGCCACACAGTAGGAGCTGTTTTTAGACAATGTTTGCCATTTTCTATGCATATGGACAGACCAGAGACTCCCAAAGTGTAATTAAGAGTATGAGTTCCACTCTTATCTCAAAAAAGATACATTATTGTTATTATTGATATTTTATTAGTATGAGTCCACCTTCCCTGCGAAACAAGTATAAAATGTGTAAAAGATGCGTATGTGGTTGCTAATAAATCATAGTATTTTGTGTAGTTTCTCTGAAGAAAAAAAAAAGAATATGAGTTCCTGAGAGTAGAACTTGATGATAGACTGAACTTAGAAGGAGAGAGAGAAGTTATGGGTGGACCCAACGTTTTGTCACCATAGGATTGTGAGAATGAGGAGGAGCAAGATGGCGGCAGAGTAACAGGTTCCTTGCAACTGGGCACAGTGAGTCTGGGGAGACAAGACTCCAGGCATCTCTGGTTGGTGGGATCCGCCCATAAACATCCCTTTGAGGACACAGGGAGTCAGTGAGAGACTTCTGGACCCCAGGAGGAAGACAAAAGCAGTGGAAAACTGGCAAGGGGTTGTGTATGTTCATTCGGTCTAATCCCGCTGGCAGCTGTAAGTACAGAAGCAGTGAGATTGCAAACTGGAAAGGTCTTACCTGTGAGCTGGTTTGGTTCTTTTGGACTTGGCACTCAGTTGAACTACCTTGGGAGAACTTAGGCAAGAGTGTGAGAACTTTAAGCATTGTCTAGGGCTCCAGACTGAGCTGCTGAGGCAGACGGAGTTAATAGTGTTTGGCTGTGGGCCACGTGAAACCATTGTGGGAGAAGTGCCCCAGCAAGCTCTGTCCTCAAGGTCACAGAGCAAGGATCATGGGAGCTAGTAATCTAGTGACTGAGCAGCCTAAAGGTGGGGACTGAGATATCTTACAGCCTTAGCTCTCAGGGGCATAGAGTGAGACCTGTTTTGGCAAGCTGGGCAAGTGGACAGCCACTGCAGGAGTAATCCCAGCAACAAGCGCTTTCCTAGGAAAGCTTCTGCTTATCCAAGTTTAGCAGTTTAAAGTGCCTTTTTAGAGGGCTGAGGAGAGATATAGGTTCTCCACCCTGTGGAGAAAGCAGCAGAGGCCTCCAGTCTCTATCTCGTATAGGTGTATCAGCATTGTGATTAACATCTCATACCCCAGAAGATCACCTGTTGCCCAGACAATATTCAGCAAGATATATATACTAATTTTTTTTTTTTTTTTGCAGTTTTTGGCTGGGGCTGGGTTTGAACCCACCACCTTCGGCATACGGGGCTGTTACCCTACTCCTTTGAGCCACAGGTGCTACCTTTGTTTTGTTTTGTTTTGTTTTTCAACATTTTCCCTATAGATTTTTCTTTTCTTTCTTCATTTTTCTAGTTTAAATATAGTTTCCCATTGTTGCCTTTTCAACAAATAGAACTTCATTTTTGCTAGTGTTTCTACTCCTATTATTTGTTTTTCCCCCCAATTTTATCCTGTAAAGTTTTCTGTTTGCTTGTTTTGGTTTGATTTATAGCATTTTTGCCTTGCCTCTCTACTTGGTGGAGGTAGGGTACTGTGTCCGAACAGGCTAGCAAAGAGCTGCTGACCTTAAGTGAACCACCCAACCTGGCACCTCCAGATGTTGGGGGCTTTTAAGGTTGGGTCAAAGTACCCTACTATACACCTATATTGCTCTGTCTCTCTCTTTCTGTGCCCCTCTTCTTTTTGTCAATATTCCCTTTTACTCACCCCCTCTCTTTTTTTTCTTTTTCCTTCTTTTCCCCTTTCTTGCTCTTCAACCTTCTCATCCTTCTGGTCCTGTACCAAAAGGACTCATCAAAACCCTGCTCCAGAGGCACAGCAACTTAAAGAGCAAGAGGAAGTGAAAGGAAAATTAGGGCAAGGAAACAGATAAAAAAAAATCACTCATGAGAAAGAATCAGCATAAAACTCCTGGCAACATGAAAAAGCAGTCCATAGCAACCCCTCCAAGGGACCAGGAGGTAGCTACTGCAGAGGATTCCACCTATAAAGAAATGTTAGAAATGACAGAAAGGGAACTTAGAATACAGAGGCTGAAAACAGGGAATTTAGAACCCAGATAATGGAAACAGTGAAGGAAATTGCTGATAAAGTGGAAAATAACCAAAAGGAAATCCAAAAACAGAATCAAATAAGACATGAATGATATATTGGGTGGTGCCTGTGCTGAAAGGGGTAGGGTGCCAGCCCCATATGCTAGAGGGGATGGGTTCAAACCCAGCCCCAGTCAGAAACTGCAAAGAAAAAAAAATGAGATGAACGATATGAAGAATATACACAGGATATAGCAGAGCTGAAGGAACTGAAGCAGTCATTTAGGGAACTTAAAGATGCAATAGAAAGTATCAACAACAAATTAGACTATGCAGAAGAAAGAATCTCAGAGGTGGAGGACAAAGCTCTTGAGATAACTCAGTTAAAGAGGCAGAAAAGAAGAGAGAGATAGCAGAATATTCACTGACAGAATTATGGGACTTTTTTTTTTAAATAAAAAAATCATGGGATCCATGCCTGTACTCAAGCAGCTTAGGTGCCAGCCACATACACCTGAGCTGGTGGGTTTGAATCTAGCCTGGGCCTGCCAAACAATGATGGCTGCAACCAATAAATGGCTGGGTGTTGTGGTGGGTGCCTGTAGTCCCAGCTACTTGGGAGGCAGAGGCAGGAGAATCACTTGAGCCCGGGAGTTGGAGTTTGCTGTGAAGTGTGATGCCATGGCACTCTATCCAGGGTGACAGCTTGAGGCTCTGTCTCAAAAAAAAAGAAAAAATTGTATTTACTTAAAAGCATTCAGAATGTCAACAAAACAGCTCCATCTTTTGTTTTTTCAATTACAGAGTGGTATTCAGTTAACAGAACAACAATTATTTCGTATAAGGTGCATCAGAGACAACTGAAGATGAAAAAACTACCATCCCGATATATAACTAATTTGTGCTGTGCACCAATAAGAACCTGCTTTAAATTTCCATGCCAATTTACAACCCCCATACTGTACCAGGCAATGTTAGTGGCTATTGAAAATACCACCAGGACAGGCCTATCTAAAGACACATTTGATAGTGTGTTTATACAAAAAAAGATACTGTACATTTAAAAACAAATCTTACACAGCCTTACATTTCAATTTTTTTTCTTTAAAAGGGGTGAGTTCTATACAGGGGGGGTAAATGCTTTATAGACAAGAAAAAAAAAAACTGTCCTAGAACCAACTTCATCATCATCATCTTCACCATCTTTGTCTTCTTCAATTTCCTCCTCCTCTTTATCCTCTTCGTCTTCCTCATCTTCCTCCTCTTCCTTCTTTTTCTTGCTTTTTTTTGGAGTTTTGATGACTCAGTTTTTCACTGCATCAGGCTTGGTATGCAAGCAATATACTTTTTGTATTTTTCCTTCATGTGTGTAACCTTCTTTTCATAAGGCTGCTTGTTATCCACATCTCTCCCAGCTTGTTTGCAACATCATCAATAGATAAGCTGGGATATTCTCCTTTGATTTTGGGGTGATACTCAGAAAAGAACAATAAAAAGGCCAAAGGAGGCCTCTTGGGTGCATTGGGATCCTTGAACTTCTTTTTTGTTTCCCCTTTAGAAGGGATATAGGTTTTCATTTCTCTTTCATAACAGGCCTTGTCTGCCTTTGCCATATCTTCAAATTTTCCTTTCTCTTGAGCAGATATGATGTTCCACCTCTCTGAGCACTTCTTAGAAAACTCTGACAAGTTGACTAAAGCATCTGGGTGCTGCTTCTTGTGCTCCTCCTGACAAATTTGCACAAAGAATGCATATGATGATATTTTTGCCTCTCAGCTTCTTAGGATCTCCTTTGCCCATGTTTAGTTATTTTTCCTCAGTGAGGCACAGAGTCACCCAGTGCCCATCTGGCTCTCAGAATTATAGGACATCATGAAACATTCAAACATACAAGTTATAGGTATCCCAGAAGGGGAAGAAGAATGCCCCAGGAGAATGGAAGCAATACTAGAAAATATTATAAATGAAAATTTCCCAAATATCACTAAAGATTCTGACACACTCCTGACAGAGTGATATTGGAACCCAGGTCACCTCAACTCTTAACTGAGCTTCTCCAAGACACATTGTGATGAACCTGTCCAAAGTCAAGACAAAAGCAAAGATTCTTCAAGCTGCCAGGAGTAAGCGCCAGTTGACCTACAGGGGCAAATCCAACAGGGTGACTGAAGACTTCTCTAATGAAACTTTCTAAGCAAGAAGACAATGGTCATTTACCTTTAATCTACTTAAACAGAACAACTTCCAGCCCAGGATATAGAATTCTATATCCTGCTAAGCTAAGCTTTAAAATTGATGGAGAAATCAAATCATTTACTGATATACATACATTGAGGAAATTTACCACAAGATGACCAGCTCTAAAGGAAAAACTTCAACCTGTTCTACATACTGACCATCACAATGGACTCTCACAAAATAAAATAAATAGAAAACTACCATACAAATCTCAATAAATGTTAATGGCTTGAATTCCCCACTTGAAGAGATTGGCTGACTGGATTAAAAAACACAAGCCATCCATTTGCTGTCTGCAAGAAATACACCTAGACTCAAAAGACAAATTAAAACTTCGAGTTAAGGGCTGGAAGACAGTTTTTCAGGCAAATGGCATTCACAAGAAAAGAGGAGTTGCAATCTTATTTTCAGATACATTTTGATTTATTTTATTTTATTTATTTATTTATTGATTGATTGATTTTTGGCCAGGGCTGGGTTTGAACCCACCACCTCTGGCATATGGTACCGGCACCCTACCCCTTTGAGCCATAGACGCTGCCCAACATTTGGATTTAAAGCAACTAAAATAAAAAAAGACAAAGATGGTTACTTCATATTGATCAAGGGAAAAATACAACAAGAAGACGTTTCAATTCTAAATATTTATGCACCCAATTTAAGTGCTCCCAGATTCTTGAAACAGACCTTACTCAGTCTGTGCGATATGATATCCTATAATACCATAATAACAGGGGATTTTAACACTCCCCTTACCGAGCTGGACAGATCCTCTAAACAGAAATTAAACAAAGATATAGGAGACTTAAAAGAGACCCTCGAACAACTGTGCTTCATAGATGAAGATGGAACACTCCATCCCAAAGATAAAGAACATACATTCTTCTCATCGCCCCATGGAACATTCTCCAAAAATGAACATATTCTCAGTCATAAAACAAACCAACAGAAGCAAAAGAATTGAAATTTTACCTTGTATCTTCTCAGACCACAAGGCAGTAAAGGTGGAACTCAATTCCATCAAAAACGTTCAACCCCACACAAAGGCATGCCAATTAAACAACCTTCTTTTGAATGACAGTTGGGTGCAGGAAGAAGTAAAACAGGAAATCACTAACATCTTGAGCATAACAAAAACGACGCAAGCTACCAAAACCTGTGGTATACTGCAAAAGCAGTTTTGAGAGGAAAATTTATCATTTTAGATGCCTACATTTGAAAAAACAGAAAGAGGGCGGTGCCTGTGGCTCAGTAAGTAAGGCGCCGGCCCCATATACCGAGGGTGGTGGGTTCAAACCCGGCCCTGGCCAAACTGCAACCAAAAAAAAAAATAGCTGGGCGTTGTGGCGGGCGCCTGTAGTCCCAGCTACTTGGGAGGCTGAGGCAAGAGAATCGCTTAAGCCCAGGAGTTGGAGGTTGCTGTGAGCTGTGTGAGGCCACGGCACTCTACTGAGGGCCATAAAGTGAGACTCTGTCTCTACAAAAAAAAAAAAAAGAAAGAAAGAAAAAACAGAAAGAGAGTGCATCAACAAACTCATAAGCCATCATTTTTTTTTTTTGGCCAGGGCTGGGTTTGAACCCACTGCCTCTGGCATATGGGACCGGCGCTCTACTCCTTGAGCCACAGGTGCTGCCCTCATAAGCCATCTTATGGAATTGGACAAAGAAGAACAATCTAAGCCTAAACCCAGTAGAAATAAAGGAATCTTCGAAATTAATCAGAGATCAACAAAATTGAAAACAAAAGAATCATTCAGAAAATTAATGAAACAAGGAGTTGGTTTTTTGAAAAAATAAAATAAATAAACTTTTGGCCACACTAACTAGAAATAGAAAAGTAAAATCTCTAGTAACCTCAATCAAAAATGATAAAGGGGAAATAACTGATTCCGCAGATATACAAAAGATCATCTTTGAATACTACACAAAACTCTATGCCTAGAAATTTGACAATGTGAAGGAAATGGATCAATATTTGGAATTACACCCTCTCCCTAGACTTAGCCAGGAAGAAATAGAGGTTCTGAACAGACCAATTTCATGCACTGAAATTAAGGATAATAAATCCTTAATAAAATAAATCCATTTTTAATAAAAAAGCGTCCAAAAAACAAAAAATGCCCTGGTCCAGATGGCTTCACACCAGAATTCTATCAAACCTTCAAGGAAGAGCTTATTCCTGTACGGCAGAAATTATTCCAAAAAATTGAGGAGTAAGGAATCTTCCCCCAACACATTCTACGAAGCAAACATTACCCTGATACCCAAACCAGGAAAAGACCCAAATAAAAAGGAGAATTTTAGACCAATTTCACTAAAGAATATAGACGGTAAAATTCTCAACAAAATCTTAGCCAATAGATTACATCTTATCATCAAAAAAGTCATACATCATGATCAAGTAGACTTCATCCCAAGGATGCAAAGCTGGTTTAACATATGCAAGTCCAGAAACATTATCCACCATATTAACAGAAGGAAAAATAAAGACTATATGATCCTCTCAATAGATGCAGAAAAAGCATTCGGTAAAATCCAGCATCCTTTTCTAATTAGAACACTGAAGAGTATAGGCATAGGTGGCACATTTCTGAAACTGATTGAAGCTATCCTTGACAAACCCACAGCTAATATTTTATTGAATGGAGTAAAACCGAAAGCTTTTCCTCTTAGAACTGGAACGATACAAAGCTGTCCTCTGTCACCATTACTTTTAAACATAGTGCTGGAACTTCTAGCCAATACAATTAGGCAAGACAAGAAAATAAAGGGAATCCCAATGGGAGCAGAGGAGGTCAAACTCACCCTCTTTGCTGATGACATGATCTTATACTTAAAGAATCCAAAAGACTCAACCACAAGACTCCTGAAAGTCATCAAAAAATATAGCAATGTCCCAGGACATAAAATCAATGTCCACAAATCAGTTGCCTTTGTATATGACAACAGCAGTCAAGATGACAGGCTAATTAAGGACACAGCTCCCTTCACCATAGCTTCAAAGAAAATGAAATACCTAGGAATATACCTAACAAAGGAGGTGAAAGACCTCTATGAAGAAAATTATGAAATCCTAAGAAAGGAAAACAGAGGATATTAACAAATGGAAGAACATACCATGCTCATTGCTGGGAAGAATCAACATTGTTAAAATGTCTATACTTCCCAAAGCAATCTACCTAGTCAATGCCATTCCTATTAAAATACCAACAGCATACTTTCAAGATTTGGAAAAAATGATTCTTCTTTTTGTATGGAACCAGAAAACCCCCTATATAGCTAAGGCAGTTCTTAGTAATAAAAATAAAGCTGGGGGCATCACCATACCAGATTTTAGGCTGTACTACAAAGCCATAGTGGTCAAGACAGCATGGTACTGGCACAAAAATAGAGACATAGACATTTGGAATCGAATAGAAAACCAGGAAATGAAACTAACATCTTACAAACACCTAATCTTTGATAAACCAAACAAGAACATACCTTGAGGGAAAGACTCCCGATTTAATAAATGGTACTGGAGAACTGGATATCCACATGTAAAAGACTGAAAAATAAATAAATGGGACTTAATTAAACTGAAAAGCTTCTGTTCAGCTATGTAGACAACAATCAAAGCAAAGAGACAACCTACACAATGAGAAAGGATATTTGCATATTTTGAATCAGGACAAAAGCTTAATAACTTGGATTTATACAGAACTCAAATTAATCCACATGAAAAATGTCAACAATCTCATATATCAATGGGCAATAGACATGAATAGAACCTTCTCTAAAGAAGACAGATGAACGGCCAAGAAACATATGAAAAAATGCTCATCATACCTACCCTGTTTCCCTGAAAATATGACAGTGTCTTATTTTAAGATGTGCTCCCAAAGATGTGCTAGGTCTTATTTTCAGGGGACGTCTTATCTTTCCTGTAAATAGGTTTTATTTTCGGAGGATGTCTTATTTTCGTGGAAACAGGATATTTGTTAGAGAAATGCAAATTCAAAACCACCCTGAGATACCATCTAACCCCAGTGAGAATGGCCTATATCACAAAATCTCAAAACTGTCGATACTGGTGTGGATGTGGAGAGAAGGGAACACTTTTACATTGCTGGTGGAACTACAACCTGATACAACCTTTTTGGAATGAAGTATGGAGAAACATCAAAGAACTCCCATTCGATCCTGCAATCCCATTAGTGGGCTTCTATCCAGAAGGAAAGAAATCCTTTTATCATAAGGACATTTGCACTAGACTGTTTATTGCCACTCAATTTACAATCGCCAAAATGTAGAAACAGCCTAAATGCCCACCAACCCAGGAATGGATTAATAAGCTGTGGTATATGTATACCATGGAATCATATTCAGCCATTAAAAAAAATGGAGACTCTACAGCCTTTGTATTAACCTGGAGGGAAGTGGAAGACACTATTCTTAGTAAAGCATCACAAGAATGGAGAAGCATGAATCCTATGCACTCAATTTTGATATAAGGACAATTAATGATGATTAAAGACATGGTGGGGATGGGGGAAGGGGAGAGCAGAGAGAGAAAGAAGGAGGATGGGCTGGGGAAAGGAAAAACAGAGAGGGAAGGAGGGAGTCGGGTATGACCTTGGTGTGTGCCACACCTTTGGGGGGTAAGACATGATTGTAAGAGAGACTTTACCTAACAAATGCAATCAGTCTAAACTGGTTTCTTGTACCCTCAATGAATCACCAACAATAAAACAAGCAAACAAACAAAAAGAATATTAGTTCCTTCCTCTCCTGGTTTAAGTGTCATAAGGACCTGGCAAGCAAATTGAATCACTGACATAAATAGGAATAGTAATCATTGACATAGGAATCATTGACATAAATAGTCATTCCAGGGTACAACTCTATTTAAAGGTGAATTGGGAATATAAGCCCAATATGAAGTTTGTCTGGAAAGCACTTACCTTAGTTGTTACTAATGCAATCATGGCCAGGAACAGGTTTCACCATGCCTTCAGATGGTGTTGACACCTTTTTTATCTGCTACCACAAAGGGAAAGTGGCATTGGTGGTTCTCAGAAGGAGGCGATGTATACTAGTTTATTGAATGGTCATGTTATTGAAAAGGTCAGGAAAGGCTGTCTCATCAAAATTCTGGTGAGGTCCCTTGTTCATGGTGTGGGTTGATCTAATTATCAGGTAGCCACTGCTTTTCTCGATGTTCTGTAATGACATCAGCGAAACCTCAACCCCATTGTAACACATACGCAGGCTTCCATTTTGCACTATCAGGTTTTTTCTTTTTATAAATAAAATATAGTTTGTTGTATTTGAGGAGGTTTTGGGTGAGTAAGAGACGTCCAATGACATTCTGCTGCTGTTGTTCCTTCATTATCCAAATTTTAAAAATTAAGGGTAAATAAGGCTCTTATATGGTTATATCTGGGTCTATTGTTAATAGGGAGTATACTATCTCTCTCTTTTTGTTCTATAAGCATATCTTTAAGTGTTTTATGTTGACGTTCTCTAATGGCTTGTTTTTGTGAATAATAAAGGATGCCATGAAACAGGCTTATTTTCCAGAATGACAGAAAAGAGTGCAATTTTTGTGACAAATGAGAAGGGGCATTGTCAGTTTTTTTTGTTTTTTGTTTTTTGGAGACAGAGCCTCAAGCTGTTGCCCTGAGTGGAGTGCTGTGGCATCACATCTCATAGCCACCTCCAACTCCTGGGCTTATGCTATTCTCTTGCCTCAGCCTCCCAAGTATCTGGGACTACAGGCACCTGCCACAACACCCGGCTATTTTTTGGTTATAGTTGTCATTGTTGTTTGGCAGGCCTGGGCTGGATTCAAACCTGCCAGCTCTGGTGTATGTGGCTGGTGCCTTAGCCACTTGAGGTATAGATGCCAAGCTGTCAGTTTTTATAGATTGGGGAAAACCCGTAATATTGTAGCATTCTAATAAATGTTGGATTACATGATGAGCTTTTTCTCCTGGTAGGACTGTTGCCTAGGAGAAGTGAGAATATGTATCAATTATGCAGTGTACATATTTTGATTTAACCAAAAGAAGGAATGACAGTCACATCCATTTGCCATGTTTGGCTGGCCATTTCCCCTCTGGGATTTGTTCCTTCAGAGAAAGGTGATGATTGTATTTTTGAGCAGGATGGACAAGACGATAATTTATGTTGAGATTGAATTTTTGTAAGATTGAACTTTTTATGAAGTAGTTTTGCATTAGCATGTTTTAAGTATGAAAAGTTGTGGCTTCTTGAATGGTGCCAATAAGAGCTTGATCTATTACAGAGTCTAGTGAGGTCATTGGACCTGGTAAATTAGTGTGTGCTCTAATGTGAGTGATGTATAAGGGATAAATGCATCATCAAAGTAAGTTTTGGATAGAAAAAGAGAAGAAATTTCATCTGTAGATGTAATGTGGCTGTTTCTCAATGTTTAAAAACAAAACAAGACTATTGAGAGTCAGTAACAATGTTTATAGAGTAGTGAAAATCTTTAAGTAATATATTTCATTCTTTTGGACAGAATTATAAGAACTTTGAACAATTTTTGAATTAGAACCACCAGTATAGCCTACTTTACTGTTTTTTTGTTTGTTTGTTTTTTAAGACAACGTCTCACTTTACCGCCCTTGGTAGAGTGCTCACAGCAACTGCCAACTCCTGGGCTTAGTCGATTCTCTTGCCTCAGCCTCCCAAATAGCTGGGACTACAGGTGCCTGCCACAATGCCCAGCTATTTTTTTGTTGTTGTGGCTGTTTGGCCAGGGCTGTTTGGTTTTGAACCTGCTGCCCTCAGTATATGGGGCTGGCACAATACCCACTGAGCCACAGGTGCCACCCGGCTTTACCATTCTTAGTAGCATCAGTATAGAAAGTTATGGCATCCATGATTGGGGAATCTTTCACAATTTGAGGCAGAATCCAAGAGGTAAGTTTCAAACATTGGAATCTTTTATCAGTGGGATAGATGTTAGTAATGAGACCAATAAAAGAAGGAAATGCTATTTGCTAGGGCAGAGATAGTCGACAATTAAGTTGGATTCGTTTTTCTGTAAAAGGGACAATAATGGAAGTTGGATTGTATCAGATAAGCTGTCAAATTCTATTTCTGCCTTTGTCAATCAATTCATAAATTTTGTCCAAATATTGTTGCAATTTTTGTGTGGTTTTCTTAGATAAAAATAACCGTTCAAAAAGTGCATCTTCTGGGTGGCTCCTGTGGCTCAGTGAGTAGGGCGCTGGCCCCATATACTGAGGTTGGCAGGTTCAAAACCCAGCCTTTGATGACCTGCAACCAAAAAATAGCCAGGCATTGTGGTGGGCGCCTGTAGTCCCAGCTGCTCCGGAGGCTGAGGCAGGAGAATCACGGAAGCCCAAGAGCTAGAGGTTGCTGTGAGTCCTGTGACATCATGGCACTCTACCAAAGGCAGTAAAGTGAGACTCTGTCTCTACAAAAAAAAACAGTGCATCTTCTTTTTTCTTTTTTTTTTTTGAGTTAGAGTTTCACTATATCACCCTCAGTAGAGTGCCGTAGCATCACAGTTCACAGCAACCTCCAACTCTTGGGCTTAAGTGATTTTCTTGCCTCAGCCTTCCAAGTAGCTGGGACTACAGGTGCCCACTACAGTGCCCAGCTATTTTTGGTTGTAGTTGTCATTGCTCTTTTGCAGGCCCCCTCTGGGCTCAAACCCACCACATTCAGTGTATGTGGCTGGCGCCCTAGCCACTGAGCTACAGGAGCCGAGTCAAGAACTGCATCTTCTTCTTCGTTTTTTCTTTTGCAGGTTTTGGCTGGGGCTGAGTCTGAACCCACCATCTTGGTATACAGGGCCAGCGCCCCACTCCTTGAGCTGCAGGTGCCACCCAGAAGTGCATTTTCTTCATAAACCCTGTGTGTGAATAAGAGGTTGCAGCAATGATTAAATAAGTAGGAAACCTGATATCAACACAATCTAGTAGCAAATTCCTTTTCAATTAACTGTAATTCCTTCCTTGCTTCAGGGGTGAATGAACGAGAACTATTTAAGTCCGCTGGGTCTTCTAGAATTTTAAAAAGATTGGTTAAAGCATAAGAGGGGATTCCAAATGTTGGTTGGAGCTAATTGACATGACCCAATAATTTTTGAAAATCATTCAAAGTAGAAAGAGAATCTACTTGGATATTAACATGTTGAGGGAAGGTTTTTGTTTCTCTTACTTTATATCCTAAATCATTATAAGGAGATGTGGCTTGGTTTTTTTCTGGGGCTATCTGAAGACTGTATGATTTTAATATTAAGATGGCATGTTTAAGGGCGGTACCTGTGGCTCAAAGGAGTGGGGCACCAGCCCCATGTGCCAGAGGTGGTGGGTTCAAACCCAGCCCTGGACAAAAACTTAAAAAAAAAAAAAAAAAGAAAAAAGATGGCATGTTTCGTTTGGCACCTGTGGCTCAAGCAGCTAAGGTGCCAGCCACATACATCAGAGCTGGTGGTTTCAAATCCAGCCTGGGCCAGCCAAACAACAATGACAGCTACATCCAAAAAATAGGTATTGTGGCTGGTGCCTGTAGTCCCAGCTACTTGGGAGGCCAAGGCAAGAGAATCCTTTAAGCCCAGATTTGGAGTTCGCTGTGAGCTTTGATGCCAAAGCACTCTACCCAGGGTGACAACTTGAGGCTCTGTCTCAAAAAAAAAAAAAAAAAAAAATGGCATGTTTAAATATCTCCTGGAAAATTGCTAAACTTTGATGTGTGAACAAAATATCCATATAGTGAATGATATAAGCTGAAGGAAATTTCTTTCTTATTTGTTGCAGTGTTTTATCAACAAAATACTGGCAAAAGGTGGGGCCATTTAACATGCCTTGTGGTACAGTTTTCCCCTGGAATCTTTGGTATGGTCTCAGCTGATTGTAAGAAGGCACAGAAAAGGCAAAATGAAGGTGGTCTTCAGGATGTAAATATATTGTGAAAAAACAATCTTTTAAATCGCTTGCATGTAAAGCCCATTTAGAAGGGTTCACAGATGGTAGTGGCAACCCTGGTTGTAAGGGTCCCATAGGAATAATTGTTTCATTAACCTTATGGAGATCAGTAATCATTCTCCATTTACCTGTTTTCTTTTTTATAACAAAAACTGCGTAATTCCATGGACTAGTGGAAGACTCAATATGTTTTTGTTCTAACTATTCTTGTATTAAGGTTTGTAATGCATCCAGTTTTTCTTTAGTTATCAGCCACTGCTCGACTCACACTGGATTGTTGCTTTTTTAAGATAATTTAAGAGCATACTTTGGGGCAGCGGCGTTTAGGCTAAATTTGACATCTGAAAAGAATTATTATCCAGGGATGGTATGGTGACTATAATTTTCCATTGTTGGAGTAAATCCCTTCCCCATAAGTTAATGGCTATATCAGCTACATAGGGTTGAATTTGAGCATTTCGATTATCTGGTCTGGAACAGGATAGAGGTAAAGTACTGTGAAAAGCTGAATTTAAAGTTCCAATACCAGTAAAGGTGACATCAACTATTTGTTTGGCCATTTTTTTCTTTTTGTTTTTGTTGTTGTAGCTTTGGCTGGGGCCGGGTTCAAACCTGCCATCCTCAATATATGGGGCTGGTGCCCTACTCCCTGAGCCACAGGTGCCATCCCTTCTTTGGTCATTCTTTAGGTCATTGATTTAAAGACATGACAGACATATCCACACCAGTATCTAACAAGCCAGTAAAATATTTATCTTTTAAAGTTAGGGTTAACAGAAGCCTATTTTTATTAATGGTTGTTTGCCAAAATATATTGCCTGTACCGCCAAAACCACCAGTGCATTTCCTATCTGTGGTTTTTAATTTTATATAGGGCAAAAGTAATAAATGATCAATTCTCTGTCTGGCTAAAATTTGTGTTGGTTGATTCACTGAAATCATAATTTGTATTTCTCCTGAAATATCACTATCAATTACACCAGTATGCATGTATACATCATGAGATGTCAAACTACTCCTGCCTAATAGCAATCCAACTGAACCTGGAGGGATAGGACCACAAATGCCTGTTTTTAGATATTTTACTCTCATGTTAGGGAGTAATAAAACATTATCACAGGCTGGAATATCTAAAGTGGCCCTACTTGGGGTGGTGCATCTAAAGATTAGATGGGTTTGAGTTGCTGGTGAGTGGGTATATCCCCATACTAGTATTGTTTGTCTGTGGGCCCCAGGTCGGGCCCAATTGATAGATTTCCTGCTGGAGGGGTGTTTCATTCTGATAAAATTGGGAGCAGCACTCAATGCATTGCTCATTTCATGTAATTAAATCCTTTCTTACATCTAGGGCAAATGCTTGCTGGCTTGTGTCCACCCTGTTTTTGTTGATTATCAGTGGTGAAGTTTCTTTTCTTGTTGTCATTGTTACCCTTCCCTTTGCAGCATTCCTTCTGGACAGGGCCTAATTTTCCACAATTATGACATTTGATAAAATTTGATTTGAATACATCCTTGAAGGCAGCAGCAAGGAGATTACCTTTGTATAGTCCAGTTCCTACATCTGAGCATGGCCTTTTGTATTCTTCTAAAGGGGCATTCTGTGCCTTTAAAGATGTAAAATCTTTTGGCATTCTGAATTGGCATTTTCAAAAGCTAAGGTTTGAAAAAGCATATCCTGGCTTGGTACCTGTAGCCCAGTGGCTAAGGCACCAGCCACATACACCAGAGGTGGCAGGTTCGAACCCAGCCTGCGTCTGCCAAACAACAATGACAACTACAACCAGAAAGAAAAATAGCCAGGTGTTGTGTTGGGCACCTGTAGTCCCAGCTACTTGTGGAGGCTAAGGCAAGAGAATTGCTTAACCCCAAGAGTTTGAGGTTGCTGTGAGCTGTGACGCCATGGCACTCTACTGAGGGTGACATAGGGAGACTTTGTCTCAAAAAATAAATAAATAGATAGATAGATAAATAAATAGATAAAATAAAAAGATAAAATAAAAAAGAAGAAGAAGACGAAAAAGAAGAAAAAGGATATTCCCAGTTCAGGTTGGGCCACAGCCTTATTGACTGAACTTTTCTGTTGTGCCAAGAAATCAGTATAAGGCTTATTTCCTGATTGTATTGCCTTAATAAAAGATTTTGAAATGTCCTTGGGTGCCTGAACCTTTTCCCATGTTCTAAGGCAACATAACCTGGTTTGTATTTTGGCTATATCATCATATTGTAATTGTCGTGGTATTCTCATCCATTGTCCAGACCCACTAAGTTGTTCTGATGTTATAGGAACATTCTTTGTTTGTTTTGTCAACTCATTAAATCAGCCTCCTCTTTCCACCATGTTTTTTTTTTTTTTGTAGAGACAGAGTCTCATTATGGCCCTCTGTAGAGTGCCGTGGCCTCACACAGCTCACAGCAACCTCCAATTCCTGGGCTTAAGCGATTCTCTTGCCTCAGCCTCCCGAGTAGCTGGGACTACAGGCGCCCGCCACAACACCCGGCTATTTTTTGGTTGCAATTTGGCCAGGGCCGGGTTTGAACCCACCACCCTCGGTATATGGGGCCGGCGCCTTACGCACTGAGCCACAGGCGCCGCCCATTTCCACCATGTTTTAAATTGTAAATATTGTCCTGATTCTAAAATTGTTCTAGCTATCATATCCCAATTGTATGGAATAAGATGTTGTTTGTGTGCTAGTTCTTGTAATACGCCTCTGGAAAAAGGGGATTGCATACCATATTGTGTTACAGCCTGTTTTTGTAGGAGACTGAGCACCAGGCTTATAGAAGCAGCCACTGGCTCTTGGAGAAGATGCTGGGAGCAAGACAATCTCCTAGCCAGCATAGAAATGTTTTGCAGCCTGGAGGCAAGCCCTCAAGCAGTTGCACACATTAATGAGATAAAATCGGTAGCTCTTTAGCAACTGAGTGGTATACTTTGCAACATTTGTAGGGCTGACTCCAGGCAGAAAGAGGACTTAGTAACCATTAAACATGTGATCCTGGCACATGGGCCCCACTCCTGTTGTATCAGGCTTCAATAAAAGGCCGAGAATACTGGGGACTAGATGGGATATCAGTTACAACAATAGGAAAGAGTCCTAAATTGTCCTGAAAAGTAAAATCTCCCGTTTTTCGGCCTTCTAATAAGGCCTTCATAACAGATGTTGTAAGAGAATTGTTCAGATAAGGGAGCGCTGAAGGGGTAATGTTTTTTATTGGTAGGTCATTTAATCGATTTTCTAACAGTTTAATTTGAGTGGCCATAAAGGAAACAGAGGTGTCTTCCTTTTTCTATAAGTTTCTGCTACCTAATTCTTCCTCTGAGGAGGAAACAGAGGACTTTTCATTAGATCTAAGGTCCCCCTTTTTTGTTGCATTCTCCTCATCCCCTTGGTTTCTCACCAGTCAGTAGAGGAGGCAATGGGCGAGAAGGCACAGGGTCAGTAGACTCACATCCTCTTAGAGTTTTTTCTTGCCTTTTATTGTCTCTCTCTGACTGAGTCTTATGCACTGTAACATTTCCTTCCTCATCATTTTCTGACTGTAAAGGTTGCAATGCTAAAGTAATTAAGTTGCATAGGGACCACATCTGTAATGGTACCATATACTCTAATTGATGAGCTCTATGGAGACTCCTACAACCTGTTCCCAAACCTTTACATTAAGAACTGCCCTTCCTGTGGGCTGGAACAAGTAACAATGTTTCTTAGCATGTTTAAATAATTTCTCAAAAATTTTTTGCTTCACTTTCACTCCAGTTGACTGTAATAATGTTTTTAAAATCTAGAAATATTGTGATTCAGTGGACGGGGAATTACCCACAGCTTCTCTGTAATCTCCCTCTTGTTGTTTGCCAAAGGTTTCACTTACCCCAAGTGTTTATTCCCCTTCAGTCCTTGGCCAGGCCAAATCCTGCCAACTACACCAGATGTTGCGGCTGCTCAAAAGACTAAGTCAGGATACGGATTGAGAGTACAAGCTGCAAGAATTGAGGCTCAGCAAAGGTGCAGGAGAGACCCAAACAACTTTTGCAGTGGTCTTTTATTGAGGGGAAAAACAAAGGTTGGGACGTGCTTCAAGTGATGATCTCACAGGGATATGTGCTCAGAGACCACACACTAAGAAACCTATGTGCATTTTCTCCACTACTCCTACAAGGAACTGCTATGAAATGTTTAATATGTAACATCTTCCTTACTACCATGTAACCTACCTCTTCCCCTGTGGGATTACTGAGTTACTTGGTGGCTTGCCACCAAGTCATGAGAGATCTCAAGGCTTGCCAGGAGAATGTCTTGTTCTCAGCAGTTCCTCAGATGAGTTCTGAGATAGGTGTGCTATTATAAGTTTGATGTTCAGTCCTCCACACTCGGCACCTGTAGCTCAGCAATTAGGGTGCCAGCCACTACACTGGAGCTGGCGGGTTCGAATCCAGCCATGACTGGCCAAACAACAATGACAACTACAACCAAAAAATAGCTGGGCATTGTGGTGGGCACCAGTACTCCCAGCTACTTGGGAGACTGAGGCAAGAGAATCGCATAAGCCCAAGAATTTGAGGTTGCTGTGAGTTGTGACACCATGGCACTCTACCGAGGCCAACAAAAATAAAACTCTATCTCAAAAAATAAACAAAACAAACAAACAAAAACAAAACAAAAAACAACCACTCTGTGCACTCTAAAGGCTCTCTGCTCACTGGTTGATGATGTTTTTGTTTCTTTATTTTTTTTGTACAGACTTCATTGCCCTTGGTAGAGTGCCGTGGCATTACACAGCTCACAGCAACCTCCAACTCCTAGGCTTAGGCAATTCTCTTGCCTCAGCCTCCCGAGTAGCTGGGACCACAGGCGCCCACCACAACACCCAGCTATTTCTTTGTTGCAGTTTGGCCAGGGCTGAGTTTGAACCTGCCACTCTTGGTATATAGGGCTAGCGCCCTATCTACTGAGCCACATGTGCCACCCTTGTTTATTTCTTTTAGTGGTTTCCAATTGTCCTACCCCATTGTTTGGATGATGTCTTAACTTTAGGTTAGAGACCTAAATTCTTTAATTCCACAGGCCTTCTTTCTCAAGGCTTTCTAAAGAAAAGACTTAACTGGGATGCCATTTTCTTTCAAAATAGAAAAAAACTTAAAGCAAGAAGGAACCAGAATATAGAAGGGAGATGTGAAGAAAGTCATGAATATGAAGAAACGTGGCTGGTAAGGCACAGTAATAGGAAAGGGAATAATTTTGTGTAGGACAAAACCTAATATAACAATGGGTTTGCCCTAAAATAAGTCATGGTTTAAGAAGAAAACATTGTGGGTGGCGCCTGTGGCTCAGTGAGTAGGGCGCCGGCCCCATATGCCGAGGGTGGCAGGTTCAAACCCAGCCCCGGCCAAACTGCAACAAAAAAATAGCCGGGCGTTGTGGCGGGTGCCTGTAGTCCCAGCTGCTCAGGAGGCTGAGGCAAGAGAATCACGTAAGCCCAAGAGTTAGAGGTTGCTGTGAGCCGTGTGATGCCACAGCACTCTACCCGAGGGCGGTACAGTGACACTCTGTCTCTACAAAAAGAAAAAAAAAAAAGAAGAAGAAAACATTGTGACAAATAGAGGGCTTCAGCACTTCAAAAGTGGTCTATGTAAGGCATAATATTTGAAAACATGAATTTGTAAACATTTTTTATGTGAACAGGTTGGCCTAACTGAAAAGGGAATCTCTAATTAAAACAACAAGTGTTCTTTTTGTTATCAGACTTTATTTAAAACCTCTTCAGATTGCTGTGTATATGTTGAAACTCACAAAACAATTACATCAATTATTTTACTATCAATCTGTCACTTTGGAGTTAAAATAAATCTGCCTCTATTTTCTTGCACCTGTCTTAAACTGTATTTGATTAGTTACATGTGTTGAGATCAACATTATTAAACTGTATTACTACTCAATGTCATCAGTTACTCTTTGGAAACCAAAGTAAAGAAAAAAAGGAGCCAACTTTATCCTTTAAAATACCAGCTTGTTTTTCTCAACTGCCTGACATTTTCACTCCCTTCTCTGTGTCTTTAATTCATTCCTTACACCTCTTGGCTTTTGTTGCTAAGATTAGATGACACAACATGTATGCATAACTACAACCACGCTTGAAAACAAAATATATTTTTCTTTCACAAGTGTGGGCTCTGGTAACTCTGGACCACAGGAATTCTAGCCACTCAGGAATTCTCAGGCAGATCTACTTTCTTCCGTCCAGGGCAATCTCTGAGCTCCATTGGGTGAGTGACTTTGGACTGAACTTTGGACCTGCACTCTCCACCAGGCAGAGCCTCTCTGAGCTCAATTGGGTGAGTGGAGCCAGTGTTTAATGGACTTTTTGTTGAACTGACCTGCACTGTCCAATGGGCAGAGGCTCGTTGAGCTCTATTGGGTGGGCTGCACCTGGTACCTGAGTGACTCTTATCTGAACTGTAGACCTGTGGCCCCCACTGTGTGGCAGCCCCCTGAGCTAAATTGGGTGAGTGGTGCCCAGTGACTGAGAGACTTTGTCTGAGCTGTAGGCCTACCCTCTCCACAAAGTGGCAGCCCTCTGAGCTTGATTAGGTTTATGGTGCATAGCACTTGAGCATTGACCCTGAACGCTGGTCCAGGTCTATCAACTGGACAGCCCTGTGAGATTCATTAGGTGGGTAGAGCCTGTGCTGGCAAAGAGATTTTGACTGAAACTCTGGGCCAGGGTTGTCTACTGACTCTTGTCCCCCTAGGGGACAAGATCTGGGGCTGAAGATTCACCACATGTCTGCCTTGGTTAGTGTGGCAGTAGTACTGTAACAATGAGAAGTGGATTCAGCAAGGACGACCTATCAATTCAACTAAAAAAGTATAATGACTTGGTGCCTGTCGCTCAGTGGCTAGGTTGCCAGCCACATACACTGGCGTGGTGGGTTTGAACCCAGCCTCGGGCCTGCCAAACAATGACAACTACAACAAAAAAGTAGCTGGCATTGTGGACTGGTGCCTGTAATCCCACCTACTTGGGAGGCTGAGTCAAGAGAATCTTTTAGGCCCAAGAATTTGAGGTTGCTGTGATCGGTGATGCATGGCACTCTATCCAGGGTGCGACATAGTAAGACTTGGTCTCAAAAGAAAAAAAAGTATAGCATTAAAAATAAATTTAACATATTAAAAAAGAGAGAAGATACTTAAAAATACTTATGAAGAGGATTTAGCAGAACACTGGCAACACAAAAAATCAGAACAGATCAACTCCCCCTAGGAGTTGATGTTAAAGAAAATACAACCAAAAATTCTATCCAAGAGAAGTTACAAAAATGTCAGACATAGAATTTAGAATATGAATGGGAAGTAAGATAATTGAAATGAAGGAAAAGATGGAAAAAGAAAACAAAGAAGTTGTTTAGAAGTTCTCTCAAGAAATTATTGAATTTGAGGGAATTGTGGGAAGATGGCTAACTGGAAGCAGCTTTCATCAGAATCTCATGCCCAAAGGGAGAGATATTAGACTGAAGTGGATGGAAGCTGAATGAGAGAAGCTCAGCACTGTGAGCACTGCATGAGGTACACATCATCTAGGGTGAACCAAGAGGCAGAAATAAGGAAGTGGAAACATGGCAGTGCCTATAGCTCAGTGGGTAGGGTACCGGCCACATACTCTGAGGCTGGCAGTTTGAACCAAGCCTGGGCCAGCTGAAACAACAATGATAACTGCAACAAAAAAAATAGCCAGTGAGCTTGATTGGATGTAGCAGTCACCTGTAGTCCCAGCTACTTGGGAAGCTGAGGCAAGAGAATCACTTAAGCCCAAGAGTTTGAGGTTTCTGTGAGCTGTGACACCATGGCACTCTAATGAGGGTGACAGCCTGAGACTCTGTCTCAAAAAAAAAAAGTCAAAGCAGCAGTGCCCGTATCTCAGTGGGTAGGGTGCCAGTCACATAGATCGAGGCTGCTGGGTTTGAACCTGGCCTAGGCCAGCTAAAATGACAATGACAACTGCAGCAAAAAAAATAGCCATGCATTGTGGTGGATGCCTGCAGTCCCAGCTACTTGGGAGGCTTGGAATCACTTAAGCCCAAGAGTTTGAGGTTGCTATGAGCTGTGATGCTACGGCACTCTACCCAGGGCAACAGCTTGAGACTCTGTCTAAAAAAAAAAAAAAAAAGAAAAGAAAAGAAAAAGGAAGAAAAACAGCAGGTATGAGCCCAGCTCCCAGAGGAAGGCCTCCCAAATGTGAGCTCCATGGTGGGTGACCAGTCAACCAGTGAACAGAGTTCAAAAATCTCCTGGGCAGCGCCTGTGGCTCAAGGAGTAGGGCGCGGGTCCCATATGCTGGAGGTGGTGGGTTCAAACCTAACCCCGGCCAAAAACCAAAAAAAAAAAAAAAAAAAAAAAAGAAAGGTTTTTACAGGGGTATTTGCGAAACTTGGTAAATGTAGAATGTAAATGTTTTGGCACAGTAACTGAGATAACGCCGGAAAGGCTATGTTAACCACTGTGATAAAAATGTGTCAAATGGTTTATGAAGTGAGTGTATGATGCCCCATAATCATATCATTGTATACAGTTATGATTTAATAAAAAAAAAAAAAACTCCTGACCTTATCCCATGGGAGAGCAGTTGCTAAGTCTTAGTCCTCCTTTATTAATGATGTCCCACCACTGAGACAAGGCCCCATTATGTCTGGCACAAAAGACCAAATATTTTCTCTGCAATCCTGAGCACTCAGATCGCCCTCCCCCTGCCCTAGTTGCTGGAAGGACTGTCCCTGTAGAGTATGGAGTGTTTGATGAGCTCACTGGGAAGATGGGGAAGTCTTCTGGCCACTGTGCTTCAGCATGAGAATAGTAGCATGGCAGTCCAAACTTTTGTGGGGAGAGGGTGACCTACCCATCTCCAGGTCCTCAGGAATTCTCAGGCAGCTCTGTTTTCTGCCCTTCAGGATAACTTCTGAGCTTTACAGCGTGGGCAGGGCCAGTGCTTAAATGACTTTGACTTGTGACTGAACTTTGGACCTGCCTCCTCTGCCAGACACAGCTCTCTGAGCTTGATTGGATGGGCAGGTGGGTGTCTAAGTGACTTTGGACTGAACTTTGGACCGCTGGTCTTTACTAGGCAGGGCTCTCTGAGCTCAGTTATGTGGGCAGGATCAAGGTTTAAGCAACTTTGGACTGAACTTTGGATTTCTGGCCTCCACCAGGTGGGGCTCTCGGAGACCAATTGGGTGGATGAGGCTGAGGTTTATGTGACTTTGGACTGAACTTCAGATTGGCACTCTCCACTGGGTGGAGGCTCTCTGAGATCAATTGGGTGGGGCTGGGGTTTAAGCGACTTTGGACTGAATTTTGGATTAGCACTTGCCTCTGGGTTCTGTGAGCTTAATTGGATGGTCTGTGCCTGGTGCATGAGGGACTTTTATCTGAATGTTAGACATGCACTACCCATGGGGCAGCAGACCCCTGAGCTTGACTGGGCAGGCAGTGCCTAGTGCCTGAGCAACTTTTTCTGAGCTCTGGGCCTATGCTTTCATGGAGCTGCATCCCTCAGTGCTCAATTGGCTTTATGGTGCCAGTGCATAAACATCTCTCCGGGCCAGTGCTATCAGCCTTGTGAGCTTGATTTGGTGGGCAGAGCCAGCACTAGCAGAGTGACTTTGATTGGAACTCTGGGCCAGTACTGCCTACTGATTCTTGAGGTTGCTGTAAGCTGTGATGCCATAGCACTCTACTGAGGATGACATAGTGAGACTCTGTCTTAAAAAAAAGAAGAGGATGGTCATCGACCTTCAACCGTCTTAAACATAACAATTTCCAGCCCAGGATCATATACTCTGCTAAACTTAGTTTCATTTGTGATGGAGAAACCAAATACTTCACTGACATCCATATGTTCAGGAAATTTGCCATGACTAGACCAGATCTACAGGAAATACTCAGATCCATTCTTCATGACAATCAACAGGAGGGTACACCACCCAAGTAAACCTATCAAGAAATTAAAGAACAAAGCCTAGCTTCCACAATGGTGAGAGGGATAAAATTAACTTCTGGATGTCTGAAAAACAAGATGACCAAACACTCTGCCACATCTATTAATTCTCTGAATTAATGTGAATAATTTGAACTCTCCTTTAAAAAGGTTCAATGGAGTAGGGCGCCGGCCCCCCAGCCAAAAAGTGCAAAAAAAAAAAAAAAAAAGGCGTAGGTTGGCCGACTGGATACAAAACTCAGGCCAGATATCTGTTTCCTACAAGAAACTCACCTTACCTCAAAAGATGAAAAAAGACTTAGGGTGAAGGGATAGGCAATAGAATTCCAGGCAAATAGAAAGCAAAAAAAAAAAAAAAACAGCTGTGATCTTGTATGCAGGTACAATGGAATTCAAACCAACAAAAACAAGGAAAGACAAAGATGAACAATACATACTGGTCAAGAGAAACACACAATATTAAGAGATTTCAATAGTTAACATCTATGTACCCTATCTGAATGCTCCTCGATATATAAAACAAACCCTAACTTAGCTAAACAATATGATATCTTCCCATGCTGTAATAGTTGGAGATTTTAACACCCTATTGGCAGCACTGGACAGATCTTCCAAGCAGAAACTAAACAAAAAATAATGAACTTAAACAAGACACTAGAACAAATAGACTTACAGACATTTATAAAACAGTTTATCCTAACAAAACTGAACACATATTCTTCTCAGCAGCTCATGGATCATCTTTCAAAATTGATCATATCTTAGGTCACAAGGCTAACCTCAAAAAATTCAGAATAATAGAAATTATCCTCTGTGTCTTCTCAGACCATCATGGAATAAAAGTTGAACTCAACAGTAACAGAAATCTTTTTTTTTGGCCAGGGCTGGGTTTGAACCTGCCACCTCTGGCATATGGGGCCAGCACCCTACCCACTTGACCACAGGTGCCGCCCCAGTAACAGAAATCTTCATACTCAAATAAAATCATGGAAACTAAATAACCTTATGCTGAATGATAGCTGGGTCATAGATGAGATCAATAAAATTATTAGATTTCTGGAACAAAAGAATAAGGAAGCCACAAACTACCAAAACCTATGTGATTCTGCAAATGCAGTCTTGAGAGGGAAATTTATAGCATTAGATGCCTTCATCAAAAATTCAGAAAGTTACTCAGGAGGCTGAGGCAAGAGAATCACCTAAGCCCAAGAGCTGGAGGTTGTTGTGAGCTGTGTGATGCCACGGCACTCTACCAAGGGCAACAAAGTGAGACTCTGTCTCTAAAAAAAAAAAAAATTCAGAAAGAAAGCAAATCAATAAACCTAATGGGCCATCTCAAACAATTGGAAGAGGAAGAACAATCTAATCCTAAACCCAGCAGAAGAAATAAATAACCAAAATTAGAGTAGAACAAAATGAAACTGAAAACAAAAGAATTACTAAGAAGACCAGTGGAAAAAAAGTTGGTTCTTTGAAAGATTAATAAATATGATAAACCAACCAGAAACAGAAAAACAAGATATCTAATAACTACAGTGAGAAATGATAAAGAGAGGCTTGGTATCTGTAGCTCAGTGGCCAGAGGGCCAGGCACATACACTAGGCCTGGTGGGTTCGAATCTGGCCCAGGCCTGAAAAACAACAGTAACAACTACAACAAAAAAATAGCCGGACATTGTGGCTGGTGCCTGTAGTCACGGCTACTTGGGAGGCTGACACAAGAGAATTGCTTAAGCCCGAGAGTTTGAGGTTGCTGTGAGCTGTGACACCATGGCACTCTATCGAGGGTGACATAATGAGAGTCTGTCTCAAAAAAAAAAAAAAAGATAAGAAATGATAAAGGGGAAATAACAACAGAAGTCACAGAAATACAAAAGATTCTCAACAATTACTATAAAAAATTCTATTCCCAGAAATATGAAAACATAGAGGAGAGGGACCAATATCTGGAAGCACAATAGTTTCCAAAACACAGCCAGAATGATTTAGAAATCTGAATAGACCAACATCAAGTACTGAAATAGAATCCATTATACAAAATCTCCCAAAAAAGAAAAGCCCTGGATCAGATGGCTTCACATCAGAATTACATCAAACCTTAAAAGAGGAACTAGTTCTTATAATGCATAAAGTTTTTCAAACTATAGAGAAAGAAGGAATCCTCCCCAACACATTCTATGAAGCTAATTTCACTCTGATCCCTAAACCAGGAAAGGACCCAACAAAAAAGAAAACTATAGACCAATATCATATTGATACAAAAATACTCAACAAGATTTTAGCAAGCAGAATATAACAATACATTTAAAAGTTTATACACCATGATCACGTTGGTTTTATCCTAGAGACACAAGGTTGGTTCAACTCACACAAATCCATAAATATAACATGCAACATAAATAGAATAAAAAACAAAGACCATATGATTCTTTCAATTGATGCAGAAAAGGCTTTTCATAATATGTAGCATCATTTCATGATAAAAGACACTCAGGAAAATAGGCTTAGATGGAATATTCTTTTTTTTTGTAGAGACAGAGTCTCACTTTATGGCCCTCGGTAGAGTGCTGTGGCCTCACACAGCTCACAGCAACCTCCAACTCCTGGGCTTCAGTGATTCTCTTGCCTCAGCCTCCCAAGTAGCTGGAACTACAGGCGCCCGCCACAACGCCTGGCTATTTTTTGGTTGCAGTTTGGCCGGGGCCAGGTTTGAACCCGTCACCCTTGGTATATGGGGCCGGCGCCCTACCAACTGAGCCACAGGCGCTGCCCTAGATGGAATATTCTTTAAATTAACAGAGGCCATCTACAATAAACCCACAGCCAATTTCATACTTAATGGAGTAAAACTGGAAGCATTTCCACTGAAATCTGAACCCGACAAGGATGTCCACTGTCTCCACTGCTATTTAACAATATTTTTGGAAGTCCTACCCAACAGAATCAGGCAAGAGAAGGAGATCAAAGGAATTCAAATGGGGGACAGAGGAGATCAAATTCTCCCTCTTTGCGGATGACATGATCTTATACCTGGAAAATCCCAGCAACTCATCTACTAAGGTCTTAGAAGTGATCAAGAAATATAGCAGCATCTCAGGATAGAACACTGATACCCACAAATCAGTAGCCTTTGTATATACCAACAATTATCAAGTCAAGAATAAAATCAAGGGTGGTGCCTTTGGCTCAAGGAGTAGGGCGCCGGTCCCATATGCCTGAGGTGGTGGGTTCAAACTTAGCCCCGTCCAAAAACCAAAAAAAAAAAAAGGGTGGCGCCTGTGGCTCAGGGAGTAGGGCACTGGCCCCATATACCAAGGGTGGCAGGTTCAAACCCAACCCTGGTCAAAAAACTGCAATAAATAAATAAATAAATAAACAAAAATAATGAAAAAAAAGAGAATAAAATCAAAGACTCTTTTCCTTTTATATAGTGCCAAAGAAGATGTGTAGAGGAATGGATACTGTGGGATAAATTCTCATATGTGTACCATTGAGGCAGGGAAAGGTGAGTTAATACGATTTTTGCTAACACAGTAGCTCAAAGCTAGCTGCCTTGGCCAGCATATAGGGCCTGTGAAATAGGAAGTAATATTCCATTCGCAGTGACTTTATGATGTGGTTGTTAAGCCCAGATAAGGTCACAGGTTAAGAGCCTGCCTGCTGGAGATTCAACCCAGAGGTTGATGATGTGAGAAAAACATTGTCTTAACAGCTGTATAGCTTCAAGCTCTGTGGATAAACAGAATCATAAAGCTTGTTTGTTAAATCTCAATGGGCACATGGAAATCCTGAGTATTATACCCCAAGCTTCTGATTTTTACAGATAGTTCAAACATGTCTGTAAATAATGTGAGAAGGGATGTTTTGAATAGATACTGTTGATTTTTAAATTCGATGTCCTTAAGCAAAGTTAAAATTAGCTAAGAATTGTTAAGAAGGAAAATTCTTTGATTATAGATTAATGGAGTGTACGTGACTACTTGACTATATAAGGTGGTCCCAAATAAAGCTCATTTGCTACATGCCAATCAGAGATGTAGCCTGTTTCTTGTTTTCCAAAACATTACAGGAGCAAGCTTGCATTCACGGCAAAGCTGCTGTTTCCTCGCATTGTCCCTCACTGCAACAGACACCATGCTTACAAGGACAGTTACTGATTCTTATCACATTAAAAGGAAATGCTGAGAACATGACAGTCTCCTGGCAAGCCTAGAGATGTTTTGTGACTAGGGGCAATCCCCCAAGTAACTCAGTGTTGCAGAATGAGATAAGATCAGTCACTCATTAGTAAGCATGTGTTAAACATTGATGCTTGGTACTTCTTCATGGGGGTTGTGGGGTAAAGAACATGTGAGGAAAAGAGCACATGGCAATCCTTACACATGCAGTCCTCATATGTAATTACCTTAACTCTCCACACCTGTTGTGTATGTCGTTATCTTAATTCTGTACACCTGTTGTGTATAAATTTACTAAATAGCCATTGCAGAGGGGGCTCTGGGCTACCCTGCACTTAAGGTTAGCCCACCTCCTGCAAGGTAGTACTTGTAATCTGTGTCACACCTGGTTCCTTCATGTGGCAACCATGACCAGGGGTGTAGGGGTCAAGATAAGATGGCAATATACCTAACAAAAGACTTAAGTATTTGTACAAAGAGAAATATAAAAATTTGAGAAAGGAAAAGCAGAAAATGTCAACAAATGGAAGAACATACCATGCTCATGGCTAGGGAGAATCAACACTGTTAAAATGTCTATACTACCCAAAGTAATGTACAGATTTAATGCAATCCCCATCAAGGCACTAATGTCATGCTTTAAAGAACTTGAAAAAACATTTGTTTATTTGTTAAAACATTCATCTTATATAGGTGGTTTCCCATCTATCAAGTCCTGCCTAAAATTTCTCTTAGGGCCACTATTTATCCCTAAACAAAGAATTCATCAAAGCCTCCTCCCCCTTGCCAGAAGCTCTGGCCCTCTTCACTCTCTCTGCATGCCCTTCCATCTGAAAAAATCCAATTTAATCATTGATCTATAGCCTGTGAGCTCAATTCCCAAATTTTCAAGACCAAGAATTCACTGAAGAAAGAAATTCTGGTAACAAAACCATAACACAGGCACTTTTCCTGATGTCTTTTTGTTGTCCTCTAAGTCTCACATGGCCATGTGGCAAAGATGACCACCAAGGACTGGACCTGCGCCCAAGACAGAAAGCAGAAAACCTGGAACATCAGTTTCTGTTAGAGTAGCCAATGGGCAAAGTTGGAGCAGTGAAGAAAGGGACTGTGTGGGCTAGACCGTGCCTTGCTGCTGCTGGCCTAAGTATGGGGCATGTGCCCTGAGGCCTCACAGAATTCAGAGGTTAAGATCAAGAACACAAATTCACAGTTGAATCCAGCAAACTTAGAAATATTACAGAGCTGACAGTTCTATAATCTCTGAATATTTGAATTTTAATAACAGGTTTAAAACCAACTTTATCTTAAAAGATACCACAGTCACCTGAACATCAGGGCATTTGAGTTATTCCTGTTCAAAGCTCTTGATCTCCCCCGGAAACATGGTTGCAGCAGTCTCCCATAAACCCTTTTTCAAAATGCTTCAGCACAGTTCCTAATGGGGTGGGTTTCCCTGGGTGCTTCTTATTCCGTTCCCTCAAACCACCCACAAACCTGTTATAGAAAGAGATACAGACAAGAGCCAGTTACGTAGTCATTTCACCTTGTGAAAAGGGGTAGGGAGGTGCACAAAACCCTGCCTATCATCACCTGTCTCAGTCAGTTTCCAAATACTCACATGCACACAGTTTCAACTCATTTCTTAACTTGGACAGCCTTGATTTTCTACTCAAACTGTCACTGAGCCATAGGAGGTGAACCAACACTCCCCTAGGCCCTATAAGGGGAAGTCAGATCCCCACTCTTGGTGTTCAGTCTTAGTCCCACCACACCCACACCCTCTCATACATCTCTCACCAGTCTTCCCAGCCCAGGACTTAATTGGACTCCTGTTTCCACTCAAATAGTAGGAACCCCAGATTGATTCTATCTTGCCTTAGATATCTCCCAGTGCAGGTGCCAGTTTCTGTGTGCCAGTCAGAACTACCAGGTGTCTGAGCCTGTTTTCTCCTCAGATGGTCTTGCTTTGTTGTACTCACTGCACATGCATGAAGCCAGGGAGGGGGTTACAGACTAAAATCAACCACTGATCAATGTAGGGGAACTGGTTCAGGTGACCTGGCTTCCCAGTGACCACTTGATGGACTGCAATCATGAGAACTGGGTTAAAGGAGCTGGTGGAAGGCCACCCTACATTAAAGGTGGGTCATTCAACTTTGCAGAGGACTTGGAGGCAATTCTTAGAAAACTGGACTCCATAGTCATCAGAGAAGCCAGCAATGATGTTCTTTAACGTGCACTACAGGGGTGTCCAGGGTTTAACTTTATGACTTTTTTTTTTTGAGACAGAGTTTCACTATGTCACCCTCCATAGAGTACTGTGGCATCATAGCTCACAGCAACTTCCAACTCTTGGGCTTAAGTGATTCACTTGCCTCAGCCTCCCAAGTAGCTGGGACTACAGGTGCCTGCCACAACACCCAGCTATTTTTTTGTTGCAGTTGTCATTGTTGTTTAGCTGGCCCTGAGCAGGTTCTAACCTGCCAGCCTTGGTGTATGTGGCTGGCACCATAACCACCATGATACAGGCATGGAGCCTAATTTTACTGAACTCTAATGATTATGAACCCAACCAAAAAGAATAGAAATTATATCAGAACAGACCATAAGAATAATAAGCACACTAATGACAACAATGACGAACAAATGCACCAACAAATTGAACACGTGCCTCTGAGGCTGAGGTTCCCCACTGGCATCTCAGTGTTTCCAGGAACCTGGGACAGGCCTACCCAGCACCAGAGGCAGCCCTCAGGAACCCCCTGCATCTCCTTCTTGGGTCTCTGCCAGGCAGCCCTCAGGAGTCTCTATGTCTCCTTCTTGGTCCACTGTCATTCTTCCTGCACACTAACCTGGTTCCCCCAGGCACTCACCAACATCCTGAGGGCACTGGCATCCCAGTGACTATTTTGTGGCCCAATCCTGGAAATGTATGTTACTTTCTTAACACAAACAAACTACATTTAGACAGAAAAAGAACACTTACCGCTCATGGGGGAGTTCTGGACCCAAGACTTTGGAGAAGTCAGTTGGAAATAGCTCACCCATCTTCCCTCAACTTTCTACTTGCTATCTGTTTAAAGCTACCCTTTCCAATGTGCCATTCTTTTTTAATTTTCCAACCTCCTACTGGGATACAGAAGCTTCAAAGCGAAGATCACATTAACCTTTAGTATAACTCAGTGACCTATTACAACATTCTACTTCAAAAGTTAATCTCCTAAAGCAATCCACCTAAATTACTCCAGATAGATATCTTCAGGGTGGGAGGTAAATTTACAAAACACTATGAATGGGAGACAGTGAATGTCAGGCAAGACCTAAACCAATCAGACCAGCTATGTCATCTGCCTTAGCCTGCCTGACTCCATCTTATTCTCACCACATGTGCTTTTGCAGATGCCCCTCTGTCCTGTTGTTCTGTCTGCCTTTGAATAAGTTCATTCCTACCTAATCTTCTTTGGCCCTGTGCTTCGTTTTTATCAATTTTAACTACTTCCCTCAGGGTTGTGCTCTGATTTACTGCCTTCCCTCTGAATAGACAGAGCTTACTTTTTGCTTTTCAAAGACCCTTAAATTCTTTTAGGAATCTGTAAGAACTAAGAGGCAGAAATTATGTTGAAGAAAAAACCATCCTCTAAGAGTGGCTTTAAAATTGTGTTTATCCTGTTAGTTGGGCTAAGAAGAGACAGGGCAGACGATACTAGGAGATCCTTTGTCCATAGTAAGAGGAACAAATTGATCAGAGGGAGCTTCCTAGAAAGAAAAGCTGGCATTTGAAGAAGGCTTCCAAAAATTGAATTGATGTTTCCTCTACATAAATGAGTCTCAGCGGTAGAAAGGCCACAATGTGGAGACATGGCCAAGACCACAATATGACGTCTTTGGAGAGTGCATACAAGTAAGGTGACAGAAGGCTGAAGTGGTCAAAAAAATGATACATTGATAGAAAATGGGAGGACTTTCATTCTGGAAGTTTTCCCACTTTCCAGAAAAAATCATGAATAATTTACCCCACACCAGTTAACAAAGAATTGGAAAATTAGCATAAAGGGGAAATATCTAATTAAACCCATTAAATATCTAAATATCTAATTAAACTCAAGTGGTCTTCTCCACTTGAGAAGGTAGATGTCTTCCTTCTCTGGAGTGTACTGTCCATTAATAAACTTTGACCTTTTGCTTGCGTGTATCTACTTGTTCTGCTTATTTGTTCCACTGTCTTGGTACTAATAATCATTCTTTGGTACCTGGAACAAAAACACAGGGAATGCATACGTGACATCTCATTCCCATATGTGACATTTTGGTGCCAAAATCTAGGAGGTAATATACATGTTTAGCAAGATATACTAATGAAACAATAGATATCTGAATTCCCTCTGCCTGCTGCATATTTCTTATTACACCTACAACTCTCTCAATGTCTCCACTTCCAGGTAATGTAGCTCCTTACCTACCCCTGCCTCATCTCCTTTTTTCTTTTTCATCTCCACAGTGTACTACATCCCTCTCTTAGCCCTGAAGTTCAAAAGCTTAAACAGGGCCCACAGTGTCCACAAGCAGAAAGTTAAGCCAGATTTTTAAAGTCTTCATAACCAGAATGGGGATGAAGAGACAGTGAGAGAAAGTCAGACCAGCATCAGGCCCCAAGAGCAGAAGGAAGTTTTTGAAATGATTGCTACCATTATGGAAAAAGGTTGTCAGGGACTGAGTTTCTCAAGGCTCAGGCAAGACAGTAGGCCTGAGCCCTTTCCTCACTATGACTATTGGTTTCTGGAGTAAAAAATGTTTCAGCAAGGGACCTCTGCTGGGACCATGCCCACACTACTAGAGAGATTCACTGGTAGGGACATTGCCCTCTCCTGGAGATAGGGGATCACACTCATCTTCCAGACCCTGCAAAATCCCTGAACCAGCACTGACCCACTGAAACTTTTTCAGTCTGATGGACACACTCCAGCTTCAGAACAAGTCTACATTTTGATGCTGGGGTGGCTGATTGTTGGTTAGCTGTCTCTCTGTTACAGTAAACAAACTGATGTTAATAACATGAGAACCATTCCTCTCCCAGTCCAATGTGTAGTCCACCCTGTCTGTTTCCCTCCTATTATCTGTCTTAAGAACAGAAGGTAAAATACAAACCCCCTGTGTGCTCTAAAGTCCCTCTGCTCACTGGTTGATGATGTTTCTGTTTATCCCTTTTAGTGCTTTCCAACTGCCCTACTCCATTGTTTGGATGAAGTCTTAACTTTAGGTTAGAGACCTAAATTCTTTAAATGCATAGGCCTCCTTTCTCAGGCCTTTAAAAGAAAAGACTTAACTGGAAGAATTTAGAAAGAAATAAAATAGAATTTTCTTTCAAAATAGAAAAAAATTAAAGCAAGAATTATATAAGATAGAGATGTGAAGGAAGTTATGAATATGAAGAAGCACGGGTGGGAAGAAACATTAAAAGGAAAGGGAATAATTTCATGTAAGACAAAACCTAATATAACAATGTTCTAAAATAAGTCAAGATTTAAGAAAAACAATTTGAGAGAAACATAGGACTTCAGCATGTCAAAAATGGTGCATGTAAGGCATAATATTTTTAAAGGTAAATTTATGAAAAATTCTGTGTGTGAACTAGTTGACCTAACTGAAAAAAGAATATCTAATTTGGGCGGCACCTGTGGCTCAGTGAGCTGGGCGCCAGCCCCATATAACGAGGGTGGCGGGTTCAAACCCAGCCGCGGCCAAACTGCAACAAAAAAATAGCTGTGCGTTGTGGTGGGTGCCTGTAGTTTCAGCTACTCGGCAGACTGAGGCAGGAGAATCGCCTAAGCCCAGGAGTTGGAGGTTGCTGTGAGCTGTGTGACGCCACGGCACTCTACTGAGGGCAATAAAGTGAAACTCTGTCTCTATAAAAAAATATATATATATATCTAATTAAAACACCAAACTGGCGGCTCCCATAGCTCAGGGGGTAAGGGCGCCAGCCACATACACCAAGGCTGGAAGGTTTGAATCTGGCCTGGGCCAGCTAAAACAACAATGACAACTACAACCAAAAAATAGCCGGTGTTGTGGCAAGCGCCTATAGTCCCAGCTACTTGGGAGGCTGAGGCAAGAGAATCACATAAGCCCAAGAGTTTGAGTTTGCTGTGAGCTGTGACACAATGGCGTTCTCCCCTGGGCAACAGCTTGAGACTTTGTCTCAAAACAACAACAACAACAACAAAACACCAAAGTGTTCTTTTTGTTATGAGACTTTGTTTAAAACCTCTTCAGGAGGAGATTAAAGATGGCGGCCACGTAACAGCTTCCCTGCAACTGGGAACAGCAAGTCTGGGGAGACAAGACTCCAGGCATCTCTGGCCAGTGGGATCTGCCTATAATCATCCCTTAGAAGATACAAGGAGCCAGCAAGGGACTTCTGGACCCCCAGAGGTGGACAAAAACAGTGGAAAACTGGCAAGTGGTTGCGTGTGTTCGATCGACCTAATCACACCGGCAACTGTAAATACAAGCAGCAATGAGACTGCAAACCAGAACGGCCTTACCTGTGAACTGTTTTGGTGTTCTTGGACTTGGCACTCAGTTGAACTGCCTTGGTGAGAGCTTGAGCAGCAGTACCGGGAACTTTGGGATTGTCTGGGGCCCCAGACTGAGCCATTGAGCTGGGCGCAGGAAGCCATTGTGAAAGAACTGCCCCGGCAAGCTCCGCCCTCAGGGTCTCAGAGCAAGGATTGGGCGGGTCAAAGTAACCTATTGACTGAGCAGGCTAAATGCGGGGACTGAGCTGCCTTACAGCCTTAACCCTTAAGGGCAGAGTGAGACGGTTTTGGCACACTGGAGCCTTGGGCTGTTGCCCTGGGTAGAATGCCATGACGTTACAGCTCATAGCAACCTCAAACTCGTGGGCTTGGTGCCGCCCAGACCTCCATAAGAGCTGTGCAGCGACCCCCGACCGGTGACCTGCACCCACTGGGCCTCCACATTCCCTGACCAGGAACTGCGGGAGCCACGCAACCCTGTGTCCTCCCCACTGTGTCCTCCCAGCTTCCACACTAGCCCGTTCATCTGGACAGGGACTCTGGTAGCTGCATGCCCTTTGGAGCCCTCCCTGCCTCTGTACAGAGCTCTTCACCTGGCCACAGACTGCTGGAGCCTCAGGCTCTCTGTGCCAAAGTCACTGGGTGCCTGGCACTCCCAGAACCATGTGCACCACCCCCAGCCCTGTTGCTGGATCCGGGTGTGTCACAAACCGGAGCTGCTTCCACAACCAGAACTCCCTAGCTAGAGCAGCCCCAGAGGGACTACACAGGGTCACTCCATACAAAGATCCAGCAACAATTGAGTGATCCCACTGGGGTCTAATCTTGGAGAGACACCTCCCCAACTCTGAGGACAGCCAGAGGCAATGGTGAAAAACAATCATGAGGTGAAATCAACAGAAAAACTCTGGCAATATGAATAATCAGAGTAGATCACCTTCTCCAAGGATCAATGGAGCAGAAACAGCACAAGACCCCATGCACAAACAAATAGCTGAGATGTCAGAAATTGAATTTAAGATCTGGATAACAAATAAGATTGAATTAGAATTCCAAAAGTTATCTCAAGAATTCAACGGATTCAAAGACCAAATGACCAAAGATTTTGACACATTGAGACAATAAGTTGCATCCCTCAAAGATCTGAGAAACACAGTAGAATCCCTCAGTAAAAGAATGGAGCAAGCAGAAGAAAGGATTTCTGACATTGAAGACAAAACTTTCGAATGCTCCCAAACCCTCAAGGAAAAAGAGAAATGGAGAGCAAAAACAGACCACTCTCGCAGAGAGCTCTCGGATAATTTGAAGAAAACCAATATTCGTCTTATAGGGATCCCCGAAAGTGACGAAGTGGCTTCACAAGGCACAGAGTCTTTTCTCCATGAGATTATGAAGGAGAACTTTCCAGACATGCCAAGAGATTCTGAAATTCAGATAGCAGACAGTTTCAGAACTCCAGCACAACTCAACCCAAATAAGACATCCCCCAGACACATCATGATCAATTTCACCAAAGTTAATATGAAGGAGAAAATTCTGAAAGCTGCCAGATGAAAGAAAACTATTAACTACAAGGAGAAGAATATCAGAATAACTGCAGATTTCTCTGCTGAAACCTTTCAAGCTAGAAGAGGATGGTCATTGACTTTTAATCTCCTAAAACAAAATAACTTTCAACCCAGGATCCTGTACCCAGCTAAACTGAGCTTCACTTATGACGGAGAAATTAAATACTTCAACGACATTCACATGTTGAAGAAATTTGCCACAACTAAACAAGCTCTCCAGGACATTCTTAGACCTATCCCCCATAAAGACCAGCATAATTCTCCACCACAAAAGTAAACCCACCCAAAAAATTTTTGATCAAATTCCAACTTCCACAGTCGCAAAAGGATTAAAAATGTCCCCCTGTCTCTCAAAAGGCTTATCCATACTCTCAATTAATGTGAATGGTTTAAATTGTCCTCTAAAGAGGCACAAGTTGGTGGACTGGATACAAAAACTCAAGTCAGATATCTGCTGTATCCAAGAATTGCATTTTACATTAAAAGACAGATATAGACTCAAGGTGAAGGGATGGTCATCTATATTCCAGACAAATGGAAAGTAGAAAAAAGCAGGTGTTGCAATGCTGTTCACAGATGCAATAGGATTTAAACCAACCAAAATAATTAAGGATAAGGATGGACACTTCATATTTGTTAAAGGTAATACTCAATATGATGAGATCTCAATTATTAATATTTATGCACCCAACCACAACGCACCTCAATTTATGAGAGAAACTCTCACAGACAAGAGCAACTTGATTTCCTCCACTTCCATAGAAGTTGGAGATTTTAACACCCCTTTAGCAGTCCTAGATAGATCCTCCAAAAAGAAGCTAAGCAAAGAAATTTTAGATTTAAACTCAACCATTCAACATCTGAACTTAATAGACATCTACAGAACATTTCATCCCCAAAAAACTGAATACACATTCTTCTCATCAACCCACGAAACATACTCCAAAATCTACAACATCCTAGGCCATAAATCTAACCTTAGCAAATTAAAAAAAAAGTAGAAATTATTCCTTGCATCTTCTCAGACCATCATGGAATAAAAGTTGAACTCAATAACAACAGGAACCTGCATACCCATAAAAAAACATGGAAGCTAAACAACCTTATGCTGAAGGATACATGGGTTATAGACGAGATTAAGAAAGAAATCACCAAATTTTTGGAACAAAACAACAATCAAGATACGAACTACCAGAACCTCTGGGAATACTGCAAAGGCAGTCCTAAGAGGGAAATTTATAGCACTGCAAGCCTTCCTCAAGAAAACAGGAGGAGACAGAGTCTCAATTTATCGCCCTCGGTAGAGTGCCGTGGCCTCACACAGCTCACAGCAACCTCCAACTCCTGGGATTAAGTGATTCTCTTGCCTCAGCCTCCCAAGTAGCTGAGACCACAGGCACCCGCCACAACACCTGGCTATTTTTTGGTTACAGTTTGGCCGGGGCTGGGCTTGAACCCGCCACCCTTGGTATATGGGGCCGGTGCCTTACCGACTGAGCCACAGGTGCCACCCAGAAGTCAATAACTTAATGTAACATCTCAAACAACTGGAGAAAGAAGAACACTTTAACCCCAAACGCAGCAGAAGGAAAGAAATAACCAAAATTAGAGCAGAATTAAATGAAATTGAAAAGAAAAGAATTATACAACAGATCAATAAATGCAAAAGCTGGTTTTTTGAAAAGAGTAATAAAATAGATGAACCTTTGGCCAACATAACCAGGAAAAAGAGAGTAAAATCTCTAATTTCATCAATCAGAAATGGTAATGATGAAATAACAACAGAACCCTCAGAAATTAAAAAAAATCCTTAATGAATACTACAAGAAACTCTACTCTCACAAATATGAAAATCTGAAAGAAATCAACCAATACCTGGAAGCGCGCCACCTACCAAGACTTAGCCAGAACGAAGAGGAAATGTTGAACAGGCCTATATCAAGTTCTGAAATAGCATCAACTATACAAAATCTCCCTAAACAGAAAAGCCCAGGACTAGATGGCTTTATGTCAGAATTCTACCAAACATTTAAAGAAGAACTAGTACCCATACTACTAAACCTTTTCCAAAATATAGAAAAAGAAGGAATATTACCCAGCACATTCTATGAAGCAAACATCACATTGATCTCCAAATCAGGGAAAGACCCAACAAGAAAAGAAAATTATAGACCAATATCACTAATGAATATAGATGCTAAAATACTCAATAAGATCCTAACAAACAGAATCCAACAACACATAAAAAAAATTATACACCATGACCAAGTGGGATTTATCCCAGGGTCTCAAGGCTGGTTCAATATATGTAAATCTACAAATGTAATTCAACACATAAACAAACTTAAAAATAAGGACCATATGATTCTTTCAATTGATGCAAAAAAAGCTTTTGATAATATCTAGCATCCCTTCATGATCAGAACACTTAAGAAAATTGGTATAGAAGGGACATTTCTTAAACTAATAGAGGCCATCTACAGCAAACCCAGAGCCAATATCGTATTGAATGGAGTTAAATTGAAATCATTTCCACTTAGATCAGGAACCAGGCAAGGTTGCCCATTGTCTCCATTGCTCTTTAACATTGTAATGGAAGTTTTAGCCATTGCAATTAGGGAAGAAAAGGTGATCAAGGGTATCTACATAGGGTCTGAAGAGATCAAACTTTCACTCTTCGCAGATGATATGATCGTATATCTGGAAAACACTAGGGATTCTACTACAAAACTTTTAGAAGTGATCAAGGAATATAGCAATGTCTGAGGCTACAAAATCAACACCCATAAATCTGTAGCCTTGATATATACCAACCATAACCAAGCCGAAAAAACAGTCAAGGACTCTATTCCTTTCACAGTAGTGCCAAAGAAAATGAAATATTTGGGAGTATACCTAACAAAGGACGTGAAAGATGTCTACAAAGAGAACTATGAAACTCTAAGAAAAGAAATAGCCGAAGATGTTAACAGATGGAAAAACATACCATGCTCATGGCTGGGAAGAATCAACATTGTTAAAATGTCCATACTGCCCAAAGGAATATATAACTTTAATGCAATTCCTATTAAAGCTCCATTCTCATACTTTAAAGATCTTGAAAAAATAATACTTCGTTTTATATGCAATCAGAAAAAAACCTTGAATAGCCAAAACATTACTGAGCAATAAAAGCAAAGCAGGAGAAATCACACTACCAGACCTGAGACCGTACTATAAATCCATAGTGGTCAAAACAGCATGGTACTGGTACAAAAACAGAGAAGTAGGTGTCTGGAACAGAATAGAGAACCAAGAGATGAATCCAGCTACTTACCATTATTTGATCTTTGACAAACCAATTAAAAACATTCAGTGGGGAAAAGATTCCCTATTTAACAAATGGTGTTGGGTAAACTGGCTGGCAACCTGGAGAAGATTGAAACTGGACCCAGACCTTTCAACATTAACTAAGATAGACTCTCACTGGATAAAAGATTTAAACTTAAGACATGGAACTATACAAATACTTGAAGAAAGTGCAGGGAAAACTCTTGAAGGAATTGGCCTGGGTGAATATTTTATGAGGAGGACTCCCCAGGCAATTGAAGCAGTATCAAAAATACACTACTGAGACCTGATCAAACTAAAAAGCTTCTGCACAGCCAAGAACATATTAAGTAAAGTAAGCAGACAGCCTTCTGAATCGGAGAAGATATTTGCAGGTTATACCTCCAATAAAGGTCTAATAACCAGAATTTACAAAGAACTCAAACGTATTAACAAGAAAAGAACACGTGACCCCATCTCAGGGCGGGCAAGAGACTTGAAGAGAAACTTCTCTAAAGAAGACCGATGCAAAATCTACAAACACATGAAAAAAAAGCTCATCATTCTTAATCATCAGAGAAATGCAAATCAAAACTACTCTGAGATATCACCTAACCCCAGTAAGAGTAGCCCACATAAAAAAATCCCAAAACCAGAAATGCTGGCGTGGATATGGAGCAAAGGGCACACTTCTACACTGCTGGTGGGAATGCACACTAGTACGTTCCTTCTGGAAGGATGTTTGGAGAACATTTAGAGACCTAAAAATAGACCTGCCATTCGATCCTATAATTCCTTTACTAGGTTTATACCCAGAATACCAAAACTCACAATATAACAAAGACATCTGTACCAGAATGTTTATTGCAGCCCAATTCATAATTGCTAAGTCATGGAAGAAGCCCAAGTGCCCATTGACCCACAAATGGACTAGCAAATTGTGGTACATGTATACCATGGAATACTATGCAGCCTTAAAGAAAGATGGAGACTTTACCTCTTTCATGTTTACATGGATGTAGCTGGAACATATTCTTAGCAAAGTATCTCAGGAATGGAAGAAAAAGTATCCAATGTATTCAGCCCTACTATGAAGCTAAATTATAGCTTTCACAAGAAGACTATAACTCAACTATAGCACAAGACTATGGGGAAAGGGCCAAGGTAGGGGAAAGGAGGGGCAGGTTTTGGTGGTGGGAGGATAATGGGTGGGGCCACATCTATGGTGCATCTTAGAATGGGTGCTAATGTTCACAGCTATGATTTAACAATAAAAAAATAAAAAAACCTCTTCATATTGCTTGTGCATATGTTGAAACTAGTAAACAAATTATATAAAATATTCAGCATCAATGTTTCACTATAGAGTTAAAGTAAATCTGCCTCTCTGTATTTTCTTCTGCTTGCCTGAATTTGTGTTTGCTTAGTTGTGGGTGTTGGGTTTAAGATTATTAAACTGTTGGGCAGTGCCTGTGGCTCAAAGGGGTAGGGCGCTGGCCCCATATGGCGGAGGTGGTGGGTTCAATTCCAGCCCCGGCCAAAAACTGCAAAAAAAAAAAAATTATTAAACTGTTATCACTACTCAAAGTCATTAATTACTCCCATCGAAATTGAAGTTAAAAAAAAGCGAGCCAACTTTATCCTTTAAAACACCAGCCTTTTTCTCAGCTGCCTGATATTTTCACTGCTTCCTCTGTGCCTTCAATTCACTCCTCACACCTCTTGGCTTTTTGTTGCTAAGATAAGATGACAGAATATGTTATGTGTGACTACTGCTACACTAGAACAACAACATATATATTTTTCTTTCACAAGTGTGGATTCTGGCCACACTGGACCATTTCTGGTAGTGGGACAAACTGGGAACTCCATGCCCTTCTTCCTGCCTTTTTGAGTTGTGACTTTCTCAGTCAAATACAGTGTTTGCACTTGATTTTTCCACCTGCTGCATCACTGGTGGCGCTTTTATGAACCTATGGCCTTGCTCTGCTCTTGGCTTTTAGAAAGCTCTATTTAGCCACCCCTCAATAGGAGGCAAATGGTCTGTGTTAAATTTCTTCACAGACTTCCGAAAAAGATGTAGGAAGATAATCCAGACTCTTCTGAGGCTGAATCAATAGGCAACTCTTTTACTATGGTCACTGGTAAAAATCAGGGCAGACAGGGAGGTCATCTGAGCAAGAGGACTTTGTGAGACAAAGGCTAAAAGGAGGTATCCAACCACAGGTAAGTATGAAACCCAGGACTTGAGGTCAGAACGTGGGTGTATGCTTGGAAAAGGATGCCACTGGCCACTGGGATCTGAACTTCTGATAATGGGTGAGAAAATGCAGGGCCTAAAATATTCTGGCCACCTGAGATGGACACAGCATTGTCCACAGGTAATACTTGGTCCGTGACAATGATGCCTTTATGGACAGCAACGAGTTTGCCTAATGGCACTAGGAATGCCCACTCCAATGTGTAGTTCACCCTGTCTTCTCTACCTATGGAAAGCTGTGGGCCAAGGCTTTCTAATAAATGCTAGGCATTACAAAATCAGTGCTTAACACTCCATCCCTATGATAAAAAGTTCTGATTCTATAGCAAGAGTGAGAGGACAGCTGGAACACAAATTCTTTCTTAAACCTTTTATACGCTGGATTGGAGGAAAAGAGATGACTCATCAATTCATTTAGATGACTGGTTTCCTTGCTCTGTTTCTGGGAGAGACTTTTTGTGTAAATTACATACCCGGATTACCTTTTCTCCAGAACACAATAGCCTTCCAATGAAGGTACGCCTTGAATATGCCTGGTAGGTGTTACTCTGGCATCTGAGAGGTGAGGACAAATGGCCAGAAGAAATCACCATCCAGATAAATTTCTCTATCTGGAGAGGGTACCACTAGAAAGGCCATCATGACCACCTCTTTGAGGTCCACTTAAAACCAGAAGCTTGACCACCACAAAAAAGTCCATATCCTCTTAACCTGAATTGTTGATAGTCATAGCCCCTTTGATTGACAAATTTATGAGATATGGGCCTATAAGATCCCATAGCATCTTTTAGCACCGATCTTTTATAGCATGCCTGTTCTTTTCATCGAAAACCCTGGAATGCTGGGAGCCAAAACACCTCACAAAAATGCCTCTAGCTAGCTTGCTCGATTTGTGGTTTTACGAGCAAACTATTCTCAGGAATTCAACCATAACAACAACGGTACTTTCTGCTTGCATAACTCCCCAGAAATGCACTCCCCGCCTTAGGGACTTGCCGCTAGCAATCTTTCAGAAACTAGCCCCCTCCCCGCCCTGCTAGGAACGGCCCTTAGTTACTTCCTCGTTTGAATGCTTATAAACCCAGCTGAAAAAATAAACTCTTTGGAGCTTGATCAGACTCTTGACTTGCTCTCATTCTTTCGTGTCTCTTGTCCCCTCATTCGACTGACCCCCTTTGTTCCCGAGGTCCCCACTGAATTCCCCGTGGGTTGGGGCAATTGGCGCCCAACATGGGGTGAGGGTACGGGGGTCTCATCGAACGTTGCTGCTGGTAAGGGTACCCTTATCATTGGATTGCCGCAACACCAGTTTTGTGAGTGAAAATCTGCACTGTGATCGCCGCGCCACAGGAAGGACGTGAGTGAAGATCCACACTGCGATCGCCGCAGAACTGCCCACCTGCGAGTCTGATCCATCAAGGTAAGAGAAAGCAATGAATTTATGGGACAAACGTTAAGTAAACATGAATTGTTTATTCAGGGACTCAAGGAGTCCCTCAAGACACGAGGAACTCAGCTTGAATGAAAGAAAGGATCTCTATAAATTTTTCGTTTTGTTTTGTTTTTTGTAGAGACAGAGTCTCACTGTACGGCCCTCGGTAGAGTGCCAGGGCGTCACACAGCTCACAGCAACCTTAAACTCTTGGGCTTATGTGATTCTCCTGCCTCAGCCTCCCAAGCAGCTGGGACTACAGGCGCCCGCCACAACGCCCGGCTATTTTTTTGTTGCAGTTTGGCTGGGGCTGGGTTTGAACCCGCCACCCTCAGCATATGGGGTCGGCTCCCTACTCACTGAGCCACAGGCACCGCCTTGGTTCCCCCAAGAAGGCACTATTGATGTTCTAAGATGGACTAGAGTCGGTGACTGCCTAAAAGATTATTATAGGACATTTGACCCCGAAAAAAATCCCCATTCAGTCATTTTCCTACTGGAATTTGATCTATGAAAATTTAAAAACTTACAATGGCCTGATATCCCAGAGGTTGTTAAAGAACGGGAGAAGGCATTTAAAGAACACTCCAGACCACACTCAGCCTGCCCTTCTGTTTCTGTTCCTATGCCTGAGCCTGACACTCCCCCCAATCCTAAACCTTCCAAACCTCCTGTTAATTCCTTATACCCCTCCCTCGAGAAGCCTCCCCCGACTCCCTCTCCTCTGAAGAAATGACCACCTGGGAAGAGGAGGCCACTAAGTATCACAATTCTGACTGGCCTCCCTTCCCCTCCATCCTAAATCATCCCCCTACCTATGCTTCTGCCCCTCCATTTTGTGCTCCGATTCTAGGTGTAGACACTCCAATTGAAAATGTCAAACGCAAATTATGTGAAGAGGTCTCCTCCCTTAAGGACTTACTTCAAACAAGGAAGGAACATTTAAAATTCATTCAAGAGTTACGTGCTTTAGAATTAGAACTAAAACTCCCCCCACCTCAATGTTCCATAAACATAGCTCAAAAGAAAAACCTTTAAAGGCGCTGCACACCGTTCCTGTAACTAAAATTAAAGGGACCCCTCCCTTGTGAATCAGGACCAAAACCTCCCTCCGATGGGGACGACCACCCCTTGGCAGATGACGCCTCAGATAATGACCACGAGGCCTCTGACTCAGATGGTGAAAAAACTGAAACTGCCAATCAGCAGTATCATCGCTTGAATTTCAAGCATGTTAAAGAATTAAAAACTGCTGTGTCCCTCTATGGCCCCACAGCCCCTTTCACTATATCTATAGTTGAATCTCTGAGCGAGCAGTGGCTCAGCCCAAATGACTGGTTCTTTATAGCCCGCGTCACCCTGCCTGGAGGTGATTATGTCCTCTGGAGAACCAAATATGCTGATAACTGCAAAGAAACAGCAGCCCGTAATCTTGAAAATAAGACCTCCAAGAAATGGACTAGGGATAAACTCATGGGACGTAGTAACTATGATACTAACATTACACAAGCTAAATTTTCCCCTCGGCTCCTGGCCCAAATACAGAATGCTGCCCTCAAGGCATGGAAAAAGCTCCCTCCCAAGGGATCGGCAACTACCTCCTTGGCCAACGTTCGACAGGGCCCTGACGAGCCTTATAGTAATTTCATCAGCCACCTTACCGATGCGGCTGAGAGACTTGTCAGCCAGCACAAAAATGAAAGCGAGTTCATCAAACATCTTACATTTGAAAATGCAAACCCTGCACGTCAAGCCACCATACGGCCTCACCGCAGCAGCAAGACCATTTCTGATTATATTAAACTTTGTGCAGGTATCAGCACCACTCACTCCATGGGACTCGCTATTGGGGCCACCCTTAAAGAATTTGCTCAGGGAAACAACCCAAAAACTTGTTTTAATTGTAAGCAACCAGGACACTTTTCTAGAGACTGCATGGCCCCTAAGGCCGAACGACCCATATCCCCCTCTCTTTGTCCACGATGCAAGCGAGGCAAACACTGGGTGTCTGAATGCCATTCAAAAACTGATGTCCAGGGCAATCCCTTACCTCAGAAGCAGGGAAACTTCTTACAGGGCCAGCCCCTGGCCCCCAAACGGGAACAAACCCCTGGGGCTATCAGGTTTGTCCCCCAAAACCCGCCCCCTCAAGTCCAAGCCTCCTGTCCCTCTCCCGAGCAACTGCCGGCAGCGTAGGACTGGACCTCTGTTCCTCCACCGGTGCAATACTAACACCTGAAATGGGCATCCAAATCCTCCCTACTGGGATATACGGCCCCTTGCCCCCCAACACTTTCAGACTTCTTCTTGGCCGTGCCAGTACCACCCTGCAAGGCCTTACTATTCCCCCCGGCATCATTGACAACGATTATGCCAGAGAAATTATAATACTTGCTTCTGCCTCCCTTGGCCCTATAACCTTTCACCCAGGCCAAAGAATAGCTCAGCTAATACTACTTCCCCTCTTACACTCCAACCACCCTTATTCTCTAAAAACCCAGGGTACTCATAACCTTGGCTCCTCTGATGCCTATTGGGTCAGACAAATCACACAAGAAAAACGCCTCCTTAAGTTACAATTAAATGGCAAAAATTTTGAAGGATTACTTGACACTGGGGCAGACGCCACAGTAATTGCCAGTAAATACTGCCCCCCCTTCCTGGCCCCTCACTACTTCCCTAACCCATCTCCGAGGTATCAGCCAAACCTCCAACCCCCAACAGAGTGCTGAAATCCTCAGATGGATGGACGAGAAAGGCAACACTGGTACTGTCCAACCTTATGTTGTGCCTGGCCTCCCAGTCAATCTCTGGGGCGGAGACATCCTTGCCCAGCTAAGACTAATTATGTGCAGTCCGAACGAAACCATCACCCACCAAATGTTAAAACAAGGGTTTCGCACTGGTCAGGGATTAGGGAAATATTCCCAAGGAATAAAAGAGCCCATTCAAATAACCACAAATCTTAATCGCACTGGACTAGGCATAGAAAATTTACCCTGATGGCTATTGACCTTCCTGTACCCCACGCTTATAAGATTACTTGGAAATCCAACAAACCGGTGTGGGTCGATCAATGGCCGTAAACTACAGAAAAATTAACTGCGGCAGCAATGTTACTACAGGAACAGCTTTCTGCTGGCCATATTGAACCTACTACTTCCCCTTGCAATACTCCATTTTTGTCATAAAAAAGAAATCCGGCAAATGGAGACTACTGCAAGATTTAAGAGAAATAAATAAAACAATGCTTTCCATGGGGGGGCTTTACAACCAGATCTGCCTACTCCCGTGGCTATCCCTGCTGGATTTTATAAGATTATAATTGACCTCAAAGATTGCTTCTTTACCATTCCCTTACATCCCAAAGACAAGGCATGCTTTGCATTTAGCTTAGCAGTAACTAATTTCAAAGGACCCATGCATCGCTTCCATTGGAAAGTTCTACCTGAAGGCATGGCCAATAGCCCAACACTGTGCCAAAAGTTTATAGCCCAAATTATTGACCCTTTTCGAACATTATGGCCTGCTATCTACATAATTCATTACATGGATTACATCCTTTTAGCAGGAGCACATGCTTCCCAAGTACTCCTATTAGTCAACAACTCTCACAGAAATTAATAGACCGAGGCCTGCAAATTGCCCCAGATAAAATTCAATTAAAATACCCCTATTTTTATTTAGGATTTGAGCTCCACCATCAGAAAATCACCACACAAAAACTCCAATTAAGAACCAGCCATTTAAAAACCTTAAATGATTTTCAAAAACTTTTAGGCAATATTAATTGGATTAGACCCTATGTCAAACTTACCACCGGAGACCTCAAGCCCCTCTTCGACATCCTTAAAGGTGATCCTAACCCCTCCTCCCCCTGCTCCTTAACCCCTGAAGCGATAACAGCCCTAAAAACTGTTGAGGTGGCCATCCAGAACCAAGGGGTCACTTTTATCTCTTATGACAAACCCTTCTTATTCATTATCTGTGCCACACCTCATACTCCTACTGGAGTATTTTGGCAACATGGTCCTCTCTTATGGACCTACCTTCCTGCTTCCCCTTCCAAGATTCTCATCCCTTATGCTACCTTAGTTGCCAGCCTTGTCTGTTTAGGACGCGAACAAAGTCGTCAGTTCCTCAGCAAGGATCCTGACAGGTTAATATTACCCTATACAAAAGACCAGCTAAACTGGGTCTTACAAACCACAGATGAGTGGCCAATTATCTGTTTATCTTTTTCTGGTGCGATTGACAATCATTACCCTGCCAACAAATTACTCCAATTCAGCAAAATTCACCCTTTTATTTTTCCAAGAATAACTTCCCCTCAACCACTTCCTGAGGCATGCCTTGTATTTACCGATGGCTCCTCTAATGGTCTTGCTGCCTACACCATAGACCGACAAACCACGACTGTCCAGTCTCCTTTTAAATCAGCACAACTTGTAGAACTTTATGCAGTAATTCAAGTCTTCTTAACCTTAACTAATCATCCTTTTAATCTATATACTGATAGCGCTTACATTGCGCATTCAGTTCCTCTCCTTGAGACAATTCCCTACATTCAACCCTCCACCAACGCCACCCCCCATTTTTCTCCACCTCCAAAAGTTAACCAACTCCAGAAATTACCCCTTTTATCTTGAACACCTTCGCGCCCATTCTGATCTGCCCAGTCCTCTCGCTAAAGGAAACGCTTGTGCTGATGTGGCCACACGCCTCACCTTCCCTATTTCTGTAGACCCTATTGCAGAAGCCCAGCGATGCCATGCCCTACATCATTTGAACACCCAAACCCTACGGCTAGCTTTTAAAATTGCCCGGAAACAAGCACGACAAATCGTTAAACAATGCCCAGCCTGTGTCACCCTATACCTTCCCCTCATATAGGTATTAATCCCAGAGGTCTAATTCCTAATGATATATGGCAAATGGATATTACACACATCCCTGAATTTGGCAATCTCAATTACTTGCGTGTAACTATAGACACCTTCGGTGGATTTATATTTGCTACCCTCCATACTGGAGAAGTCTCCAAAAACGTTATCGCCCATGTCCTTAATTGTCTCTCAGTCATGGGCAAACCTAAAATCATCAAAACTGACAACAGCCCCGGATACACCAGAAAAAACTTTCAGGAATTTTGCCACCAAATGCAGATTAAACATTACTGGCACACCTTATAACCCTCAAGGACAGGGCATTGTTGAACGTGCTCATCAAACCCTTAAAAATACCTTTCAGAAATAAAAAAAAGGGAGAATTATACCCCATGAAAAGATCCCCAAGAGACATTCTTCATCATGCCCTATTTGTCCTTAATTTTTTTTTTTTTTTTTTTTTTGGCTTTCTTCCATTCTGTTCATTATCTTTTTTTTTTTTCTTTTTTTTTTTTTATTGTTGGGGATTCATTGAGGGTACAATAAGCCAGTTACACTGATTGCAATTCTTAGGTAAAGTCCCTCTTGCAATCATGTCTTGCCCCCATGAAGTGTGACACACACCAAGGCCCCAACCCCCTCCCTCCATCCCTCTTTCTGCTTCCCCCCCCATAACCTTAATTGTCATTAATTGTCCTCATATCAAAATTGAGTGCATAGGATTCATGCTTCTCCATTCTTGTGATGCTTTACTAAGAATAATGTCTTCCACTTCCATCCAGGTTAATACGAAGGATGTAAAGTCTCCATTTTTTTTAATGGCTGAATAGTATTCCATGGTATACATATACCACAGCTTGTTAATCCATTCCTGGGTTGGTGGGCATTTAGGCTGTTTCCACATTGTCCTTAATTTTTTTAAATATGGATGCCCAGGGCAAGTCTGCCACTGACCACCTTTGGCACCCAGAAACAAATAACAATTACGCCACAGTCCTATGAAAGGTTCCACTCACCTCGAAATGGAACGGCCCAGACCCAGTTCTTATCTGGGGCCAAGGACCCGTATGCCTATTCGATACCAAAGAAAATGCAGCTAGATGGCTGCATGAAAGATTAGTAAAACAAATTGATAACAAGTCTGAAATCCAGGGAGAAGAACCTCCCTGAGATTATCTTTCTCCTTTCCCTTCCAGAACCATGGATTTCCATCCATGATGCTGCCTTATCTCCTGATCTTCTGCCTCCCGACACTGGGCCAACCTGTTCCACTGGTCACCAAGCCCTTCGCTTGGCGCTTCTATTTAACCGAAAACACGACTGATGAAAAAGGTTTTGGCCACCTCCTAGCCACTGCCGACTGCCCGCCTTCTGGATGCAGTTCTACCATTTTTCTTAATTTTACTGACTTTAAAATCCAAGCATGGCATCCCCGTCCACATCTATGTTTTTTGTACTATCAAACCGATCGTAATTGTAAAGATTACTGGTACATGCAAAATGTAGGCTGTCCCTATTACTACTGCAATATTCACCCAACCCAATATCCTGATTCAAGTTATTCCCTTAGTTCACTTCCTTGCCATAGTCCCCATAAGCTTTTTTACTTCCAAGACCACTACACCCTTATCATTCAAGATCCATGGGACAATAGATGGACATCCCGTGTCAAAGGTGCCATGTACCCTACCTCATACAGCTCCTGGCCTTCCAGCAAGCTATTCATATGGCGCTCCCTCGTACAAATCCAAACCACCCTTCATACCCAGATTCAAAACCAAGAAAACACCTTGCTTGAACAACTTGCACCTTCCCCAGATAGCCCTTTTTCCTGGCTCACTCTCCTCTACGAAGTTCTCCTCATTGCCAATATGAGCAGGCTAGGCAACCTCACCTCTTGCTTCCTCTGCGCCAGTCTTGGCCGCCCACCCCTTACCGCCATCCCTTTGCCATCTCCCCTGAATGCTACTGCTTTAGAAGAAACGTCCTTTAAACCCCTACTTGATATTTCTCTGTTCTTAAACCCCCAGGAAGACTCTTTCATCTTTTGTTATTCTAACACTTCTACTAAACTCTGCAACACCACTTCTCCACCTACCCAAAACATCACCGCCCCCCCGGCTCCTACATTTGGTGCAAGAGCACGCTCTCCAAAAATCTTACCCTCCCACTTCAGCCTACAGCCTTGTGCCTCCCAGTAACTCTTATTCCTCAACTAAACATCCGTACACCTACTAAATTTATTTTCCCCTTGGACAAAATTGACTCTCATGTTTTTTCCAGAAACAAATGTGCTGTTCCTTCCCCTAGTTGCAGGTATCTCTCTTGCAACATCTGCTGTATCTGCGGGACTTGCAGGAGGAGCCCTTGGGCACTCCTACATCACTGCTGCCAAGTTAACAGAACAATTCCAATTAGCAGTCGAGGCCTCTGCAGAATCCCTTGCCTCCCTACAAAGACAAATGACCTCCCTCGCCCAAGTAACCCTACAAAGTAGACGAGCCTTAGACCTCCTCACCGCTGAAAAAGGAGGAACATGTCTATTTCTACAAGAGGAATGTTGTTACTTTGTTAATGAATCAGGCACAGTAGAAACGCAGATTAACAAACTTCATAAGCTTAGCTTAGATTTACAAAAACAAAAATTTTCATCTGAGGCAAACAAGTGGTGGAAATCCTCCATGTACTCCTTACTCATGCCCCTTGCAGGTCCCCTTATTAGCTTGCTATTGATAGTCACCCTTGGACCCATTATTCTTAACAAAATCATGAATTTTATCAAATCACAGATTGACTCCCTGGCATCAAAACCCATTCAAGTTCATTATCATAGACTCGACCTTGCAGACAGGGGCCTTGCCAAATCTAACAACAAAGATATTCCTCCGGGAACTACATAAGCACTCAGAGCTATGCACGTTGACTCACCATCATGTGTGAGTACAACCTGGGTACCTTTTTACGGGGTGCAATAAAGACACTGCAAAGGGAAGGCATAAATAGCCTCTCTGAGTCCCTTGGAAGCAAACCTGATTTGCATAGAGGTTAGCGTCGTAAACATTTCTCCTCCCCAAAAGACGCTCAATCTTATCATGCGGAAGGAATTCACGGGAGGAATCAGGTCAATACTTTCCCCCAAAAGGTTAATGCACCCTCATCAATGCCGACAACTGACAGACCTCAACAAATTTAAAAACTAAAAGGTAGGAGATGCTGGGAGCCAAAACACCTCACAAAAATGCCTCTTGCTAGCTTGCTTGATTTGCGGTTTTACGAGCAAACTATTCTCAGGAATTCAACCGTAACAACAACGGTACTTTCTGCTTGCGTAACTCCCCAGAAATGCACTCCCCGCCTTAGGGACTTGCCGCTAGCAATCTTTCAGAAACTAGCCCCCTCCCCGCCCTGCTAGGAACGGCCCTTAGTTACTTCCTCGTTTGAATGCTTATAAACCCAGCTGAAAAAATAAACCCTTCGGAGCTTGATCAGACTCTTGACTTGCTCTCATTCTTTCGTGTCTCTTGTCCCCTCATTCGACTGACCCCCTTCGTTCCCCAGGTCCCCACTGAATTCCCCACAGGTCAGGGCACTGGAACAGAGTGATGCTTGTTTGTCCGAGACCTAAGTGCAGTCAGTAATGTAGGATTGTGTAGTCATCTGACGGTACCTGACCCCTTATGGTCTTTTGATTATTGGACCTTTAATGTACCTTTGTCTCTCTGCCTGTATCCTTAGGGATACACCTTCCATTTTGAGTCCATGTTCTACTTGATAATATAAAACTTGTACAAATAGGGGCTTAGGAGAGGAGAGACATGCTACTTGGCTTTCTCTGTCCTCTGTTTTCCCCTTGTTAGGTGCTAGGTTTATCAAGTGGGCTGGAGCAGTGGTGGGTTCTGACTAGTTTTAACCAGGAATGTTTCTTACTCTGTAAGGACAATCATCCTACTTTTTGTAGCAGTTATTTCTTTGTGTTAATTTTTTTTCTTGGCTTTCAAAAGTTTGTGCTGTGAAAGAATAAATATTACAAATACAGATTAAAGTCAAACTATTACCCATATACGAAATGGTAACAACCTTTAGTTTTTAATCTTTTTCTAATTGTGAAGAAATTTATTTGAGATCTGACAATTAAGTTTGTGAATTTGCCACTGTGCAAGTACAGTAGCAGAGCTGTGCAAACAACTCAGCAAGGTTTCATAATCTTGGTGTATCGGTATCTCCCAGTTGCATTCTCATTGATGTGTGTTGGTGTCTCGATGGCTGATGCTTATTTTTGTTCTTGTGTGTTTTCATGCTGTGACATCCTATTCAGGGATGGGTTATGCCCATGTCTTTCCTAAAAGGAGCTGTGTGTTTCTCCACCCAGGGCTGGATCCCTAGAATCAGAAATGTAGGGAAATGGCTCTCAGCAGAAAACACAAAGGGCAGGTAGGTGGCCAGGGCATAGGTCTGCACTGCTGTGAATGTACCTGCTGTGACTACACCTCGGCTGTATCTTGGTAATCCCCTCAGACATAACATAAAGGAAAGTCAGCAGGCTTGTTTAACATCACAGCGGGTGATCTCCTGGGAACTGCAATCTGGACCATTTCTACTGCAATCTGGGTGCCCAGTGTGGTTCTTTAGTTCCTTTTTCAAAGTGAAGCTGTGCTTATCTTATAGAAGTACTCTGTGCAGAAATCATGTGTGTGAGAGACTCACCATAGCAATTCCCAAGGAGACTCATTCTAGGACCTTCCCATACACCCTCACGTGAACCTCATTTATATCTCCTCCTTATTCCTGGCATCCTCTTGTCCATAAGTCTGAAGCCATCCTGAGTGCTCTGTGAATGCAGGATACGAAAATCCTCTTAGCCCCTGAGAAGCCCACTTTCTGCCAATGAATGCTCTGTATAAGTTATCTGTTTTGTCTGTTCTGGGGGCCAAAAAGCAAAATTCTACCCAGTGCTCAATCTTGGAAGCTGCCCTTCGAAATAATCCTCTTTTTCCTGGAATTCCCCCATCTGAGGTAGTCCTTAATTCTGTGGATAAAATGAGTGAGTGAGCGCCTCTAAGTGAACACCTTAGAAGCCCTACTCTATCCTAGATAATCATGTGCTGAAGTTTCAGCAAAAGTTGATTTTTCTTTTTCAGAGTTCCGAATCTGAAAGGTTCTGGCTGTCAGAGAACTGGAAGTTCTCTGACCAGGAAATGCTGTTTTAATCCACTTCTATCACTTCTCACCTGGAAGAATCAAATCTTACCTGGTCTATCAATGCTGTTTGTGGCTTTGAAATTGTTATGATTATTATCATTATCATATTTGGAATTCTCAGAATCTAGAGCCCATAGTCTATGTCTCCAACATTATTGTGGGTTATTCTCTCCACTGAAACTGTTCAGCTGTATCAAAGTAAAGAGGAAGAACACAAATCCAGGAGATCACTGCTGCATTCCGCAAAGGTTTCTGATGGCTATAAGAAATTTCCCATTTCCAAACTCAGAATGAAACACTACCAAGAAAACACACTCAGTATCCATGACTCTCACCCTCCCTATGAAGAATCCAAGCCCTCATCTTGCCTTTGAATGTGGTTCTTTGTGGAATAATAATAGTGTCATAGTGATTCTTTCATATGATTGATTGTGTTTACCTGGGCCTTTTTCTGTAAAGCAGGTCTGTTGAAAAGGGAGCTGGTCAGTGAGGCATTGCATACAAGGGCAGGAGATTCCTGGGTCTTTTTTTTTTATTGTTAAATCATAGCTGTGTACATTAGTGCAATCAAGGGGTACAATATGCTGGCTTCATATACAATCTGAAATATGCTCATCAAACTGTTCAATGTAGCCTTTATGGCATTTTCTTATTGTATGTACACATTTGTATTCTGCCTTTAGTAAGTTTCGCCTGTACCCATTCTAAGATGCATCGTATGTGTGGCCCCATCAAATACCGTCCCTCCACCAAACCTCCCCCCTCCCATCCCCTTCCTTGGCCCTTTCCTCATAGTTTTGTGCTATAGTTGGGTTATAGCCTTCATGTGAAAGCTATAATTTAGCTTCATAGTAGGGCTGAGTACATTGGATACTTTTTCTTCCATTCCTGAGATACTTTGCTAAGAAGAATATGTTCCAGCTCCATCCATGTAAACATGAAAGAGGTAAAGTCTCCATCTTTCTTTCAGGCTGCATAACATTCCATGGTATACATGTACCACAATTTGCTAGCCCATTTGTGGGTTGATGGGCACTTGGGCTTCTTGTATGACTTAGCAATTATGAATTGGGTTGCAATAAACATTCTGGTACAGATGTCTTTGTTATATTGTGAGTTTTGGGTATAAACCTAGTAAAGGAATTATAGGATCGAATGGCGGGTCTATTTTTAGGTCTCCAAGTATTTTCCAAACGTCCTTCCAGAAGGAACGTATTAGTGAGCATTCCCACCAGCAGTGTAGAAGTGTGCCCTTTTCTCCACATCCACGCCAACATCTCTGGTTTTGGGATTTTGTTATGTGGGCTACTCTTACTGGGGTTAGGTGATATCTCAAAGTAGTTTTGATTTGCATTTCTCTAATGATTAAGGATGATGGGCTTTTTTTCATGTGTCTGTAGATCCTGCGTCTGTCTTCTTTAGAGAAGTTTCTCTTCAAGTCCCTTGCCCACCCTGAGATGGGATCACATGTTCTTTTCTTGCTAATACGTTTGAGTTCTCTATGGATTCTGGTTATTAGACCTTTATTGGAGGTATAACCTGCAAATATTTTCTCCCATTCTGAGGGCTGTCTGCCTGCTTTACTTACTATGTTCTTGGCTGTGCAGAAGCTTTTTAGTTTGATCAGGTCCCAGTAATGTATTTTTGATACTGCTTCAATTGCCTGGGGAATCCTCCTCATAAAATATTCACCCAGGCTGATTCCTTCAAGAGTTTCCCTGCACTTTCTTCAAGTATTTGTATAGTTTCATGTCTTAAGTTTAAATCTTAAAGCCATTAACTCTTAGTTAAAACCATTAACAAAGAGTCTATCTTAGTTAATGATTTTTCCATTGTTTTCCATTTTTCCTTTCTACTAACTAAGAGTCTATCTTAGTTAATGGTGAAAGGTGTGGGTCCAGTTTCAATCTTCTACAGGTTGCCGGCCAGTTTACCCAGCACCATTTGTAAAGTAGGGAATCCTTTTCTCCACTTTATTATTTTTTTTTTTTGTAGAGACAGAGTCTCACTTTATGGCCCTCGGTAGAGTGCCGTGGCCTCACACAGCTCACAGCAACCTCCAACTCCTGGGCTTAAGCGATTCTCTTGCCTCAGCCTCCCGAGTAGCTGGGACTACAGGCGCCCGCCACAACGCCCAGCTATTTTCGGTTACAATTCCGCTGGGGATGAGTTTGAACCTGCCACCCTCGGTATATGGGGCCAGCGCCTTACCAACTGAGCCACAGGCGCCACCCCCCACTGGATGTTTTTAATTGGCTTGTCAAAGATCAAATAACGGTAAGTAGCTGGATTCATTTCTTGGTTCTCTATTCTGTTCCAGACATCTACTTCTCTGTTTTTGTGCCAAAATCTTGCTGTGTTGATCACTATCGATTTATAGTACAGTCTAAGGTCTGGTAACACGATTCCTCCTGCTGTATTTTTATTGCTGAGTAATGTTTTTGCTATTCGAGGTTTTTTCTGATTCCATATAAAATGAAGTATTATTATTATTTTTAAGATCTTTAAAATAATATCCAGCATCCCTTCATGATTAGAACACTTAAGAAAATTGGTATAGAAGGGACATTTCTTAAACTAATAGAGGCCATCTACAGGAAACCCACAGCCAATATTATATTGAATGGAGTTAAATTGAAATCATTTCCACTTAGATCAGGAACCAGGCAAGGTTGCCCATTGTCTCCATTGCTCTTTAACATTGTAATGGAAGTTTTAGCCATTGCAGTCAGGGAAGAAAAGGCGATCAAGGTTATCCACATAGGGTCAGAAGAGATCAAACTTTCACTCTTTGCAGATGATATGATCGTATATCTAGAAAACACTAGGGATTCTACTACAAAACTTTTAGAAGTGATCAAGGAATACGGGATTGTCTCAGGCTACAAAATCAACACCCATAAATCTGTAGCCTTTATATACACCAACAATAACTAAGCTGAAAAAACAGTCAAGGACTCTATTCCTTTCACATAGTGCCAAAGAAGATGAAATATTTGGGAGTATACCTAACAAAGGATGTGAAAGATCTCTACAAAGAGAACTATGAAACTTTAAGAAAAGTAATAGCTGAAGATGTTAACAAATGGAAAAACATACTATGCTCTGGGCTGGGAAGAATCAACATTGTTAAAATGTCTATACTACCCAAAGTGATATACAATTTTAATGCTATTCCTATTAAAGATTCCTGGGTCTTCACCTCCCAATTTCATGTAGAAGGTCAGGTAAAAGTCTCCTCTTTTACACCTCAGAGTACGTGTGGCTCGTTGGATTTGTTTTTTAAAAGCTGGTGTGGTGAAGACATTTTTCCCTTCTACCACTCATCATAACCTCAGTAAAAAAACTTTCAAGTAGTTATTGCACCAAGGACCTGAAAACTGATAAGGGAAGATATTTTATAGGTTCTTGTTACAGTGTCATCAACCAGGATGTCAAAGCCACAGGGACGTGGAAATAAATGAAGTGGACTCATTCTCATATGATTACTGGCTCAATTCTCCCATAGAAGTATGTAAGAACTTGCCCAGATTTTAAGATACAGAAGCAAGTAGTCTACGGACACACATTTACATTGCACATCAGAAAAAATACACTGTTACAAATTGTATACATAAATGTTATAATTTTCAAATGCTTGGAAATGACCAATATTAAATTATATTGGATATACACATGTGTAGTAAAATAAAGATGAAGGGAAAAAGTAAAAACAAAATAAAAATGTCCCTTCTCATCTAGAAATTGAGAGAGATAATTAGTTCAAGGGATATTTTTTCAATTGATTAGAACCTATGCTATCCACAGTGACTGCAAATTCTAGAGGCAGCAACAAAGTCCATCAGGACAGAGAATTTCCCTTCTACCTCACTTCAGTTATCCTGGGAATTTTACTGTGTTCTGTAGAATTGATTCAGCATCCACAATCTCAGCAGATAAATTCCGGTGGATCATCATTCTTTTTTTTTGAGACAGAGTCTCACTTTGTCGCTCTCTGTAGAGTGCTATGGTGTCACAGTTCACAGCAACCTCCAACTCCTGGGCTTAAGCGATTCTCTTGCCTCAGCCTCCTGAGTAACTGGGACTACAGGCACCCGCCACAATGCCGGGCTATTATTTTTGTTGCAGTTTGGCCAGGGCTGGGTTTGAACCCACCTCCCTCGGTATATTGGGTCGGCACGCTGCCCCCTGAGCCACAGGCGCTTCATCATTCTTATACCTTTGGATTTTTTTTTTCCTGTTTTTGCATTTAAAATGGGTTGTGGGTAAGAGTTTCCAAGACACCTATTACCTGTGTCTTGTCCTTAAAAAGAAAAAAATTGAAATAAAACCTGTCCCTTCCAAAAAAAATAAAAGAGAGAGAGAGAGAGAAAGAAATAAAACTTGTCCATGGGCGGCACCTGTGGCTCAGTCGGTAAGGCGCTGGCCCCATATACCGAGGGTGGCGGGTTCAAACCCGGCCCGGCTGAACTGCAACCAAAAAATAGCTGGGCGTTGCTGCGGGCGCCTGTAGTCCCAGCTACTTGGGAGGCTGAGGCAAGAGAATCCCTTAAGCCCAGGAGTTGGAGGTTGCTGCGAGCTGTGTGAGGCCACGGCACTCTACTGAGGGCCATAAAGTGAGACTCTGTCTCTACAAAAACAAACAAACAAACAAACAAAAAACTTGTCCTAATGTTAACCTTTGGAATCTTCCAGTCTTTGATGCAGACGAGGACTTCTTTTTATTCCTACTTTCAACTCACAAGAAAGGTGAAAGAATTGTCAGGAAAAAATATAGAGGTGCCCACTCAAGTGTTTGGAAGACCCTATCCCTCCACAGTTGGTGGGTTTAAATAATGGAAAGAAACAATATGCAACCAAAGAAAAGCTGGTATCTTCTGACTTTGGGGTCAGAAGATTCAAGATTGACAGGGAATAAAGGCAAAGGTGAGACATCTGAGGGATTGAAGCCATCACTGCACATTAAAATTTCTGTGTCTCCCTTTCACTCTGTTTTTACAGCCTTCTCCAAGCATAGATGAAGGAACTAAATAAAAGTATTCAGAGAGTACAGTGTACATCAGAGTTCCTCACTCATGCTACACCTGGAGGATCACTTTGGGCAGGTGTATGGGGCTGTACTGAAACAGTATGGCTGATAGAATAACAATGAAACCTAAGTGAAAATATATCTGGATTGTACTTCAGAAACCATGAACTTCTACTGGGAGTTGGAAAGTGGACATCCCATGAGGGTTGGAGAAGTCTTGGAAAAGTCTGCCAGATCTTGAATGCCTTCTTCACTCCAAAATAGAAGTCATGACTGTCCCATTGCTTCCTATCACCCAAGTGAAATAGGAATCTGAGACAAGTCTGGACACTTCACATAGATTGTTCTTCAGTCAGGAAGAGGTGCTGAGAAAGAGCCTACTTCAGATTCCCAGGGGTCATTAAAGGATGCATCAGCAAATAGAAGGAAAATGGACTCTTGGGGTTTTTCTCCCCCTGGTTCCATATTCATTTATCAAATGATTTTATGGATTCCCTGATTTCTCACATACACATATATGTCTTTCCTTCCCTCTTCCCCTTCTTCTTCCTCCTCTTCTTTTCCTCTTCTTCTTCTTCTTCCTCTTCCTCCCCTCCCCCTCCCTCTCCCCCTCCTTCTTCTCCTCCTCTGTTCTTTAGATGTTTACCAACAATATGCCAGTGTTGGTAATTTTGTTCAAGTGTTCTTTTTTTTTGAGACTAAGTCCCACTTTGTCATGCTTGGTAGAGTGTTGCGGTGTTATACCTCACAGAAAACCCTTGGGCTCAAGTGGTTCTCTTGCCTCAGCCTCCCAAGTAGCTAGGACTAGAGGTGCCCATCACAAAGCCCAGCTATTTATAGAGACAGGGTGTCACTCTGGTTCAGGACTGTCTTATACTCCAGAGCTCAGGCAATCCACACACCTTTGCCTTTCAGAATGCTAGGATTACAAGATGAACAACTAAGGCTGGACTTATTCAAACATTCTTATTGCATGTCTTTTAAGAGGTAGACTCATATAAACAAGAATGAACAAATTTTGGCCGGGTGTGGTGGCTCACATCTATAATCCTAGCACTCCGGGAGGCTGAGGCTGGTGGATTGCCTGAACTCATAGGTTCGAGATCAGCCTGAACCAGAGTGAGACCTTGTCTCTAAAAATAGCCAGCCATTGTGGTGGACACCTATAGTCCCAGCTACTTGGGCGGCCGAGGCAACAGACTCACTTAAGCCCAAGAGTTGGAGGTTCCTGTGAGCTGTGATGCTACAACACTCTACCAAGGGCAACAAAGTGAGACTCTGTCTCAAAAAAAAAAAAAAAATTATGAACAAATTTTAAGACTTGATAGATTTTTTTAAAATTGTTCTTCAAGAGTTTGTTAGCCAGGCAGTGCCTGTGGCTCAGTGAGTAGGGTGCCAGCCCCATATACAGAAGGTGGCAGGTTTGAACCCTGCCCTGTGGAACAAAAAATAGCCAAGGGTTGTGGCAGGCATCTGTAGTCTGAGCTACTTGGGAGGCTGAGGCAAGAGAATTGAGTAAGCCCAAGAGCTAGAGGTTGCTGTGAGCTGTGACGCCATGGGACTCTACTGAGGGTGACAAAGTGAGACTCTGTCTCTAAATAAATAAATAAATAAATAAAAAGAGTTCATTAGCCATTTACTTTGCATAAGCATGTGCAAATTACCAAGCATAAAAACAGACAAGATTAGGCAGCCTTCAAATTTTTTATCTGATTGTCTCACAAAATGCATCTATTCTTTTTTTTTTTTTTTGAGATAGAGTCTCAAGCTGTGGCCCTGGGTAGAGTACAGTGGTGTTACAGCTCACAGCAATCTCAAACTTTTAGGCTTAAGCGATTCTCTTGCCTCAGCCTCCCAAGTAGCTGGGACTACAGGTGCCTGCTACAATGCCCAGCTATTTTTTTGTTGTAGTTGTCACTGTTGCTTGGTGGGTCAGGGCTGGATTCAAACCCACCAGCTCTGGTGTAGATGGCTGGCAGCCTAGCCACTGAGCTACAGGCGCTGAGCCAAAATACATCTATTCTATAATATGTTTCTTCTAAACACCATTGAAGTTGGAGGCCTCTTTCTGTGGGAAGTGACCATTCGTAGTTCATTTACTGTGAAATGGCTTCGTGGGTCCTGTTTTTTTTTTTTTTTTTTTTAACTTATTCTGGTTTTGCTATTCATTGTCAGAAATTCCTAACATATTTAATTTAATTTGTTTTGTTTTGTTTTGAGACAGAGTCTTACTATGTCACCCTCAGTAGAGTGCCATGGCACTGTTGTTTGACAGGCCTGGGGTGGATTCGAACCCGCCAGCTCCAGGGTATGTGGCTGGTGCCCTAGCTTCTGAGTTACAAGTGCCAAGCCAATCAGTACTTTTTAATATTAGTCATGCTTTAATGTTTATCTAGCCCAGAACAACAAGTTCACATTTACTAGCACAAAATAAAGCACTTAATTAATCGTGGACTATTATTTTTATTTGCATTGTACAACCAACCTAATGTTAAAAAACCTACAAGGGGGATTCCATGTTGCTCACCCCACAGATTGACAATTACTGACACAATAATGAAGATTGTCAAGGTAAAAATTATTTATTTCAGAAGACACACCAAGCGGGAGGTGAGGTCCAGACTACCTCAAATCTACCTCTCTGATTAGCAATGTCAAGGGGTTTTTATGGAGGTGAAAATGAAAATGAATAATGCAGAAGAGTGAACCCCATTGTATATTTGGGGTGGAGTGCAAAGCATGCAAGTACATGCTAATACATACATCCCATGGACAAAAAATGGTGGACAAATTCCTCCCCAGAGTGGGAATTTTAGTACCCTATTTCCCTGAAAATAAGACAGTGTCTTATTTTAAGGTGGGCTCCCAAAGATGCGCTAGGTCTTATTTTCAGGGGACGTCTTATCTTTCCTGTAAGTAGGTCTTATTTTCGGAGGATGTCTTATTTTCAGGGAAACAGGGTATTATGATGAGCTAGGGCTTCATATTGTTCATTGGTTTAGCCTTGTGCACAGGCTCAGTGGCTCTTGAGCACAATTTGTGCTGGTGTATCGTTCATCCTGCAAGCAACTTCTGATGTTGATGTTTTTCTGGGGAAAAAACTCAAAAGAATCACATCCGTGGACAGAAAGTTACAAAGTTTTGTGCAGCTGTTTTGTCCTGAGAGCTCTCTAGCTGTTCTCTCCTTTCTCTAAGGCTGCAGTTGCTGGGCTACTGGGCCTGAGAGAACACTACTGTTTCAGTCCTGTCAAGTCAAGGCCACTTAGTGTTGGCTTCAGTCATAACATGAACAGTGAACCCTCCTTTGGAATATGAGGGAACAAAGACACTTGAGCATTATAAAATGTTATTTATAAAGCTGGTTACACTAACAAGCACTTCAGAATATTCAGAACATGAGACCACTTGTAACTACTACCTCTGTGTCCTCTCTGGTCTGGGCCACCATATTTCCTAAGGTGATGCCGAATCAGCCTCCTGACCAGGCTTCTACCGGTTTCTAAGTTTACCTTACTTTCTACTTGTTAATGCCATAACACCAAGTTTGAAGAATGTTGAACAGGCGTGGTGTAATCCTAGCACTCTAGGAGGTCAAGATGGGCATAGTGCTTGAGCTCAGCATTTTGAGATCAGATTGAGGACAGGGGAGATAGCATCTCTAAGAAAAAAAAAAAACAATAAATAAAAAAATTAGCTAGGCACTGCCATGGGCTCCTGTATTCCTATCTACTGGGAAAGTTGAGGCATCAAGATCACTTAAGCCCAGGAGTTTGAGGTTGCTGTAAGTTATGATGATGCCATGGTGCTCAACCTTAGGGCAATAGTGTCAAATTCTGTCTAAACAACAAAAAATAAATGAATAAATAAATATCATTTGCATGTTTTTTTATGAGTTCTGATGTAAATAAAAACACACCATTTTTCAATTTTTTTTTTTTATGTCCTCCATTAGATATTTTCTTCTCTTTTTATGAACCTAAGTATTCCTTGTTATACAGCAGAGGGCTCTGGCCATCAGTTCCTAAAGTATCATATTCTGTTTCTCCCAAACATTAAAAAATTTGAGGCTCTTCTCTCTGAAGGGGTCTCACTTTGTAAGTTAGATATCTTTTTAATATTTTTTAGTTAATTATCTATCCAGTAGAGCTAAAATTTTAGTTAGACATTGTATTCACTTCTTCTTCCTCTGAAAACTGAGCAAAATTGTCATTCTCCTGTTATATGCACTATTTTGAATTCTATGTTCTTTTTTTCTATTTTGTGGTGTTCAGAATAAACTGCTTTGGACTACATGTGTGTTCCAATGTCATTTTCTTTTTTTTTTGCAGGTTTTGGCCGGGGCTGGGCTTGAACCCACCACCTCTGGCATATGGGGCCGGCGCCCTACTCCTTTGAGCCACCCCCCAATGGCATTTTTTTATAAATAATTGCCCCGGCCTACGGGGAATTCAACGGAGACCTGGGAAACAAAGGGGTCAGTCGAATGAGGGGACAAGAGACACAAAAGAATGAGAGCAAGTCAAGAGTCTGATCAAGCTCCGAAGAGTTTATTGTTTCAGCTGGGCTTATAAACATTCAAACGAGGAAGTAACTAAGGGCTATTCCTAACAGGGCGGGGAGGGGGCTAGTTTCTGGAAAATTACTAGGAGAAGGACCCTAAGGCGGGGGGTGCATTTTTGAGGAGATATGCAAGGGGAAAATACCATTGCTGTTTACGGTTGAATTCCTGAGAATAGTTTGCTCGTAAAATCAAGATAACAAGGGGCATTTTTGTGATATGTTTTGGCTCCTGGCATCTCCTCCCTTTTAGTTTTTTAAATTGTTGGGGTCTGTCAGTTGTCGGCGTAGAAGAGACGGCATTAACCTTTTGGGGGGAAGTACTGACCTGATTCCTCCCACTGGCATAATGACCGCATGATAAGTTTGAGCGTCTTTGGGGGAGGAGAGGAGAAATTTTTACGACGCTAACCTCTATGCAAATCAGGTTTTCTTCCAAGGGACTCAGAGAGGCTGTTTATGCCTTCCCTTTGCAGTGTCTTTATTGCACCCCGTAAAAAGGAACCCAGGTTGTACTCACATATGATGGTGAGTCAACATGCATAGCTCTGAGTGCTTACACGGTTCCCGGAGGAATATCTTCGTTGTTAGGTTCGGCAAGGCCCCTGTCTGCAAGGTCAAGTCTATGATAATGGACTTGAATGGGTTTTGATGCCAGGGAGTCAATCTGTGATTTGATAAAATTCATGATTTTGTTAAAAATAATGGGTCCAAGGGTGACTATCAATAGCAAGCTAATAAGGGGACCTGCGAGGGGCATGAGTAAGGAGTACATGGAGGATTTCCACCACTCGCTTGCCTCAGAAGAAAATTTTTGTTTTTGTAAATCTAAGCTAAGCTTATGAAGTTTGTCAATCTGTGTTTCTACTGTGCCTGATTCATTAACAAAGTAACAACATTCCTCTTGTAGAAATAGACATGTTCCTCCTTTTTCAGCGGTGAGGAGGTCTAAGGCTCGTCTATTTTGTAGGGTTACTTGGGCAAGGGAGGTCATTTGTCTTTGTAGGGAGGCGAGGGATTCTGCAGAGGCCTCGACTGCTAGTTGGAATTGTTCTGTTAACTTGGCAGCAGTGATGTAGGAGTGCCCAAGGGCCCCTCCTGCAAGTCCTGCAGATATGGCAGATGTTGCAAGAGAGATACCCGCAACTAGGGGAAGGAAAACAGCACGTTTGTTTCTGGAAAAAACACGAGAGTCAATTTTGTCCAAGGGGGAAATAAATTCAGTAGGTGTACGGATGTTCAGTTGAGGGATAAGAGTTACTGGCAGGCACAAGGTTGTAGGCTGAAGTGGGAGGGTAAGATTTTTGGAAAGAGTGCCGTTGCACCAAATGATGGAGCCAGGGGGGGCGGTGATGTTTTGGGTAGGTGGAGAAGTGGTGTTGCAGAGTCTAGTAGAAGCGTTAGAATAACAAGAGATGAAGGAGTCTTCTTGGGGGTTTAAGAACAGAGAAATATCAAGTAGAGGTTTAAAGGATGTTTCTTCTAAAGCAGTAGCATTCAGGGGAGACGGCAAAGGGACGGCGGTAAGGGGTGGGCAGCCGAGACTGGCGCAGAGGAAGCAAGAGGTGAGGTTGCCTAGCCTGCTCATATTGGCAATGAGGAGACCTTCGCGGAGGAGAGTAAGCCAGGAAAAAGGGCTATCTGGGGAAGGGGGTGCAAGTTGTTTAAGCAAGGCATTTTCTTGGTTTTGAATCTGGGTATGAAGGGTGGTTTGGATTTGTATGAGGGAGCGCCATATGAGCAGCTTGCTGGAAGTCCAGGAGCTGTATGAGGTAGGGTACATGGCACCTTTGACAGGGGATGTCCATCTATTGTCCCATGGATCTTGAATGATAAGGGTGTAGTGGTCTTGGAAGTAAAAAAGCTTATGGGGACTATGGCAAGGAAGTGAACTAAGGGAATAACTTGAATCAGGATATTGGGTTGGGTGAATATTGCAGTAGTAGTAGGGACAGCCTACATTTTGCATGTACCAGTAATCTTTACAATTACGATCGGTTTGATCATACAAAAAACATAGATGTGGGCGGGGATGCCATGCTTGGATTTTAAAGTCAGTAAAATTAAGAAAAATGGTAGAACTGCATCCAGAAGGCGGGCAGTCGGCAGTGGCTAGGAGGTGGCCGAAACCTTTTTCATCAGTCGAGTTTTCAGTTAAATAAAAGCGCCAAGCGAAGGGCTTGTAACCGCTGGAACAGGTTGGCCCAGTGCCAGGAGGCAGAAGATCAGGAGATAAGGCAGCACCATGGATGGAAATCCGTGGTTCTGGAAGGGAAAGGAGAAAGATAATCTGAGGGAGGTTTTTCTCCCTGGATTTTAGAATTGTTATCAATTTGTTTACTAATCTTTCAGGCAGCCATCTGGCTGCATTTTCTTTCATATCAAGTAGGCATACAGATCCTCGGCCCCAGATAAGAACTGGGTCTGGGCCGTTCCATTTTGAGGTGAGTGGATCCTTCCATAGGACTGTGGCATAATTGTTATTTGTTTCTGGGTGCCAAAGGCGGTCAGCGGCAGACTTGCCCTGGGCATCCATATTTAAAAAATTAAGGACTAATAGGGCATGAAGAAGAATGTTTCTGGGGGATCCTTTGGTGGGGTATAATTCTCCCTTTTTTAATTTGTGAAAGGTATTTTTAAGGGTTTGATGAGCACGTTCAATGATGCCCTGTCCCTGAGGATTATAAGGTGTGCCAGTAATATGTTTAATCTGCATTTGGTGGCAAAACTCCTGAAAGTTTTTTCCGGTGTGTCCGGGGCCGTTGTCAGTTTTGATGATTTTAGGTTTGCCCATGACTGAGAGACAATTAAGGACATGGGCGATAACGTTTTTGGAGACTTCTCCAGTATGGAGGGTAGCAAATATAAATCCACTGAAGGTGTCTATAGTTACACGCAAGTACTTGAGATTGCCAAATTCAGGGATGTGTGTAATATCCATTTGCCATATATCATTAGGAATTAGACCTCTGGGATTAACACCTATATGAGGGGAGGGTAGTAGGGTGACACAGGCTGGGCATTGTTTAACAATTTGTCGTGCTTGTTCCCGGGTAATTTTAAAAGCTAGCCGTAGGGTTTGGGCGTTTAAATGATGTAGGGCATGGCATCGCTGGGCTTCTGCAATAGGGTCTACAGAAATAGGGAAGGTGAGGCGTGTGGCCACATCAGCACAAGCATTTCCTTTGGCAAGAGGACCGGATGATCAGAATGGGCGCGAAGGTGTTCAAGATAAAAGGGGTAATTTCTGGAGTTGATTAATTTTTGGAGGTGGATAAAAAGGGGGGTGGCGTTGGTGGAGGGTTTAATAGAGGGAATTGTCTCAAGGAGAGGAACTGAATGAGCAATGTAAGCGCTATCAGTATATAGATTAAAAGGATGATTAGTTAAGGTTAAGAAGACTTGAATTACTGCATAAAGTTCTACAAGTTGTGCTGATTTAAAAGGAGATTGGACAGTGGTGGTTTGTCCGTCTATGGTGTAGGCAGCAAGACCATTAGAGGAGCCATCGGTAAACACAAGGCATGCCTCAGGAAGTGGTTGAGAGGAAGTTATTCTTGGAAAAATAAAAGGGTGAATTTTGCTGAATTGGAGTAATTTGTTGGCAGGATAATGATTGTCAATCGCACCGGAAAAAGATAAACAGGTAATTGGCCACTCATCTGTGGTTTGTAAGAGCCAGTTTAGCTGGTCTTTTGTATAGGGTAATATTAACCTGTCAGGATCTTTGCCAAAGAACTGACGACTTTGTTCGCGTCCTAAACGGATGAGGTTGGCAACTAAGGTAGCATAAGGGATGAGAATTTTGGAAGGGGAAGCAGGAAGGTGGGTCCATAAGAGAGGACCATGTTGCCAAAATACTCCAGTAGGGGTATGAGGTGTGGCACAGATAATGAATGAGAAGGGTTTGTCATAAGAGATAAAAGTGACTCCTTGGTTCTGGATGGCCACCTCGACAGTTTTTAGGGCTGTTATCGCTTCAGGCGTTAAGGAGCGGGGGGAGGAGGGGTTAGGATCACCTTTAAGAATGTCGAAGAGGGGCTTGAGGTCTCCGGTGGTAAGTTTGAGATAGGGTCTAATCCAATTAATATCGCCTAAAAGTTTTTGAAAATCATTTAAGGTTTTTGAATGGCTGGTTCTTAATTGGAGTTTTTGTGTGGTGATTTTCTGATGGTGGAGCTCAAATCCTAAATAAAAATAGGGGTCTTTTAATTGAATTTTATCTGGGGCAATTTGGAGGCCTCGGTCTATTAATTTCTGTGAGAGTTGCTGACTACATAGGAGTACTTGGGAAGCATCTGCTCCTGCTAAAAGAATGTCATCCATTTAGTGAATTATATAGATAGTAGGCCATAATGTTTGAAAAGGGTCAATAATTTGGGCTATAAACTTTTGGCACAGTGTTGGGCTGTTAGCCATGCCTTCAGGTAGAACTTTCCAATGGAAGCGAGGCATGGGTCCTTTGAAATTAGTTACTGGTAAGCTAAATGCCAAGCGTGCCTTATCTTCAGCATGTAAGGGAATGGTAAAGAAGCAATCTTTAAGGTCAATTATAATCTTATAAAATCCAGCAGGGATAGCCATGGGAGTAGGCAGACCTGGTTGTAAAGCTCCTATGGAAAGCATTGTTTTATTTATTTCTCTTAAATCTTGCAGTAGTCTCCATTTGCCAGATTTCTTTTTTATGACAAAAATAGGAGTATTCCAAGGGGAAGTAGTAGGTTCAATATGGCCAGCAGCAAGCTGTTCCTGTACTAACGTTGCTGCTGCAGTTAATTTTTCTGTAGCTAATGGCCATTGATCGACCCACACTGGTTTGTTGGATTTCCAAGTAATCTTATCAGCGTGGGGTACAGGAAGGTGAATAGCCGTCAGGGTAAATTTTCTATGCCTAGTCCAGCGCGGTTAAAATTTGAGGTTATTTGAATGGGCTCTTTTATTCCTTGGGAATATTTCCCTAATCCCTGACCAGTGCGAAACCCTTGTTTTAACATTTGGTGGGTGATGGTTTCGTTTGGACTGCACATAATTAGTCTTAGTTGGGCCAGGATGTCTCCGCCCCAGAGATTGACTGGGAGGCCAGGCACAACATAAGGTTGGACAGTACCAGTGTTGCCTTCCTCGTCCATCCATCTGAGGATTTCAGCACTCTGTTGGGGGTTGGAGGTTTGGCCGATACTCGGAAATGGGTTTGGGAAGTAGTGAGGGGCCAGGAAGGGGGCCAGTATTTACTGGCGATTACTGTGGCGTCTGCCCCAGTGTCAAGTAATCCTTCAAAAGTTTTGCCGTTTAATTGTAGCTTAAGGAGGGGTTTTTCTTGTGTGATTTGTCTGACCCAATAAGCATCAGAGGAACCGAGGTTATGAGTACCCCGGGTTTTTAGAGAATAAGGATGGTTGGAGGGTAAGAGGGGAAGTAATATTAGCTGAGCTATTCTTTGGCCTGGGTGAATGGTTATAGGGCCGAGGGAGGCAGAAGGAAGTATTTTAATTTCTCCGGCGTAATTGTTATCAATGATGCTGGGGGGAAATAGTGAGGCCTTGCAGGGTGGTACTGGCATGTCCAAGAAGAAGTCCAAAAGTGTTGGGGGGCAAGGGACCATAAACCCCTGTAGGGAGGATTTGGATGCCCATTTCAGGTGTTAGTATTGCGCCGGTGGAGGAACAGAGGTCCAGTCCTGAGCTGCCGGCAGTTGCTCGGGAGAGGGAGAGGAGGCTTGGACTTGAGGGGGCGGGTTTTGGGGGACAAACCTGATAGCCCCAGGGGTTTGTGCTTGTTTGGGGGCCAGGGGCTGGCCCCGTAGGAAGTTTCCCTGCTTCTGAGTTAAGGGATTGCCTTGGGCGTCTGTTTTTGAATGGCATTCGGACGCCCAGTGTTTGCCTCGCTTGCATCGTGGACAAAGAGCGGGCGGTATGGGTCGTTCGGCCTTAGGGGCCGTGCAGTCTCTAGAAAAGTGTCCTGGTTGTTTACAACTAAAACAAGTTTTTGGGTTGTTTCCCTGAGCGAATTCTTTAAGGGCGGCTCCAATAGCGAGTCCCATAGAGTGAGCGGTGCCGATACCTGCACAAAGTTCAACATAATCAGAAATGGTCTTTCCGCTGCGGTGAGGCTGTATGGCAGCTTGACATGCAGGGTTTGCATTTTCTAATGCGAGGTGTTTAATGAACTCGCTTTCATTTTCTTCTTGGCCTACGAGCCTCTCAACCGCATCGGTAAGGCGGCTGATGAAATTACTATAAGGCTCGCCCTGTCGAATGTTGGCCAAGGAGGTAGTTGCCGATCCCTTGGGAGGGAGCTTTCTCCATGCTTTAAGGGCAGCATTCTGTATTTGGGCCGGGAGGCCGGGGGAAAATTTAGCTTGTATGATGTTACTATCATAGGGACTACGTCCCATGAGTTTATCCCTAGTCCATTTCTTGGAGGTCTTATTTTCAAGATTACGGGCTGCTGTTTCTTTGCAGTTATCAGCATATTCGGTTCTCCGGCAGACATAATCACCTCCAGGCAGGGTGGTGCGGGTTATAAAGAACCAGTCATTTGGGGTGAGCCACCGCTCGCTCAGAGATTCAACTATAGATATAGTGAAAGGGGCTGTGGGGCCATAGAGGGACACAGCAGTTTTTAATTCTTTAACATCCTTGAAATTCAAGCCACGATACTGCTGATCGGCAGTTTCAGCTTTTTCACCATCTGTGTCGGAGGCCTCGTGGTCATTATCTGAGGCTTCATCTGCTGAGGGGTGTTCGTCCCCATCAGAGGGGGGTTTTGGTTCTGATTCGGGAGGGGGATTCCCTTTTATATTAGTCACAGGAAAGGCGTGCAGCGCCTTTAAAGGTTTTTGTTTTGAGCTATGTTTATGAAACGTTGGGGTGGAGGGGGATTTTTAGGTCCAATTCTAAAGCACGTAACTCTTGAATGAGTTTTAAATGTTCCTTCCTTGTTTGGAGTAAGTCCTTAAGGGAGGAGACCTCTTGACATAATTTGCGTTTGACATTTTCTTTTTTTTTTTTTGTAGAGACGGAGTCTCACTGTACCGCCCTTAGTAGAGTGCCGTGGCATCACACAGCTCACAGCAACCTCCAACTCCTGGGCTTACGCGATTCTCTTGCCTCAGCCTCCCGAGCAGCTGGGACTACAGGCGCCCGCCACAATGCCCGGCTATTTTTTTGTTGCAGTTTGGCTGGGTCTGGGTCCGAACCCGCCACCCTCGGCATATGGGGTCAGCGCCCTACTCACTGAGCCACAGGCATTTGACATTTTCAATTGGCGTATCTACGCGTAGAATCGGAGCACAAAATAGAGGGGCAGAAGCATAGGAAGGGGGATGATTTAGGACGGAAGGGAAGGGAGGCCAGTCAGAATGGTGATACTTAGCGGCCTCCTCTTCCCGGGTGGTCGTTTCTTCGGGGGAGAGGGAGTCGGGAGGGGGCTCCTCAAGGGAGGGGTATAGGGAATTAATAGGAGGTTTGAGAGGTTCAGGATTGGGGGGAGTCTCAGACTCAGGCATAGGAACAGAAACAGAAGGGCAGGCTGAGGGTGGTCTGGAGTGTTCTTTAAGCGCCTTTTCTCCTTCTTTAACAACTTCTTGGATATCAGGCCATTGGTTGTAAGTTTTTAAAATATCATAGATCAAGTTCCAGTAGGAAAATGCCTGAATGGGGATTTTTTCGGGGCCGAATGTTCTATAATAATCTTTTAGACAATCACTGACTCTAGTCCATCTCAGAACATCAATAGTGCCTTCTTGGGGGAACCAAGGACAGATATCACCAATAAAAACAAAAAATTTATAGAGATCTTTTTTCTTTACCCGAATTCCTCGTGTCTTGAGGGACTCCTTGAGTCCCTGAATAAACAAGTCATGTTTACTTAACTTTTGTCCCATAAACTCGTTGCTTTCTCTTACCTTGACGGATCAGACTCGCAGGTGGGCAATTCTGCGGCATCCTTCTTGTGGCGTGGCGATCACAGTGCGGATTTTCACTCACAACCTTGGTGTTGCGGCAATCCAATGATAAGGGTACCCTTACTGGCAGCAACGTTCGATGACACCCCCGTACCCTTGCCCCACGTCGGGCGCCAATTGCCCCGACCGGCGGGGAATTCAACGGGGACCTGGGAAACAAAGGGGTCAGTCGAATGAGGGGACAAGAGACACAAAAGAATGAGGGCAAGTCAAGAGTCTGATCAAGCTCTGAAGAGTTTATTGTTTCAGCTAGGCTTATAAACATTCAAAGGAGGAAGTAACTAAGGGCTATTCCTAACAGGGCGGGGAGGGGGGCTAGTTTCTGGAAAATTACTGGGAGAAGGACCCTAACGCAGCGGGGTGCATTTTTGAGGAGATATGCAAAGGGAAAGTACCGTTGCTGTTTACGGTTGAATTCCTGAGAATAGTTTGCTCGTCAAATCAAGATAACAAGGGGCATTTTTGTGATATGTTTTGGCTCCCGGCAAATAATAATGATCTAGCCCAGGTGCACTGGCTCTTGCTTATAATCCTAGCACTCTGGGAGTCTGAGGCAGGTGGATTGTTTGAGCTCAGGAGTTCTAGACCAGCCTGAGCAACAGGAAGATCACATTCTAAAGATAGACAGCCATAGTGTGTGTGTGTGTGGGGGGCGCTGTAGTCTTAGCTACTTGGGAGACTGAGGCAAGAGAATCATTTGAGTCCAGGAGTTTGAGGTTGCTGTGAGCTATGATGCCACAGCAGACTTCCAAGGGTGACAAAGTGAGATTCCTTCTCAAACAACAACAACAACAACAACAACAAAAAAGACAAAATACATAATCATGGTCTATGAACTTTTATCAGCAATAAATATCTTCTGCTTTGTCACTATAACATTGTAAGCTAATTTTTTTTTATGTAATGCATTAGGTGTATCATGCAACTTTTATGGTTGTAGAAATCTAGAATTTCAATCACAAAATTTAATGAAAATATGTTTTTATTTCAAATGAAGAAATTATTTAGGCTGGGTACAGTGGCCAGTGCCCATAATCCTACCACTCTGGGAAGCTGAGGCTGGTGGATTGCCTGAGCCTGGAAGTTCAAGACCAGCCTGAACAAGAGTGAGAACTTGTCTCTACTAAAAATAGAAAAGCTTGTCCTGTGTAATGGTGCACACTTAGAGTTACAGCTACTAAGGAGGCTGAGGAAGGGGGGTAGCTTGAGGCCAACAGTTTGAGGTTATTGTTAGCTATGACACCACAGCACTCTACCAAGGGTGACAGGGTAAGTCTCTGTCTATAAAATAAAAAAAAGAGAAATTATTTGTTTTTGTTAGGTATGATAAATTTTTTTTCCATAAGAATTTTTTATCTGTGATATTTAAAATGTGACTAGGGTGGCTGAAGTTGGTTTTTCTAAGTAAAGGCAAGATGATAAAAATTTTAGAAGCTACTTGAGTGGTAGTACTTGTGATGGGATTTATTATTTAAATATTTACACTATTTTGGAAATGTGTGCATGTCTATCTTAATGCTTAAATAAAGAAAATGAAATGTTTTAATAAAAACATACTGCTCATCATCCCTTTTCCAATAATTTCTTTTCCTGAACATTATAATAGTAAATGTCAAAGTTTGTCACCATATCTGGGTGCGACAATTGCAGGTAAAGTAGTAGAAGACAGTTTGGTATTAGAATGGGGAGGAGAATATTCTAAATGTCCCTCCAAGGGTCAACAGTGAACTTAAGCAAAAATATTTGTGCAAGATTGTCTATGTGGGTGTTACTGAGAAACGTCATTCTTACCTTGATGACCCATCATATTTTCCTAAGAATCTGTGAGTTAGAGCAGGGTATCTTATAGAAGTTAAAGTAGAAGGAGTCCTGTGGTGTGCCCAGCTCACACACAGGTGCCAAAGTCCTGTCCAGGTGCAGGGCCAGCCCAGCCTTTACCTGCTACTTCTCCTGGCTCCATATCTGTTGTTACCCAGCTCAGCCTTCAAAGCAGTATCTACTTGGTGCTGGCCAAAGGAGGAGGAGAAGTACCTGGTGTTGTATTTACCTGTGTTCAATTTAGAGACTCAAAGCCTGAAAGTTTGTATTGATTAGTGGGGTTCGTTAATTCCTGGGGACTGTGAATGTACTTACCAGACTTCAGGTACCTCTCAGAAACCTAGATCTCACACCCAATCTGCCCCATCCAGTCACAGTGATCATGTGTCTTATGTGTTTATTCCATGCCTTGTATTGTATTGCAGACTTCTGTAACCAAAATATTGAGGCTCCTTCTTGGAGCCCCACTGATATTTGTTCAGTGTATGATTTGTGGAAGATAGATAGCTATCCACCAAGCAGTGTATGAAGTGTCTACTGGTACACACTTTTTTCACACAGTCTTCTGCTCCCACTTGAGGCACTTATCTCTCCCACCCTTGGGCCTGAGGAGAGATAATGATAGGAAGTAGATGTTCTCTTACTTCCACAACAAAATAGTGTGGTTCAGGCCAGTTACATCTCCGAGGTTAATAGAATCAGAGCCCTCAGAGTTGCATTTCAATGTGGCAGCAACTGTCCACGTGCTGTTCTGAATAGAGCTGTACTCTACACTTAACACATAGACTGTTAAGTGTTATTTTAAAGATACCTAACCATAGTAATTCATTAATATTTTTTATTGAACAATTATCAGAACAAAAGTATTTTTGTGTATATTAGGTTAAATGAACAACAATTTAACCCATTTCTTTATCTTTTATGTGGCTACTAGAAAACTGGAAATGACACATGTGCTTCTCATTTTAGTTCTATGGGACAGTCTGCCTCCATTTTCCAACCTCAGATTGCCTCCTCAAAAGACAAGAGTTTAGGAACATTTAAAGAAATCTCAAACTTTAAAAATAATTGTTTCTTTTCACAAGATGATGCCAAAGGTGAATAAGGAAGCTCCTGCCCCTCACAAAGCCAATGCTAAAGCAAAAGTATTTAAGGCCAAGAAGGCAATGCTAAAAGGCGACCCCGGACACACAAAAAAGAATATTCATATGGCCAAAGACACTTCCACTCTTCCAGAGGCAGCACAAATATCCCAGGAAAATCTCCCCCAGGGAAACAAGCTTGACCACTGTGCCATCATCAAGTTCTCCCTCACCACTAAGTCTGCCAAAAAGAACATAGAAGAAAACGACAGACTTGTGTTCATTGTGGATGTCAAAGCCGGCAAGCACCAGATCAAACAGGCTGTGAAGAACATTGATGTGGCCAAGGTCAACACTCTGACCAAGCCTGATGGACAGAAGAAGGCCTATGTTCCACTGGCTCCTCATTATGATGCTTTTTTTGTTGCCCACAAAACTCAGATCATCTAAACCAAGTCCAGTTGGATAGTTCTAAAGTAGGATGGATGTAAAGCTCATGTGCAATTTAAATATTAATCTATTATAAATTAAAATTAAAATAGTAATTAAATTTAAATAGTGAACTTTTAATTTTAAATAGTAAAGTATTTTAAATTGCACATGAACTTTATATCCACTCTGTATATAACTTTTCATTGTAAAAAAATACGTATATAATTTTTTTTTGTAGAGACATAGGGTCTCACTGTACTGCCCTTGGGTAGAGTGCCGTGGCGTCACACGGCTCACAGCAACCTCTAACTCTTGGGCTTACGCGATTCTCTTGCCTCAGCCTCCCGAGCAGCTGGGACTACAGGCGCCCGCCACAACGCCCGGCTATTTTTTTGTTGCAGTTTGGCCGGGGCTGGGTTTGAACCCGCCACCCTCGGCATATGGGGCCGGCGCCCTACTCACTGAGCCACAGGCACCGCCCTGTATATAATTGTTAATACGTTGTTTCCATGCATGGAAAACATGTATTTACTGTGTGGGTATATATAAACACAAACATATGTGTATACAATTAAAATTGATAAATGGATATAATTTATATTCAGTGTTAAATACAAATATCCCTCAGGCAGCGCTGCATCCCAGAGAAGGCGCAAAGCCCGGTGTAAAAAGAGCTACAGAGATGGTTAAGTAAAGTCCACGTGGTAGCTGAAGCCTTCAGCCAGAAGGTGTGCCATGAATCCTTACTTTGTGCCTGTTAGCCAGGAGATTAAATACCACCTCCTGCAGGAAGCCTCCTGCAATGCCAGTGCCTTCACTGGGGAACTGTGGGGAACTGCCACAGCCTTTGCTTGTAACTCTCAATTTCAGGCATTTTTTTTTTTTTTTACCTAGACGCGATGTATATTGAAAACACCTTCAAAGCAGAATTTAACTCCTATTTAAATAATAAGTGCCCTAGCCCCGCACAGACTAAACACTCAGTAAATAGATTTTCATTCCTTTAGTAGAAATTTGTTGAACAGCAAACACAGTGGCCCTGGAATATGGAGATGAATAAAGTCGTGCTCCATGTCCTTAATAAAAAAAAAGTGCTGTAATGAAGAAACTGTGAGCATTCTGGCCTATTTCAGCCTCTCCTCTCAGGGATTCCTGTCACTCAAGGCGGTGGTGGTGAGGAGACTAAGGCCCTATCCAATCAGGGATGCTCCAGTATGAACTGTCCAATCAGATGCACAGCCAGAAAGAAGGAGGCGGCAACGGAAATCAGGAGCAGCCTTTGTCCTTTGAGCTGGTCGCTAATCCGGGGGTCCCCCCTTCAACTTTTGCATCTCCAGGACCATCCAGGTGTCTCTGCAGCAGCCTCTGTCACCCTGTGAGCTGCAGGTACTCGGAGATCTGTAGGGAAGACACCGGGACATCCCGGAAGCTGGGAAATGGTGAGTCTAGGAGACTGGGTGTCCTGAGAGGGGGAGGGGCGTGGATGGAACCGGAAGTGTCGGTGGTGGGACCGGGCAATTTCGCTTCAGTTTTAGAGTCTTCAGACCCAAGTTTGCCACTGACACCCCTTGGTCCTTGTGGGCAAAAGGTGGAGCGGGGCAGGCACCTGGGACTCTTGCTGCTCCAGCCCCTTCCTGGAGCTTTTATCGCGGCCCTAACTCTCTTTGAGCTGCTGTGTGGCTGCAGCTCCTGGAGTCCCTCCCATGTGGTGACAGTGGAAGGGTCCTCCGGGAAGAATCCCAGTTGGGTGTGTGGGGCTTGTTTCTGGGAAGGGCTGTAGGTCCGTGGGTCCCCCAGTCCTTGCATTCTCCTGTTTAAAATAAACTTAGGGCTGGGCTGTGTGGCTCACGCCATTGCGGAACCTAAAGTGGCTGAATGCTGTCATTGTAGTTAAACACGGAGACACGGAGATGATTCGTGAAAAGACTTTCTTATCGGACAGGCTAGTAATTCCAGAGTACAGAGAGAGTAATTTTTAAAATGTTGTTTTGTCTATGTAACAAATAGGGGATAATTTCAATAATTTATATAGGGGATAATTTCAAAAGTATGCTAAAAATATACTTATATGATTAACTTATGTGATTAACAACATGTAGCAAATTAAGTGCCTGTAAAAATTTCAAAACTAACCAAAGAAAATCATCATCAAAAAACATAATTATAGACAGGCGTCGTAGCGGGTGCCTGTCCAGCTGAGACTGGGACTCTGAGTGGGGACGCTGAGGCAAGAGAATCACTTGAAACCAAGAGTTGGAAGTTGCTGTGAGCTATTTTACCTTGACACTCTAGGCAGGGTGGTGAAGTGAGAATGTCTCAAAAAAAAAAAAAATCATTAAATGTGCTATTAACTTGTTCTATAATGCCTCATTACTTTCTCTCTTTTTTTTTTTTCAAGATTATTATCTTTATTCCCTACTTCTGGTGTGGCCTGTTCGACTGACTTACTGTTCCTGTTTTAAAGTGCATTGTCAGTTCACAAATAGCTAAGAAAGGTTGTGGGGGTGTCTGTGTCTACCACATTCTCTATTTTATTTTTATGTCTATAAAATTGATTTCAAATTGAAATAATTGTTATAGTAAGTTAAATTGACATGAAGGCTGTGCTTTTGTTTTTTGAAATTTGTGAAACAGTGAGTAAATATGAATGATATACATTATATTTTGTAACAAACTAAAAGCTTATAATATATAAAATAAGAATAACTATTAGCATTCAGACTTAGGTAATGTTGGGTAATTATGACAATACTTTAGATGGGAAGTGTTGGATATTCTGAAAAATCTTGTTTGTTGTATTCATTGCTATGTCTTTTATAAATTTTAACTTGTTTTAATGAGTTGGGAACTGTTAGAAAAATTGAAGCAGTATAAAGATTTTTAAGTTTTTACATTTATGATTGTATTTTAATAATAATGTCTGCTTGATTTTGGTTGGAGTGGTTTTTTATATTTGTTCTCTGTTTTGGAGTTGTTTCTTGTACAAAGCAAACAGTGAGTATTTATATTTGATTATTTGGGTGAGTTACCTGTTTACAATTTATGGCAGAAGGAAGTTCAGTAAGGCTTTTTTGTAGGAAAGTGTCATGTCATGAAGTTGTTTGTTTACCTGACGTGTTAGACTTCTGGGTGGTGTTATCTGTCCTTGGCTGTTGATGAGTCAGCTATTTTTTTTTAAGAGACAGAGTCTCACTTATTGCCCTCTGTAGAGTACTGTGGTGTCACAGCTCACAGCAACCTCCAACTCCTGGGCTTAGGCAATTCTCTTGCCTCAGCCTCCTGAGTAGCTGGGATTACAGGCGCCCACCACAATGCCCAGCTATTTTTTGTTGCAGTTTGGCAGAGGCCACCTTAGGTATATGGGGCTGGCACCCTACCCACTGAGCCACAGGCGCTGCCCAAGTCAGCTTTTTTTTATTATGGAATTTTTCTGTTTTATTTTTATTTCCTTTCTTATAGGTGGCATTGAAATCAGGTAGGTTTAGAGGTGGTACTAAAGGGGGCCTTTACTGTCTGTCTTGCAGCTTGCTTTCCCGCAGTGTCACCCTTTGGTTTTCTGTTGGCACAGATTTAAGTTTTTTTTTTTTTTTTTTTTTTTTTGAAACAGAGTCTCACTTTGTTGCTCTTGGTAGAGTGCCTTGATGTCATAGCTCACAGCAACCTCAAATCCTTGGGCTCAAGCGATTCTCTTGCCTCAGCCCCTCAAGCTCTCCTCAGGTAGCTGAGACTATAGAGCCCACCACAATGCCTGGCTATTTTTTTTAGAGACCAGTCTCGCTCTGGCTCAGGGTGGTCTCTAACCTGTGAGCTCAGGCAGTCCACCTGCCTTGGCCTCCTCGAATACTCGGATTACAGGGATGAGTTGCTGCACCTGGCCTAGGATTAAGTCTTTTCTGGTGGCCTGGCTAGTGCTTGACTGCCACTTTGTGGGGGAAGCAAGACAGTCTCTAATAGATGTAAAACTCTGAACTATTTTAAATATCTTTTTTTATGCTGCTAGTAATCTTTTTTGTTTTTTTTAATATGGCATTTTGACAATGAAGAATTAGACAGGAAAATTTGGAGTCCATATCAATGTTTAGGGTTTTTCTTTTTGACAGTTCTAATGTCCTGGTTAGAGCAATTAGTTCATTCAGCTTTTGGGCCGAAGTCAATGGTGGATGAGCTTTCATTTCTACCAGCCTTTCTGCAGTCACTACTGTATAACTTGCTCTTCTCATTCCTTTTTCAATATAACTGTTTCTGTGTTTACACGGAGTCCACTCTACCTCTTCAGAAGTGTTGTTTGACAGGTCTCCTTGACTAGAAAAGACTTTGTTCAATTAGCTCTAGACATTGATGTTCTTTTGGTTCTTGATTAAGGTTATGACGTAGAGTGTCTGGGTTCAGTCCACGTATCAGTTGTAACCATATTTCAGGGTTTTTTATTAAGTTACATAGCTTGATACCTTCTCATCCTACCTGCAATTAATTAGAAGTTTCTTTTTTGCTGAAATAGGAACAAGACTTGATGAGGGACATTAACCATATTCAGTTGTCTCAAGGTGAATTTTTCAGTTTCTTTTGAAAGATCACATGTCACAGCCAGGGTTTGAGGACAGGAAGGCCACCCCATAGCTGTAAAGTCTAATTGTTTAGAAATATATGCAACTGGTCTGGGAATGGTGCCATTTTTTTTGGTACTAGTACTTCAAGGCCAAAGTCCTGTCGCATGTCTTTCATGCACGTATGGAAATAACTCAGGCAGGCCAAGAGCATAGGCCTTAGAGAGACTTTGTTTTAGTTTCTGCAGGGTTTTGTCACACTCCTTAGTTTAATATCATGGTCATTTTCCTGTATTTTCAAGGTCTCATGCACGTGTTTAAAAATTAAGCCATAGGGCGGCGCCTGTGGCTCAGTGGGTAGGGCGCCGGCCCCGTATACTAAGGGTGGAGGGTTCAAACCTGACCCCGGCCAAACTGCAACAAAAAATAGCCAGGCGTTGTGGCGGACGCCTGTAGTCACAGCTACTTGGGAGGCTGAGGCAAGAGAATTGCCTGAGCCCAAGAGCTGAAGGTGGCTGTGAGCTGTGATGCTATGGCACTCTACCGAGAGCGAGAGTGAGACTATTGTCTCAAAAAAAAAATAAATAAATAAAAATAAAGTTAAGCCATAGTTGGAAATCCATACCTGGCAGAAACTTGCCATATCTAGAAATTCCCTAAGCTATTGCAGGGGTTGGACTATGTAATATTAATTTATTTTCTATTTGTTAATAGGCTACCTTGTCCAGGTTCTAGCTGAAAATCAAGAAATTTCACTTTCTGCAGACGGATTTGAGCTTTTTACTTTGATACCCAATAGCACCATTCAGCTAAATGGTTCAGGGTTAATGTTGTGTTGTTTAGGCATTGCTGAAAGTCCTGAGCAGTGATGAACAATTCATTTACACATTTTAAAAAGCTTTCTAAGTTCACAACTAGCTAAGAAAAGATTGTTGGGTGACTGGCTCTAACACAATTATTGAAATCCTAGCACTCTGGGAGACTGAGGTGGATGGATTGTTTGAGCTCACAGGTTTGAGACCAGCCTAAGCAAGAGTGAGACCCTGTCTCTAAAAATAGCCAGGTATTGTGGCAGGTGCCTGTACTCTCAGCTACTCGGGAGGGTGAGGCGAGAGTATCATTTGAGCCCAAGCATCTGAGGTTGATGTGAGCCATAAGTGAGTCTGTCTTAAAAAAAAAAAAAAATTAAAAATACAGTTGTATCAAATAAAGGAGAGACAGAGAAGGGGAAAGAGGAAAGAAAGACCAAAAAAAAGAAGGTGATATCTTGGCTGTTACATGAGCAAATTACGTGGGAAAGATGAGAAAAGCATCTTTATTAATGAGAGAATAAATGAGGCTAAAATACCATGACCAAAAATATAGGAGCCCTTGCTGTTGAAGAAAGTAAAAGTGGAAGTTTAGAACCAATAAATCAAATTAGCAAAAAAAAAAAGATATAACACAACAAAACAAAACATGCTGAAATATCCAAAAATAGCAAACTGAGAAACGTAGAAAAGAAGAAAAAAATATTTAAAGAATTTATCTGTATACATATAGATAAGATAGATGTATAAATATGTATATGCTGGAAGGGACCAACTTTAATAGGTATATATTAGGAATATAGTCCGAGCATGGTGGCTCACACCGTAATCCTAGCACTCTGGGAGGCCAAGGTGGGTGGATTGCTAAGCTCACAAGTTCAAGACTAGCCTGAGCAAGAGTGAGACCTTGTCTCTAAAAATAGTTGGGCATTGTGGCGGGTGCCTGTAGTCCCAGCTACTTGGAGCCTGAGGCAAGAGAATCGCTTGAGCCCAAGAGTTTGAGGTTGCTGTGAGCTGTGACACCACTGCATTCTACCGAGGGCAACATAGTGAGACTCTGTCTCAAAAAAAAAAAAAAGAAAAGAAAAAAGGAATGTATATGTTGCTAGGACTCCAGGTGGCACTGTGGTTTTTTAGAAGATGGAGAACACAACCAGCAACTTCTATGGTCCTTATTCCTAAGTTAGTTACCCTTAGTGATTGCCTGATTGTTCCCTCAGCTTTCACACCCCTCTGGGCTTGAGATCTTTTTTTTCTTTTTTTGGAGACAGAGTTTCACTATGTCTCCCTCAGTAGAGTGCTGTGGTGTCACAGCTCACAGCAACCTCAAACTCCTGGGCTTAAGTGACTATCTTACCTCAGCCTCCGAAATAGCTGGGACTACAGACACCCACCAGAACTCCTGGCTATTTTTTTTTTCTTTTTTTGAGACACAGTCTCACTTTGTTACCCTTGGTAGAGTGTAGTGGTGTCACAGCTCACAGCAACCTCAAACTCTTGGGCTTAAGTGATTCTCTTGCCTCAGCCTCCCAAGTAGCAGAGACTACGGGCGTCCGCCACAACACCTGGCTATTTTTGTTGTAGTCATCATTGTTGTTTGGCAGGCCTGGGCTGGATTTGAACCTGCCAGCCTTGGTATATGTGACTGATGTCGTAACCACTATGCTATGGGCACCGAGCCTGGGATGAGATCTTACAGGTCTCCAGAATCCCTCAGGGGCAGGCCTCACAGTGCATCCTGACACCAGTTCCCCAAGGGTGTGGGAGTCCCAAGAGTATATTTCTGATCCCAGCAGATGGAATTAAGAGGACCATACTTTAGGCTCCTGTTAAGAGGCCCATCCTCATGACCCTTCACCATCTTCTCACAATGGAGTTCCCCTCGCAACCGAGACCTTCCTTGTATGGCTGCCTTACCAGCCACCAATCTCATGGCAAATCTAGTCCAACTGGTATTCAAATATGGTTGCTGTATACTGTTGGAGTCCACTCACTCATCTTTGCTTTTCACTCTACATGCAGTTTCCCCTAAAACCCGAAAACTGAGGAAAAGCTTCCTTCCCTCCCTGAGCTTTGTTGGGGGCCAGCCAATCTCTCAGTCTCCCAATCACTTGCCTAATGTGTTAGATTTCCACCGCTCCAGATCACACACTGTACCCAGCACACCAGTAAATCGTGCTCCCCGAGCTATGACTCTGGGTAAGGTCCATGTGCTGGGTATGGCTGAGTTCTCTTTTCTTCCATACCAGAAGAGCTCAGCTAAACGATGCTTCTGGTCTGCCATCTTGCTCTACCCACTTCCTTCTTCTCTTTGTAAAATTTTGCAATGAGTATTTTCTAAAGGTATTTTTAGCTACAATTTTCAACTTTCCCTATGCATGGTGACTTTCAGGACAACCTTTAGATTTTATCCTGATATCTTTAGACCTATAACCGATCCAGAGAGTATGATACCAAAGCTCAACCTGGAGCACAAGTTGTGAATTGAGTACACTTGAGAATGTTCCCATTTTTTGTTTCCATAATTCTCATGAATGTATACAGGCACTAGCTGCATCCCCGTGTGTGCAAACCCCAAATCTGCAGGTCCAAATTCTGAGTCCAGGTCCTTCCTCAGACACTGCTGCCTTCTTTGACCACTAGAAACTTTAAAGTGCCAGCAAGCTATGTCACTTTTCAAGATTGTGAGTGATGGTCTTCTTGAACCAAAGGTATTTTGTTACAAAGTGGGGAGCAGAAGGAACTCTGTGCTGTATTTGCTTTCTCTAGCAGAGTGCTCTCCTATATTCTAGAAGGGGTAACAGCAGCTATAAAGGGAATTGGTAAAGAAGCCACTTTAGGGCGGCGCCTGTGGCTCAGTGAGCAGGGCGCCGGCCCCATATACCGAGGGTGGCGGGTTCAAACCCAGCCCCGGCCAAACTGCAACAAAAAAATAGCCGGGCGTTGTGGCGGGCGCCTGTAGTCCCAGCTACTCGGGAGGCTGAGGCAGGAGAATCGCCTAAGCCCAGGAGTTGGAGGTTGCTGTGAGCTTTGTGATGCCACGGCACTCTACCAAGGGCAGTAAAGTGAAACTCTGTCTCTACAAAAAAAAAATAAATAAATAAAAGAAGCCACTTTATACAGTTACTCAAAACCTGCAAAATTTTAATCAGACACTAGGTTCACTATTCACTCATGAAAAGTCAATGTCACAATGCAAGAGTTGGTATAAGAAAAAGCAGATTATTCAAGAGCAACATGAGCAGATGGCTGACTACTGTTGCAAATCCCACCTGATGTTCCTCAGCTGATGAAAAGATAGTGAATGGGGAAAGGAGATTGGGAAATTATGTGTAGATGGTTTCTATGTCTACACATAGGATGGATGTCTTTTTGAAATGGTTTCTTGCCATCTGGCAGTCTGACTGATTCTAGACCAAAACATAAATGGGAGTTAATGGCTCACTTGTTTTCTTCTTGGGGAGTTCTGCAATTTTGGTTCTACAGTTAATGGCTCAAAACCTTTCCTGAGGCTTGGCGCCTGTGGCTCAAGTGGCTGAGGCACCACCCACATACACCTGAGCTGGCGGGTTCCAATCCAGCCTGGGCCTGCCAAACAACAATGATGGCTGCAACCAAAAAATAGCTGGGTGTTCTGGCAGGCGCCTGTAGTCCCAGCTACTTGGGAGGTGGAGGCAGGAGACTCACTTGAGCCACGGAATTGGAAGTTGCTGTGAGTTGTGATGCCATGGCACTCTACCCAGGGCAATGGCTTGAGGCTCTGTCTCAAAAAAAAAAACAAAAACCTTTCCTGAAGGGCTGCGCCTGTGGCTCAGTCGGTAAGGCATCGGCCCCATATACTGAGGGTGGCGGTTTCAAACCTGACCCCGGCTGAACTGCAACCAAAAAATAGCTGGGCGCTGTGGCGGGTGCCTGTAGTCCCAGCTACTTGGGAGGCTGAGGCAAGAGAATTGCTTAAGCCCAGGAGTTGGAGGTTGCTGTGAGCTGTGTGATGCCATGGCACTCTACCAAGGGCCATAAAGTGAGACTCTGTCTCTACAAAAAAAAAAAAAACAAAAAACCTTTCCTGAAATTCTTTTTCTTTTTTCTTTGAGACAGAGACTTTGTCACCCTTGGTAGAGTGCTGTAGAGCTCATAGCAACCTCAAACTCTGGGGCTCAAGCAGTTCTCTTGCCTCAGCCTCCTGAGTAGCTGGGACTATGAGCACCCACCACAATGCCCAGCTATTTTTAGAGATGAGGCCTTGCTCTGGCTCAGGCTGGTCTTGAATCCATGAGCTCAGGCAATCCACCTGCCTTGGCCTCCCAGGTGCTAGGATTACAGGTGTGAGCCACCGCGTCTGGCCTTCTTCCTAAATTTCTGAAGCAAGGACATAAATAAGTATTGTATAAAAAAAAGTGATTATTTGCTTGAAGATAAGAGTAACTACTGCTGTTGCAGAATCACATAGAGTGGGCATAATACAAAATAACTTGTATGCATTTTAAATCCTGAGAGGTGATGCTTAGCTGGTCCTCAGCCCAGGCTTCCAGTTAGGAATCCATGGGCAGTTTGAAGAAGCACCATCATCTGTGATTCTTCCTGCCCACAAATTTTATTACTCTGGGTCGTGTCACCCATATGATTTTAATTAAGTTCTTCCATGTGGTACTAAGGTTAGGCCAGTGTCAAGCAAGAGGATTTCTAGATACGTTTAAGACAGCTGAGTTTATTTACTTTGTTTGCCAGAAAGAGGTCACAGGGCCATATTTCCTTTTCCATATTAGAAATTGCTGGCAGGGAAGGGCACAGGAGTCCAAGAAATAAGAAACTTGTGCTTGGGTCTTTATGTGGAACCTCCTTCTTCCTGATTCTCCTGTGATAAAGAGCAGGAAAAGGCTCGGCGCCTGTGGCTCAAGGGGCTAAGGTGCCAGCCACATACACCTGAGCTGGTGGGTTCGAATCCAGCCTGGGCCCGCCAAGCTGCAATGATGGCTGCAACCAAAAAATAGCCGGATGTTGTGGTGGGCACCTGTAGTCCCAGCTACTTGGGAGGCTGAGGCAGGAGAATTGCTTAAGCCCAGGAGTCGGAGGTTGCTGTGAGCTGTGATGCCACCACACTGTACCCAGGGTGATAGCTTGAGCCTCTGTCTCAAGAAAGAAAAAAGAACAGGAAAGGGTGACATTTATTCTGTACTTCTAGGTCCCTCTGCCTGTGGATATAGTGGTAGCAGGTGAAGGGGGTATGCAGGTTTCTTTAAAGCCATATTATCAAGACGCAGGTGGAATCTATGCAGGTAATCTCGACTGAGAAGGAAATCAAGGGAAGGAGAAGAAAGAGAAAAAAATAATTGCTTCTTGGGTAAATGTGTTCAAGGTCCAGGGCTGTGCCCATTTTATCTCCTGCAATATCATGTTCTTAGAATTTACAGACCTTTATTTCTCTACTTGTGATGTTCCTGCCTAATGAGTTTATTTCAAATAATACTCTTCTGCCCTTTTTTTACAATAGTCAAGAGGCTCTGAGAAATCCTCCCCTACCTCCATTCTTTCCATCTAGCTTCTCATATGCCCTGCAAAATTCCCACTGTAAACTCATGTTCTACAAAAAAAAGTTGTACAATACTGCAAATCTTCCTTTTTTGCCTTTTAAAGATGGGAAAATGTGAATACCTAAGATTACCTTTGTGGATGAGGTTGAGTCATTGGATATTAGCAAAGAAAGGAAATATGTACTGTTTTGGTTCCATCTAGAATTTCCATCAGCTCTATGTAGGCTAAGATGAAGTACATGCATTTTGAAATAAGATGGCATTAACTTCCAAAAGTAATTCAAAGTTCTGAAAACCAGAATAATTCAAATAGACTTGCTTTAAAAAAGAAAGAAAGGACTTGCTTTTTAGGATGCTAAAAATGACTATTTAAAGACACAATTAGAGATTAGAAAACATGGCAGATATTTGTACCTTGAACTTTCTTTCCCAAGGTTTTTTTTTTTTTTTAAATGGTATTTATCAGATTATGACTTACTTTTTCTAGCCAGTACTGTCATAGCAGTGATGTTGCATTTGCATTTGTGAATCAGCACCTGATATTAATTTGGCTGTTACAGTTTATGTTAATTTTATTCGCTCAGTTACAGTGTTCTTTGATATGTATTACATTACAGAGTTCAGGATATCTTCTGTTTTGTTAATAAGTACTTGAGGAGATATCACTAATGTGCACAAACAAAACATTTATTGAGGAAGCATCCCTTTCTTCTTAGATTCTCTTTCATACCTTGCTTTGGAAAGTAAAGGTTGTCATCTTTGTTTACTGGTTCAGAAATCAACTGGGATAAATCCAGTGTCTACATGTAGTTCACTGCATGTTTGAGAAAATATTATCATAGAATAGAAGCATTGGCATTCCTGTTGAGCTTGTTTATAATTTAGAAATTGAAACTTCACCCCATAGCTTCTGAATAAATATCTGCATTTTATCAAGATCAGATCCAGTTCCTACTTGTACACGTTGAATTTTTTTTGTTCGGGGGGGGGACAGACTCTCACTATGTCACCCCTTGTAGAGTACTGTGGCATCATAGCTCACAGCAACCTGTAACTCTTGCGCTTAAGTGATTCTCTTGCATCAGCCTCCCATTTAGCTGGGACTACAGGTGCCCACCACAACACCCAGCTATTTTTTGTTGCAGTTATCATTGTTGTTTAGCAGGCCCGGGCCAGGTTTGAACTGGCCTACCTCGGTGTATGTGGCTGGCGCCCTTACCCTCTGAGCTACAGGCACCGCCTATACATTGAAATTTTAAGATACTATTTAACTCACCATGACATTTTAATTTAAAAATATACACAATTAATACTATATTATATAAATAAGGCAAAAAGAATACATCCCTGTATTGGTGGCCTTTTATTTATACTGTGTAAACCAAAAAAAATAAGTATAGTGTCTACCCTGGTTTTCTGGATGTTATCCCATCCCCTTTCTTCAGTTAGAGAATCATTGAGGGAATATATCTCTTTCTTCCATACTTAATTATATAATTCCAGTTGCTCATATAAATCAGCAAGAGTTCTCTTCACTCATTTAACAATAAAGTAAAATTCAATTTCCCCTTGGCTTCTTGGTAAGTATGTTTGTTTTTCAGGCACTGTTGACGTTCAAAGACGTGTCTATAGAGTTCTCTATGGATGAGTGGGCCTGCCTGGACCCTGCTCAGCAGAATTTGTACTGGGATGTCATGTTAGAGAACTACAGAAACCTGGTCTTCCTAGGTGAGGATAACTTAAATACACAGTTTCTGGACTACACTAATATTTCATATTCCTTCCCTATACAAGGTTGTTATGGAGTTTCTTTGACTGCATTAGTTTCAGGTTCTTGTTTCTAAGGAAAACTTAAGAATTTCTTGATATAGAAGAAGAAGTATTGCAGAAGCTTTATTTTGGCATTAATCTTACTGTTCTTTGAGCTGATTTATATACCTCGCTAGGTAAATGATAATGTCAGAAATTTGTTAGCATAAGTTGTTACCCATACCTTTAAGTGATTTCTAGCACCAAATTTTATTTCAGAAGTACTGCATAGTGGAATTAAAAATAGTCTAACTTTAAATATTTTTTAAAGATTCTAAAGGTTCTTGTAGGAACCTTTATTTGGGGAATATTATTTCAGGATTTTCAAAAATTGTTCTTTTCTCTACTTTAGCAAGGTATTAGATTGCCAGTCGGAGATTCCCAATGAGAGTCATATTTCTTTTTTCTAATACAACAGGTCTTACTCTCTCTAAGCCAGACCTCATCACCTGTCTGGAGCAAAGGAAAGAACCCTGGAAGGTGAAGACACACCAGACAGTAGTCAAGCACCCAGGTAAGTTGGAGTGAATGGAGCAGATAACACTAGTGGAGAGAGGATGGCGCCTGTGGCTCAAGGAGTAGGGCACCAGTCCCATATGCTGGAGGTGGCGGGTTCAAACCCAGCCCTGGCCAAAAACCACAAAAAACAAACAAACAAACAAAAAAACACTGATGAGAGGTCCAAAGTTGAAGGAGGAAACCAAACAATAAAATGTGATTATGGAAGTGCAGCTGCAATGGACAAGATTTCTTTGAAGCTTAGCTTTCTGTTATTTTTACTGAAGGGCACCTCTGTTCCTATTTTTATTTTTTAATTTTTCTTTTCTTTCTTTCTTTCATTTTTTTTGCAGTTTTTGGCCAGGGCTGGGTTTGAACCTGCCACCTCTGGCATATGGGGCCGGCGCCCTACTCCTTTGAGCCACAGGAGCCGCCTTTTTTTTTTTTTTTAGAGACAGAGTCTCACTCTGTTGCCCTCAGTAGAGTGCTGTGGCATCACAGCTCACAGCAACCTCCAGCTCTTGGGCTTAGGCAAGTCTTCTGCCTCAGTCTCCCAAGTAGCTGGAACTACAGACACCTGTCATGACACCCAGCTATATTTTCTTTTGACACAGAGTCTCCCTCTCTTGCCTAACACTACAGTGCCATGGCATCAGCCTAGCACAGAGCAACCTCAAGCTACTGGGTTCAAGTGATTTTTCTAGCTCAATCTCCCAAGTAGCCAGGATTATAGATTTGTCCACAGTGCCTAGCTAAAGGTTTTGCTATTTTTTTTAGTAGAGAGAGTTTCTCCCACTTACTGAGGTTGGTCTTGAACTTCTGAGCTAAAGCAATCCTTCCACCTTGGCTTCCTAGAGATTTATATTTGTGAGCCACTATATCTGTTCTTGTTTTTAATTTCCAGAAAGACTACTTTTCAGTGATATTTCTTCTAGGTTACAGTGCAAATACAAGAATTTTCTAAGGGTTACATGTCAGCAGGATGTGACTACTCTTCCCTTGCATTTAAGAACATAAGATATTTGTGTATTTTTGAGTATCTCTGTGAAAATTTTTTTTAATATTCTTTAGGTTGGGTGTGGTGATGCCAATTGTCAGGGCCTGGGACTGGCCAGGTCTCTGGCCCCTTGCTTATCTAGGTATGTTCCAGATGCACCAATATGCTGTTATCTCACTCAGGAACAATTGCTCTTAGGTGCTTGAGGGCTATTTACTTTAGCAGAAGGAGAGAAAAACAGTCTTAGAAGAATAGAGCTTAGCAGCCTTTCCCAGAGAGAGGGGCCGTGCTGACGTTCTGCAGGCAGGAGAAGTGACAGATAGTGATAGAAGGTACATTCGCTTCCCACTGCCTTCTCCTCTAGCCTAATATAGAGGTGATCTTGTGACTCTTAACACCACAGGTGTAGAGACTGCCAATCTACTAATGCTCTCGTCTCAAGAGCTCTCTCATGCTTGTTAGGAGAGCTAAATCCCCCTCCCCATGCCCTTTTCACCAAGGTGTTTCATTATTGAGCTATACAGGTGTTTCTTATAACTCTCACTTCTCCTAGCCATAGGCTATATGGGCTGCTACAGTGTGGGGGCTTACACCTGTAATCTTAGCACTCTGGGACCCAAGGTGGGACAATTTTTGAGCTCAGGAGTGTGAAACCAGTTGAAACAAGAGTGCGAGGCAGTGTCTAGTAAAAATAGAAAATTTGGTAGGCATTGTAGTGGTTGCTTGTTGCAACCTACTGGGGGTGTGTGGGAGGTGAGGGTGGAGGATTGCTTGATCCACTGAGTTTGAAGTTGTTTTAAGTTAGGCTGATACTATGACATTCTAGCCTGGGCAACAGAATTAGATTGTGTCTGAAAAAAAAGTTTATATTTCTTTAGCATCATATCCAAAATATGTGAGTAAAGTGGTGATATTAGTATTTGGTTCAAAAATCCCAGGAACACCACCAATAGTTGTTGTATGTTTTCTGCTTTATACTTTTTTTTTTTTTTTTGGAGACAGAGCCTCAAGCTGTTGCCCTGGGTAGAGAGCTGTGGCATCACAGCTCACAGCAACCTCCAACTCCTGGGCTCAAGTGATTCTCCTGCCTCTGCCTCCCAAGTAGCTGGGACTACAAGCACCTGCCAGAATGCCCAGCTAATTTTTGGTTGCAGCCATCATTGTTGTTTGGTGGGCCCGGGCTGTATACAAACCCGCCAGCTCAGGTGTATGTGGCTGGTGCCTTAAGCCACTTTTTTATGCTGTGAAGCTTTAAATAAGATTCTGAAGGAATTATAGTCAGTAATTTTATCAGAACACTAAAAATCCCCCAAAACATAAGAATATATAATGTTAGTTAAGTTCAAAATTTTGTTTTTATATGGACTGTGATGAATAATTAATTAACTTATTTACTTTTGAGACAGTCTCAGTATGTCCCCCTCAGTAGAGTGCCATAGATCTGTGTCACAGATCACAGCAACCTCCAACTCTCGGGCTTAAGCGATTCTCTTGCCTCAGCCTCCCAAGTAACTGGGACTATAGGCGCCTGCCACAACACCTGGCTATTTTTGGTTCTAGTTCTCCTTGTTGTTTGGCAGGCCCCCAGGCTGGATTTGAACCTGCCAGCTCCATTGTATGTGCTGGTGCTCTAGCCATTGAGCTACATGCGCCAAGCCTGAATAATTTAATTTCTATATGCTTTAATCTGTCAGCCTTAATATAGTTAAAAGTATCTACTCCCTACAATTCTTTTTTTGTTTTGATTTTTTGAATCAGAGTCATGTGCCATGGCATCATAGCTCTTTGGAACCTTAAACTCTTGGGCTCAAGTGATCCTCTTGCCTCAGCTTCCCAAGTAGCTGGGATACAGGCACCTTCTACTACATATGGTTTGTTTTGCAATTTTTAGTAGAATTGGTGTCTCCCTCTTGCTCAGGCTGGTCTTGACCTCCTGAGCTCAAGCAGTCTACCCACCTTGGCATCCCTGAGTGATAGGATAAGAGGCGTGAGTGCCCACTTCTGGTAGATAAATTTCTTTCTTTCTTTTTTTTTATAGACAGTATCTATCACTCTGTCACTCTCGGTAGAGTACGTGACATCATGGCTCACAGAAACCTCAGACTCTTCTTATTTATTTATTTATTATTTTTGAGACAGAGCCTCAAGCCATCGCCCTGGGTAGGGTGACATGGTGTTACAGCTCACAGCAACCTCCAACTCCTGGGGTTAAGCGATTCTCTTGCCTCAGCCTCCCAAGTAGCTGGGACTATAGGTGCCTACTACAATGTCTGGCTATTTTTTGGTTGTAGTTGTCATTGTTTAGAAGGCTCCAGCCAGATTCGAACCTGCCAACTATGGTATATGTGGCTGGTGCCTTAGCCACTTGAACTATGGGTGCCACCTCTGGAAGCTACATTTCTTCTTTTTTTTTTTTTGCAGTTTTTGGCCGGGGCTGGGTTTGAACCCACCACCTGTGACATATGGGGCCGGCGCCCTACCCCTTTGAGCCACAGGCGCTGCCCTACGTTTTTTTTTGTGTGTGTAGAGACAGAGTCTTACTGTACCGCCCTTGGGTAGAGTGCCGTGGCGTCACACGGCTCACAGCAACCTCTAACTCTTGGGCTTATGCGATTCTCTTGCCTCAGCCTCCCGAGCAGCTGCCACTACAGGCACCCGCCACAACTCCCGGCTATTTTTTGTTGCAGTTTGGCCGGGGCTGGGTTTGAACCTGCCACCCTCAGTATATGGGGCCGGCGCCCTACTCACTGAGCCTCAGGCGCCGCCCCCTACATTTCTTAAATATACTGTCATTGTGGAGTTTAGAGTATTCCTGAGGATGTATTAACATATCTGTTGTTACAAAATAACTATTATTTTATAATTCTCTCTGGCTTATAGATATGCTTATCAGGACTGTGTTATTCACACACACACCCACCCACCCACAGCAGAACCTCTGTAAGTTGATCACTCAAGAGACTGTAACAAACCTGTCAACATGCAGAGGTGATTAGCATAATGAACTAGGCCTGCTCTACCAATACACACATGTGCGTGTCTGGTCTATGAAAATCACATCAACTTGAGGAGATGGTCAGTGTAGGGAGATGGCCAACTATAGAGGTTCAACTGTGTGTATATATTTGTAAATTCACACAAATAGTTATATAAACACATAGACACAGCCGGGCACTGTGCCTCACGTCTATAATCCTAGCACTCTGGGAGGCTGAAGCAGGTGGATTTCCGGAGATCACAGGTTCTGAGATCAGCCTGAGCAAAAGCAAGACTCCATCTCTGAAAAACAAAAAAAACAAACAAGGTTCAGTGCCTGTGGCTCAAGCGGCTAAGGTGTCAGACACATATAGCTGAACTGACGGGTTCAAATCCAGCCTGGGCCTGCCAAACAACAATGATGGCTGCAACCAAAAAAAATAGCCAGGTGCTGTGGTGGGTGCCTGTAGTCCCGGCTACTTGGGAGGTAGAGGCAGGAGAGTCACTTGAGCCCAGGAGTTGGAGGTTGCTGTGATCTGTGATGCCACGGTACTCTACCTAGGGCGACAGCTCAAGGCTCTGTCTCAAAACAAAACAAAACAAAACAAAACAAAACAAAAAAACCCCAAAAAGAACAGCTGGGCATTCTGGTGGGCGCTTATAGTCCCAGCTACTCGGGAGGCTAAGACAAGAGAATCGCTTGAGCCTAAGAGTTTCAGGTTGGCTGTGAGCTGTGATGCCAGGGTACTCTACCGAGGGTGACAAATGAAACTCTGTCTCAAAAAGAAAAAAAAAGGTCATTAAATATTCTTAAAAAAAACCAAAAACAAAAACATACACACACAATGCCAGGATCTGCAGGCCTGTCTGCATGGTCACAAGTGTGCATCTCGCTCCAGGTCTCCGGCTGGGTTGGAGAGGCCCACATGGTCACTTTAGAATTCTCAATGAGACAAAGTTGAGCAGGTCATTCTCCAGTCAGTAACCAAGACCAGGGGTCCTCTAGTTTGCCAAGTAAATGAGGGTCTACCTTCTCCAAATGACCTTCCTTAAAGGCATTAGGAGAATTTCACAATCTCCTCCCTGGATCTTAAAGCTCTCATAAAATTACTTTTAGTGAGATGGTATCTCACTGGTGTCAAACTGCTGGGCTAAAGTGATCCTCTCACCTCAGCCTCTAAGTAGGTGAAACGGCAGGCGTGAGTCACAGTGCTGGGTGTCATTAAACCTTTTTTCCCATAGATGGCTCCCAAATTTTTGTTACCTATGGGAGGAACACATGAACATGGGGCTTCTATTGTACCGTTTTGAATTTTCTGAAATTTTAAATCTAAATATTCAGAACTATATGTTAGAATTCTAACTTTTGTAAGAAGTAATTTAGAGAATAAGTAGGCATTCCATATTTATTAAAAGGCTCACTTGAGGCTCGGCACCTATAGCACAGTAGTTGTGGTGCCAGCCACATACACCAAGGCTAGCGGGTCCAAATCCAGCCTGGGCCAGCTAAAACCACAATGACAACTGTAACAAAAAATAGCCAGGCATTGTGATGGGCCCCTGTAGTCCTAGCTACTGGGAGGCTGAGGCAGGAGAATCACTTAAGCCCAGAAGTTTGAGGTTGCTATGAGCTGTGACGCCATGGCACACTACTGAGGGCAACAGAGTGAGACTGTCTCAAAATAAATAAATAAAAGGCTCACTTGAAAGTTCTAGTTTACTGCGGGCAAAAAGAAATCAGCCGATTTTTCATCACTTTCCTCAACCTATATCTAAATTATATTTTAATTTTTCCAAAATGTTTATTTTACATATTATGACTTATTGCAGTTTACCTAGTTCATATTTTTATTTTACTTACAAATTTTTTTTTTCTAAGACACTCTACACCTTGGCACAGTGCTGTGGCATCACGGCTCACAGCATCCTCCAGCTCTTGGGCTTAGGTGAGTCTCTTGCCTTAGCCTCCCAAGTAGCTGGGAATACAGGAGCCCGCCACAACTCCCAGTGCCACACATAAATGTTTTTTGATTGCTGCTAAGGGGTAAATTAAACCTCAGTTTTTGTTAAAATAGCAATATATTAATAACATAATAAAAATTATCTTTACTATTTTTAAATGTCTATTAACATTTTCTGAGAAGTCCCTCACAGTAATAAATAGTACATTTTCCATTAAATTTTATTGCCATATGCACCACAAAAATATTCAGTATACCTGCTATCAGTCAATAAAATGTTCACTAATACTAAGAAAAAAATACCTGCTTTCGAACAGTCCATACTCACAGTGGAACATTGTAGTTATCTAGAAAGAATTTTTGTTTGAGATGGAGCCTCACTCTGTTACTTGGGCTAGAATGCTATAGCATCATACCAGCTTAAAACAATGTCCAACACCTAGGTTCAAGCAATCCTCCTGCGTCAGCTTCCCAAATAGCTGGAACTACTGGTGCCCACCACAACTCCTGGCTATGTTTTTCTTCTTTTAGTAGAGACAGTGTCTCACTGTTGCTCAGGCTGGTGTCAAACTTCTGAGCTCAAGCATTTCTCCCACATCAACCACTAAAAGTGGTAGGATTACAGGTGTGAGCCACCCCAGGTGACCTTGAATTTTTAAAAAAATGTTATAGCAATGTTGTATAAAGAATTTAATGTCTTAATTTTTTATTCTTGTTTTGCAATTCCATGTTAGTGTGTATCTTATCATGGTAGATTTTTATACCTGTATTTTGTGTTCGGTTTCACCTGTGTATTATAATTTTAGATGAAACCTCAACTCTTTTATATACTTTAATATGTTGTTCAATTAAAAAATGAATCAGCAGGGCGGTGCCTGTGGCTCAGTGAGTAGGGCGCTGGCCCCATATACTGAGGGTGGTGGGTTTGAACTCAGCCCCCGGCCAAACTGCAACAACAACAACAAAATAGCCAGGCGTTGTGGCGGGCACCTATAGTCCCAGGTACTCGGGAGGCTGGGGCAAGAGAATCACCTAAGCCCAAGAGCTGGAGGTTGCTGTGAGCTGTGATGCTACGGTACTCTACCAACGGTGACAAAGTGAAACTCTGTCTCTTAAAAAAATGAGTCAGCTATAGTTTACTACTGATGATCCCCGTGTGTGTTTTTAGATAAATATTGCCCAAAGTTTGTTTATAGCTTATCTTGAATGTTTCTTTTCCTGGGTCATTCAGTGGTTGTTTTGTGCTGTCTCGGTTAACAGTCAGGGAAATAGCCTTAATCTTGACATGTGTGTATCGATGAATCTATATTCTCTTTTTGAGAGGAAAAAGCTTTTTTAGTATTCAGGTAATATTTGAGAAACTTTGTAACTATTTTAGTTACCCCATTACAATTTTAATTTTGGCGAAAACACAATATACCACCTTCAATCTCTCTGTGTTTCTGTAGTATTAAGTGTATTTACATTGTTAGGCACAAGACCTCTATAATCTTTACATCTTGGAAAAGTAATAGTGCGTTTTCCAGAATCTCTGCTCATTTTACCCTCTCTTCAGTCTTTGTCAGCCTTTGTTCTGCTTTCTGTTTCTGTGAGTTTCACTACTTAAGATCCATCATATTAAGTGTAACCAGGTACTGTCACATTGTTGTGGCTTATTTCAGTTAACACGATAGTCTTAAGGTTTGCCCTTATCCTTAGCTGTGGGAAGATTTTCTGTTTTAATGCTGGATAATACTGCATTGTCTGTACAGGCCACATATTTTGACATCTGTGTTGCTTATACCTCTTAGCTTCTTTTTTTTTTAGACAGTCTCGCTTTGTCGACCCAGGTAGAGTGTCCTGGGAAGAATGTGGTTGTGTCATAGCTCCCAAGAATCTCAAACTCCTGGGCTCAAGTAATCCTCTTGCCTCAGCCTCCTAAGTATCTGGGACTACAGGCCACAACACTCAGCTACTTTTTCTATTTTTACTAGAGACGTGGTCTGGCTCTTAATCAGGCTGGTGGCAAACTCCTGAGCTCCAGCTATCTACCCACCTCAGCCTCCCAGAGTGCTAGGATTGCAGTGTGAGCCAGTACACTTGACAGTGTCTTCCATTTTATGAATAATGGTGCAATGACTGTGAGTGAGAACTTGAATCTTCCCTTTTCTGCAGTGTATGTTTTGGATATATACCCAGCCATGAGATTGCTGGATCAAATAATGACCTTTCTTTTTTTACCTTTTTTTTTTTTTTGTAGAGACAGAGTCTCACTGTACCGCCCTTGGTAGAGTGCAGTGGCGTCACACGGCTCACAGCAACCCCTAACTCTTGGGCTTACGCCATTCTCTTGCCTCAGCCTCCGGAGTAGCTGGGACTACAGGCGCCCGCCACAACGCCCGGCTATTTTTTTGTTGCAGTCTGGCCAGGGCTGGGCTTGAATCCGCCACCCTCGGCATATGGGGCCATCGCCCTACTCACTGAGCCACAGGCGCCGCCCTTTTTACCGTTTTGTTTTTTTTTTTTTGAGATAGAGCCTCACGCTGTCACCCTGGGTAGAGTGCCGTGGCATCACAGCTCACAATAACCTCCAACTCCTGGGCTCAAGTGAGTCTCCTGCCTCCGCCTCCCAAGTAGCTGGGACTACAGGCACCCACCACAATACCTGGCTATTTTTTTGTTGCAGCCATCATTGTCGTTTGGTAGGCCTGGGCTAGATTCGAACTCGCCAGCTCAGTTGTATGTAGCTGGTACCTTAGCCAAATAATGACCTTTCACTTTAGTTTTCTTTGAAAGCTTTGTACATTTTAATAGTGTCTGAAACATTTTTCCTCACCAACATTTAAAAAATGTGTCCACTTTCGGCCCGGCGCCTGTAGCTCAAGTGGCTAGGGCACCAGCCACATATACCAGAGCTAGTGGGTTCAAATCCAGCTTGGGTGGCCAAACAATAATAACAACTATAACCAAAAAAAAAAAAAAAAATCCAGGTGTTGTGGTGGGCGCCTGTAGTCCCAGCTACTTGTGAGGCTGAGGCAAGAGGATCACTTAAGCCCAAGAGTTTGAGGTTGCTGTAAGCTGTGACACTACGGCACTCTACATAACCTAGGTAAACAGCCTAAGACTCTGTCCCCACCCCCCCACCAAAAAAAAAAGTGTCCAATTTCTTGGTATCCGTGACAAACTTTTTTTAGTGTTCATTGTGATTATGATGTAATACTTCATTGTGATTTCACTTTGCATTTCTCTAATAATAAGTACTTTAAGCATCTTTTCAAATAAATGGATTATTGGCCATCTATATTTCTTTTCTTTTTATTTTTCTTTTTGCAGTTTTTGTCTGGGGCTGAGTTTGAATCCGCCACCTCCGGCATATGGGGCCAGCGCCCTACTTCTTTGAGCCATAGGCGCTGCCCAGCCATCTATATTTCTACTTTGAAAAGTGATAGTGAGCTCCTGCCATCCACTTGGTTGTATCCCCCAGAGGGTTAGGCTTACAGATATGAGCCATTGCTCTCTGCCCTCTTTTAACTTTTTCAAATGGGTAACCTTACCTCAATTTCATTTGTAGTTTTTACCTATACAGGATATTTCAAAATTTGCCAGATGTACAAGCATAGGAAAAATTGAAAATTGTAGCTAAATGTACTATTATTTACAAAATATTCATAATATAATTTTCCTATGTATTTTTCTATGTGTTAAAATAAAAATATGAAAAATATAAAATATAGGCTGGGCGCCTGTAGCTCAGTGAATAGGGCGCCGGCTACATATATGCAAGGTGGCAAATTCAATGCCAGCCTGGGCCTATTAAACAACAATGACAATTGCAACCAAAAAATAGCCAGGCATTGTGGTAGGTGCCTGTACTCCCAGCTACTTGGGAGGCTGAGGCAAGAGAATTGCTTAAGCCCAAGAGTTTGAGGTTGCTGTGAGCTGTGACACCTCAGCATTCTACCGAGGGCAATGTAGTGAGACTCTGTCTCAAAAAAATTAAAAAAAAAAATTAAATATAGGCCAGGCACAGTAGTTCATGCCTATAATCCTAGTGTGAATTGCTTGAGCTCATGAGTTCAGACCAGCCTGAGCAAAAAGTAGAGACTCCATCTCTACTAAAAAAATAGAAAAACTGAGGCAAGAGGATCACTTGAGCCCAATAGTTGGAGGTTGCTGTGAGCTATGACACCACAGCATTCTACCCAGGGCAGCAGCTTGAGGCTCTGTCCCCCCCACCAAAATATATATATGTATGTATATATATACACACACACATATATAATGTCAGTTATATATATATTTATATATATATATATATATAATATCAGTTTCCTATCTATGAGTAGTTCTGGGACACTTTGTATATTATAATTTTGTATGACACTTTTTTTATGACACTATTAAACTCTGTATACTTTAAGACATTGAGAACAAAAGTTAAATATAAATCAATCACATGTCTATTGGAAATTTTATTTTCCTCTTCATTTGCTTATGTGTTATACATATTTGGTTTATGAGCTTATTTTATTTTATTTTTTTGTTGTTGTTATTGTTGTTGCAGTTTTTGGCTAGGGCTGGGTTTGAACCCATCACCTCCGGAATGTGGGACCGGCGCCCTACTCCTTGAGGCACAGGCACCGCCTGCATATTTGGTTTATGAATAGTACATTTTCTCATGGTTGTTGGACAATTGTTGTTTATCCTGTAGGTGAATAGTTATGCAACCTGTCTTAATTTTAACACATATTATATTTGTATGGAACATTTGTCTAATGTGAAGATAATTTTTGAAAGGACAGGCAGGCATGGTGGCTCATGCCTGTAATCCTAGCACGCTGGGATTTCGAGGCGGGTGGATTGCCTGAGCTCATGGATTTGAGACCAGACTGAACAAGATCATCATGCCACCCTAATATTTTGTACATTTTATAACCTCTCATTGATTTTTATGAATTAGAAAAGCCACCTTTCACAAATCACCTTTGTGATATGGATTTATCCTACAAGACTCTGACGCGCATAATAGTAAGAAAGTGAGGACCATTACATTCTGGCAGTGTTTTGCCTGTGGAATTGTGCTGTTATTTTCCCCTATTTCCTTTGAAGAGCTTGTCATCACTTTCTAGACCGAATCTGTCTGTTGTCTTGGAGTCTCTCTGCTGCTGTAACAAAATGTTCCCTTTGGTTTCAGCACCTCTGGTCTGTCTTATAAACCATACCACCATTTCTTTCAGCACCCTCAGCCATGGGAGACACCAACCTTTGTTTGGAAAGGCCTTGAAACAAGAAGGTTTAACTCTAGTGTCACTATTTTTCTTTTGGGAACAAGGCTGAAATTTATAATTTTACTTGGATATATACCACACTGTCTTCAGATAGGGTAAAGTCTGTGGTGTGGAAATATGACAAACTTCCTTTTTCATTCTGTTTTGCTCATTTTATTATTATTTACTAAATTTTTCCTTTCCTTTTATATATTTATATACAAATTTATTTATTTATGTGTTTGGGACAGAGTTTCTGTCACACTTGGTAGAGTGTTTTGTCAGAGGTGTTGTCATAGCTCACAACCTCCTCAATCTCCTGGGCTGAAGAGATCTTCTTGTCTTGGCCTCATAAATTGCTGGACTATAGGCATGTGCTACCATGCCCAACTAATTTTTGTGTTTGTGAGGGACATGGAGTCTTACTCTTTTTCTTCCTTTGAGACTGAGTCTCACTTTGTCATCCTTGGTAAAGTACTGTGGTGTCACAGCTCACATCAACATCAAACTCCTGGGCTCAAGTGATTCTCTTGCCTCAGCCTCCCAAGCAGCTGGGACTACAGGTGCCCACCACAATGTCTGGCTATTTGTAGATACAGGGTCTCCTCTTGCTCAGGTTTGTCTTGAACTCCTGTGCTCCAGGAATCTACCGGCCTTGGACTCCTAGAATTATACTCATGAGCCACCACACCTAGCTTAGAGTGTTAGTCTTGCTTAGGTTGGTCTCAAACACATGTGATCAAGTGATGCATTCACTTCAGTCTCCCAGAGGTCTGGTATTACAAACATGGGCCAACCCATTCAGCCTCTATGTTGGCTCTATAACTATTAATCACCTGCTGTGTTGCAAATTCTTACCTGGTTTTTAGAATTCCCACAAATACAAAGTATACATGAACACTTATTTATCTTGAAGATAATTAGTGCTTGTATACCTGTTCCTAATGTTCTTGGCATGATTTGCAGATAAAATGTGATATGTATATGTTCTCAATCCTGAAAAAAAGTCAGTGGCTAAAATTGTTATTGTTTGAATTTCTTTCAGCTGCATCTAATCGTTCTAGCCAAGACTATTTGCAAGAGCTGGGAACAAATATTTTATTCTCAGAGAAGATCCTGAGATCATATCAAAGGTGTGGCCCAGAAAATTTTAACTCAAAAAAAGACTGGGAAAGTGTGGATGAGTGTCAGCAGCAGAAAGGATGTTCCAGTAAATGTGACCAGTGTTTAACAGATACGCATAGCAAAATTTTCCAATGTAGAAAATGTTTGAAAGTCTTCAGACAATTTTCAAATCTAAATAGACATAAGACAATATATACAGTACGAAAAACTTTTAAATGTGAAAAGTATGGGAAAGCCTGTGTCCTATGCTCACACATTCCTGAACATAAGATAATCCATATGGGAGAAAAACAGTACACATGTAAAGAAGGCAGCAAAGTCTTCAAATCTTGTTCAAGACTGTCTAAACATAAGAGACTTCATACTATAGAGAAACTCTGCAGGTGTGAAAATTATGGTAAATGTCTTAGCCATAGATCAAAATATTTTAACCATACGAGTATTAACACTGAAGGAAAACCCTACAACTGTAAAGAATGTGATAAACTTACCAACCAGTACTCACACCTTTCTGTACATCAAAGAATTCAATGTGTAGAGAAACTCTACAAATGTCAAGAATGTGGAAAAGCCTTTAAATATTACTCACACCTTTCTAGCCATAAAAAAATTCATTCTGGAGAGAAACCCTACAAATGTCAAGAATGTAGCAAAGCATTTAAGCATTACTCAAGCCTTTCTGTGCACCAGCGAATTCATTCTGGAGAGAAACCCTACAAATGTCAAGAATGTGGTAAAGCCTTTTACCGGAACTCACACCTTTCAATCCATAAAAGAATTCATTCTGGAGAGAAACCCTACAAATGTCAAGAATGTGGAAAAGCTTTTAATTGTAGTTCCACCCTTACTGTACATCAAAGAATTCATTCTGGTGAGAAACCCTACAAATGTGAAGAATGTGGCAAAGCCTTTAACCGAAACTCACACCTTTCTAGACATAAGAGAATTCATTCTGGTGAGAAACCCTACAAATGTCAAGAATGTGGCAAAGCCTTTAAGGATGACTCACACCTTTCTGTACATAAAAGGATTCATTCTGGAGAGAAACCCTACAAATGTCAAGAATGTGGCATTGCCTTTATTAGGTATTCAACACTTTCTGTACATCAAAGGATTCATTCTGGAGAGAAACCCTACAAATGTCAGGAATGTGGCAAAGCTTTTAATTGTAGTTCAGCTCTTACTAAGCATCAAAGAATTCATTCTGGTGAGAAACCCTACAAATGTCAAAAATGTGGCAGAGCATTTAAGCATGACTCAAGTCTTACTGTACATCAAAGAATTCATTCTGGAGAGAAACCCTACAAATGTCAAGAATGTGGCAGTGCCTTTAACCGGTACTCAACACTTTCTGTACATCAAAGAATTCATTCTGGAGAGAAACCATACAAATGTCAGAAATGTGACAAAGCTTTTAGCCGGTACACAAGCCTTTCTGTACATCAAAGAATTCATTCTGGAGAGAAAGCCTACAAAGAATGTGGCAAAGTCTTTAACCTTAATTCAAACCTAACAAATCATCAAATGATTCATTCTGGTGAGAAACCCTACAAATGTCAACAATGTGGCAAAACCTTTAAGCATGATTCAAACCTTTCTGTGCATAGAAGAATTCATTCTGGAGAGAAACCGTTCAAATGTGAAGAATGTGGGAAAGCCTTTAACCAGTACTCAAACCTTTCTGTACATAAAAGAATTCATTCTGGAGAGAAACCCTACAAATGTCAACAATGTGGCAAAGCCTTTAACCAGTACTCACACCTTTCTAGACATCAACGAATTCATTCTGGAGAGAAACCCTACAAATGTCAAGACTGTGGAAAAGCCTTTAATTGTAGTTCAACCCTTACTGAACATCAAGGAATTCATTCTGGAGAGAAACACTACTAATGTCAAGAATGTGGGAAAGCCTGTAACTGGAACCCAACCTTTTCTGTACATAAAAGAATTAATTCTGTCTAGAAACCCTACAGATGTCCAGAATGTGGCCAAGCCTTTAATCAGTACTCACACTTTTCTGTACATCAAAGAATTCATTCTGGAAAGAAACCCTACATATGTCAACAATTTGCAAAGCCTTTAATCAGTATGTGAACCTCTGGACATAAAATAATTCATTCTGGTGTGGCTCCTGTGGCTCAGTGAGTAGAGCGCCAGCCCCATGTACCAAGGATGATGCGTTTGAACCCAGCCCCAGCCAAACTGCAACAAAAAATAGCTGGGCATTGCAGTGGGTGCCTATAATCCCAGCTACTTGGGAGGCAGAGGCAAGAGAATCGCCTAAGCCCAAGAGCTCGAGGTTGCTGTGAGCTGTGACATGGCACTCTACCAAGGGCAAAAAAGTGAGACTTTGTCTCAAAAAAACAAAATAATAATAATAATTCATTCTGAACAGTGTGACAAAACATTCAACTCACATCCAAACTTCACTGTACATAAAAAAAATCATATAAAAGAGAAAACCTCCAAATATGAAGAAAGTGGAAGAATCTTTACCTGGTATTGATAACTTGCTTAGCAAAAAGGAATTCACACTGGAGAAAAATTCTTCAAATGTGCACTGTGTGGCAGTGCCTTTAACTAGAACTCAAACCTTACTACACATAAGAAAATTATACGGAAGAGAAATCTTACAGAAGGGAATAATTTGGCAAAGGTTTAAACTGGTCTTGAGCCCTTGAGAAATCATACAAGAGAAACAGTGTAACAATATGAAGATGTGGTAAAGTCTTATGGAAATAGTCACATTTTCTGTACACAATAGAATTTAGGTTGAAGGGAAATTCTACAAATATGAAGAACTCGACAAATGTTTAACTTGTGCTCAAACCTTTTTATATATGAAAAGTTTTTAACAGAGAAACTGTCTACAAATGTGAAGAAAGTATCAAATCCTATAACCACTACTCACACATTTTAGTACATAAGGGTATTCATAGAGAAATATTTCTCACACTTTTCTAATCATAATTCATGTGGATGAAATACTCTACAAATGCCAATCATCTCTCAAAGCCTTAATGTTGTGTTTATACTGTTAGTTGGGCTAAGGAGAGATGGGGCAGATGATACTATGAGATCCTTTGTCCATAGTATCAGGAAAAAATTGAATGGAGGGGGCTTCCTAGAAAGAAAAGCTGGCATTTGAAGAAGACTTCTAAAAACTGAACTGATGTTTGCTCTACAAAGATGAGTCTCAGAGGTAGAGAGGCCACAATGTGGAGACATGGCTAAGACCACAAAATGACGTTTTTGGAGAGTGCATACAACTTACATGACAGTAGGCTGAAGTGACCTATTTTAATTGACATAGTACAATTTACACTAGTTCTATCACATTGTACAAAAACAATGATAACTTCTGGAAATCACCTTACAGGGATAGAAAATCAGAGGACTCTACATTTTGGACGTTTGCCCACTCTCCAGGAAAAATCATAATTTTTTTTTTTTTTTTTGGAGACAGAGTCTCACTTTGTTGCCCTCGGTAGAGTGCCATGACGTCACAGCTCACAGCAACCTCCAGCTCTTGGGTTCAGGTGATTCTCTTGCCTCAGCCTTCTGAGCAGCTGGGACTACAGGCATCTGCCACAAAGCCTGGCTATTTTTTGTTGCAGTTTGGCTGGGGCTATGTTTGAAATCGCCACCCTCGGTATATGGGGTCAGCTTCCTACTCATTGAGCCACAGATGCTGCCCCATCATGAATATTTATACCTCCACACCAGTTAACACAGAATTGGAAAAGCAGCATAAAGGGGAAACATCTTTCTAAATCCATGGTCTTCTTCACTTGAAAATGTAGATGTATTCCTTCTCTGCATCATGTAGTCATTTAATGTTGAAATTTCCATACATGTATCTACTTATTATGCTCATTTGTTCCACTGTCTAAGTACCAGTAACCATTCTTTTGCACCTGGAACAGAAAAACAAGGAACACAAACCTGACATCTGGTCCCCATATATGACCTTATGGTACCAAAACCTGGAAGAAAAATATACATGTTCAGCAAGATAAACTAATGGTAGAATAGAGATTCAGAATTCCCTCTGCCAGCTACAGATTATTTATTATGCCTATATCTCTCTCAATGTCTTCACTTCCAGGTAATGTAGCTCCTTACCTACCCCTGCCTCATCTCCATTTTTCTTCTTCATCTGTGCAATCCATTTCATCATCCAGTTAGCCATGATATTTAAAAGCTTAAAAAATATTCCACAAGCAGAATGTTAAATCAAATTTATTTATTTATTTATTTATTTATTTATTTTTATTATTAAATCATAGCTGTGTACATTAATGCAATCGTGAGGGCACCATACACTGGTTTTATAGACCATTTGACATATTTTCATCACACTAGTTAACATAGCCTTCCTGGCATTTTCTTAGTTATTGTGTTAAGACATTTATATACTACATTTACTAACTTTTCATATGTACTCTTGTAAGAGGCACCATAGGTTTGATCCCATCAATCACCCTCCCTCCGCCTATCCTCTCACCCTCCGCCTTCCCCATATTCTTTTTTATTTATTTATTTATTTTAGAGACAGAGTTTCACTTTATTGCCCTCGGTAGAGTGCTGTGGCATCACACAGCTCACTCAACCTCCAACTCCAGTAGTAGTTTTGATTTGCATTTCTCTGATGATTAAGGATGATGAGCATTTTTTCCTATGTCTGTAGGCCATGCACCTGTCTCCTTCAGAGAAGTTTCTCTTCAAGTCCCTTGCCCAGCCTGTGATGGGATCACTTGTTTTTTTTTGCTAATACGTTTGAGTTCTCTGTGGATTCTGGTTATTAAACCTTTGTCGGAGACATAAACTGCAAAGGTCTTCTCCCATTCTGAGGGCTGTCTGCTTGCTTTACTTACTGTGTTCTTGGCTGTTGAGAAGCTTTTTTGTTTGATCAGCTCCCAGTAATGTATTTTTGAAGCTGCTTCAATTGCCCAAAGGGTCCTCATAAAATATTCACACAGACCGATTTCTTTAAGAGGGTTACCTGCACTCTCTTCTAGTATTTTTATAGTTTCATGTCTTAGGTTTAAATCTTTAATCCAGTGAGAGTCTATCTTAATTAATGGTGAAAGGCGTGGTTCCAATTTCAGTCTTCTACAGGTTGCCAGCCAGTTCACCCAGCACCATTTGTTAAATAGGGAATCTTTTCCCCACTGAATGTTTTGAATTGGCTTGTCAAAGATTAAATAACGGTAAGAAGCTGGGTTTATGTCTTGGTTCTCTGTTCTGTTCCATACATATACCTGTTATTGTGCCAGTACCATACTGTTTTGATCACTGTCGATTTACAGTATAGTCTGAGGTCTGATAGCATGATTCCTCCTGCTTTGTTTTTATTTCTGAGTAATGTGTTGGCTTTTTGAGTTTTTTTCTGATTCCATAGAAAACGAAGTATTGTTTTTTTCAAGAACTTTAAAGTATGACAGAGGAGCTTTAATAGGGATTGTGTTAAAATTGTATATTGCTTTGGGTATTATGGACATTTTAACAATGTTGATTCTTCCCAGCCATGAGCATGGTATGTTCTTCCATTTGTTAACATCTTCAGCTATTTCTTTTCTTAAAGTTTCATAGTTCTCTTTATAGAGATCTTTAACGTCCTTTGTTAGATAAACTCCCAAATATTTCATCTTCTTTGGCTCTACTGTGAATGGGATAGAGTCCTTAACTGTTTTTTCAGTTTGACTATTGTTGTTATATATAAAGGCTACCGATTTATGAATGTTGATTTTGTAACGTGAGACGCTGCTGTATTCCTTGATCACTTCTAAGAGTTGCAGTAGAATCCCTGGTGTTTTTCAGATATACAATCATGTCTTCTGTGAACAGTGAAAGTTTGATCTATTCTGACCCTATATGGATACCCTTCATCGCCTTTTATTTCCTAATTGCAATGGCTAAATCTTCCATTACAATGTTAAAGAGCAGTGGAGACAATGGGCAACCTTGTCTGGTTCCTGATCTGAGTGGAAATGATTCCAATTTAACTCCATTCAATATGATATTGGCTGTGGGTTTGCTGTAGATGGCCTCTATCAGTTTAAGAAATGTCCTTTCTATACCAATTTTCTTAAGTGTTCTGATCACAAAATGATGCTGGATATTATCAAAAGCTTTTTCTGCATCAATTGAGAGAATATGTGGCCTTTGTTTTTTAATTTGTTTATGTGCTGAATTACATTTATAGATTTACGTATATTGAACCAGCCTTGAGACCCTGGGATAAAACCGACTTGGTCATGATGTATAATTTGTTTGATGTGTTGCTGGATTCTTCTTGTTAGGATCTTGTTGAATATTTTTGCATCTATATTCATTGGTGATATTGGTCTATAATTTTCTTTTCTTGTTGGGTCTTTTCCTGGTTTGGGGATCAGGGTGATGTTTGCTTCATAGAATGTGTTGGGAAGTCTTCCTTCTTTTTCTATATTTTATAACAGGTTGAGTAAAAGAGGTACTAGTTTCTCTTTAAAGGTTTGGTAGAATTCTGACATGAAGCCATCTGGTCCTGGGCTTTTGTTTTTAGGGAGATTTTGTATGGTTGATGCTATTTCAGAACTTGATATAGGCCTGCTCAACATTTTCACTTGATTCTTGCTAAGTCTTGGAAGTTGACGTGCTTCCAAGTATTAGTCACTATGCTTCAGATTTTCATACTTGTGAAAATAAAGTTTCTTCTAATATTTATTAAGGATTTTTTGAATTTCTTGTTTTTTTTTCTTTATTGGGATTTTTTTGAGACAGAGCCTCAAGCTGTCACCCTGGGTAGAGTGCTGTGACATCACAGCTAACAGCAACATCCAAATCCTGGGCTCAAGCGATTCTCCTGCCTTCTCCTGCCAAGTAGCTGGAACTACAGGTGTCCACCACAACACCCGGCTATTTTTTGGTTGCAGCCGTTATTGTTTGGTGGGCCCGGGCTGGATTCAAACCTGCCAGCTCGAGTGTATGTGCCTGCTGCCATAGCCGCTTGAGCTGCAGGTGCTGAGTCAGATTTTTTGAATTTCTGAGGAATCTGTTGTTATTAGGCCTTTGTCATTTCTGATGATGAAATTAGATATTTTCCTTTTTTTTCCTTGTTAGTTTAGCCAAAGTTTTATCTATTTTATTGACCTTTTTCAAAAACCAACTTTTTGATTGATAGATCTTTTGTGTAATTCTTTTGTTTTCAATTTCATTTAATTCTGCTCTAATTTTGGTTATTTCTTTTCTTCTACTGCGTTTGAGGTTGGAATGTTCTTCCTTTTCCAGTTGCTTTAGATGTCCCATTATGTTGTTAACTGCCTCTCTTTCCATTCTTTTGAGGAAGGCTTGCAGTGCTATAAATTTCCCTCTTAGGGCTGCCTTTGTGGTATCCCAGAGGTTCTGGTAATTCATGTCTTTATTGTCATTTTGTTCCAAAAATTTGTCAATTTCCTTCTTAATCTCATCTATGACCAGGCTATCATTCAGCATAAGGTTACTTAACTTCCATGTTTTTGTATGAGTATGCAGATTCCCGTTGTCACTGAGTTCAACTTTTATTCCATTATGGTCCGAGAAGATGCAAGGAATAATTTCTATTCCTTTAAATTTACTTAAAAGGTTAGACTTGTGACCTAAGATGTGATTGATTTTGGAGTATGTTCCATAGACTGTTGAGAAATATGTGTATTCAGTTTTGGGATGAAATGTTTTATAGATGTCTGCTAACTCCAAATGTTGGATGGTTAGGTTTAAATCTAAAATTTCTTTGCTCAGCTTCTTATTGGAGGATCTATCTAAAACTATCAAAGGAGTGTTAAAATCTCTGACTATTATGGAGCTGGAGGAAATCAAATTGCTCATAGCTTTTAGAGTTTCTCTTATAAATTGAGGTGCATTCTGGTTGGGTACATAAATATTAATAATTGAAATCTCATCATATTGAGTATTACCCTTAACAAATATGAAGTGGCCATTCTTATCATTCCTTTTGTTGGTTTGAAGCCTATCATATCTGCAAATAGAATTGCAACACCTGCTTTTTTCTGATTACCACTTGCCTGAAATATGGACGACCATCCTTTCACCCTGAGTCTATATTTATCCTTTAAGGTAAGATGTGATTCTTGTATGCAGCAAATATCTTACCTGAGTTTTTGTATCCAGTCAGCCAACCTGTGTCTCTTTAGAGGACAGTTTAAGCCATTCACATTAATGGACAATATTGATTTCTTTCTTTCTTTCTCTTTTTCTTTTTTTTGAGACAGAGCCTCAAGTTGTCACCCTGAGTACAGTGCCGTGGCATCACAGCTCACAGCAACCTCCAACTCCTGGGTTCAAGTGATTCTCCTGCCTCCGCCTCCCAAGTAGCTGGGATTACAGGCACCTGGCATAATGCCCGGCTCTGTTTTTATTTGTAGCCATCATTGTTTTTTGGCAGGCCCAGGCTGGATTCAAGCCCTCCAGCTCAGGTATATGTGGCTGGCACCTTGGCTGCTTGAGCCACAGGCGCCAAGACAATATTTTGTTATCAGAGTTTTTATCAATAGTTTTCATGTGTTTTTATAAAATGTTGTTGCCCTAAGTGTATGCTAAAGATTCAAAATTTGTGCTGCTCATGGATGTCTACTTATCCTTAAAGATGACAGTTATGGGCCGGGCATGGTGGCTCATGACTGTAATCCTAGCACTCTTGAAGTGGAGGTGTGTGCATTGCATGACCTCAGCCATTCCAGACTAGCCTAAGTAAGAGTGAGAACTTGTCTCTGCTAACAAAATAGAATAATTAGCCAGGTGTTATTGCGCACACCTATAATCAGAGCTGCATGGGATTCTGGGGCAAAAGGATCTCCTGAGGTCAGGAATTTGAGGTTGCTGTGAGCTCTGACGCTACAGTGCTCTAGCCTGGGGCAACTGAATGAGACTCTCAGTCTCAAAAACTAAAAGACTGTCGTTCTTAAGTCATTTAGTATTTTTTTTTCACAATTTTCTTTTTTTTGGAGACAGAGCCTTAAACTGTCACCCTGAGTAGACTGCCATGGCATCACAGCTCACAGTAACCTCCAACTCCTAGGCTCAAGTGATTCTCCTGCCTCTGCCCCTAAAGTAGCTGGGAGTACAGGAACCTGCCACAATGCCTGGATATTTTTTTTGTCTGTAGTTGTCATTGTTGTTTGGCAGGCCTGGGCAGGAATCCAACAAGCAAGTTCTGGTGTATGTGGGTGGCACCTTAGCGGCTTGAGGTACAGGTGCTGAGCCTTCTTCACAATTTAATGGGTTAAGTTTTCTTTCAATTTTGTTTTGGAATTGTGTTTAGTTCTTTTTTTTTTTTCTTTTGAGACAGAGTCTTACTGTCACCCTGGGCAGAGTGCTGTAGCATTCACAGCTCACAACAACATCAATCTCCTTGGCTTAAGCAAAACTTTTGCCTCAGAATCCCAAGTTGCTGGAACTACAGGAGTCTGCTACATGCCCTACTAATTTTTCAATCTTTGGTATAGATGAGGTCTCTGTCTCAAGCTGTGTGGAGAGTGGGCTGTAAGGCATCAGGGCCCCCACAGCTTGGGGAACATTTAGGGAATGAACCCCCAACTACTTCTCCTCCATTCCTGAAATAACCATATTCCTTTCTACATGCTCCCTCTGCCAAGTCACATAGCTCTTTCTTTGTCTAGTTAATTTTCAAGAACTGTATACAGATCATTGTGATCTTTCAATGTTATATTTTGTCATATTTTAATGAAGTTGAGTAGAAATCACTAAGTCACATAGTTCTTCCTTTGTTTTGTTAACTGTGCAGAGCTCCTCGTGACCTCTCCCTCCTTACTTCTTGTCATATGTCAAAGAAGTTGAGTAGAAACCATTAACAAGATGATTTGTCCTTATTCAAGTAAATTACAGTTTCCAATCATATTGTAAGAACAAACATATGTGTTTTGTTTATGCTACTTCCCTGTAGAGAACTCTGTACAGATACTGTAAAATAAAGCTGATTTTGTGCTTTGGTGCTGGCTGAAGCCATCAGCTTAGTCAGACCTCCCAAACCCATATTTTTTCTCTGTGTCTTCTCTTGTCCTGTATTTTCCTTATTCCCCATGAATTCGACTCTGGTTGTCTCCTCTTTGCTGTGTTGGTTTGTGACAAGGCTGGCCACAAAGGTCTGTTTTCAAATGTTCAACCCATGTCAGTCTCCCAGAGTGTTAGGAGTACAAACGTGAGGCACTGTGCTGGCCTGAAATGCCCCTTAACATTGTGCTTGGCTATTGTTAGAGATGAGGTCTCACTCTCTCTCAGGCTGGTCTCAAACATGCGAATGCAAGCGATCCAGCCACCTCAGCCTTTCAGAGTGCTGAGAATACATACTGGCATGAACCACTGCTTCCAGCCTCTTTATTTGCTTCTTGTAATTCCTCAATATGCAGTATATATTTGTTACATTTATGTATCTTAAAAATTATTAGGGCTCATGTACTGTATTATGCCCTCTACTATATGTCCTTTGCAATTTTACAGGAAAATTTTGTATTTTTTCCTGATAAAAAGTCAGTGGCATAATTTTGTATTTTATAAATTTCTTTCAGCCATATCTAATCATTCTGTTGCAGGAAGACGAGGCCCAACCCAGTGGAGAGAAAAATCACCCAAACACCACAGTTATAAGAGGAAAGGCTTTATTCACCGGCCAGGAGCTTACGGCATAGAAGAATTCTAAATGGCCATGCTCCCAACTGGCCTGGTCTTTCCCTTTTTATTGACAATCATAAAGTTCTACCCCACACATAACCTTCTCATTGGCCAGTTTGAATCAAGCAGGAGATGCTATTTCCACCCCCCACAGAACTGCAGGATTTCAAAGAAATGCAAATTTTCAAGTTCCAGGAAGTTAAGTCCACAAATTCCCAAGAGCCGAGTTACAATGGAGAGGACCCTGCAGGTGTACATTTGTAGTCTCCTTGAGAAGACCTGTTCTCCTAGACTCAACCTTCTCAGGTATCCTCTCTCAATTCTTTCCAAGACCCTTCATAAGAACTGGGCATAAATATTTTATTCCCAGAGATAAACCTTATAATATATTAAAACCATGGCCCTGAGAATTTAAACTTAAGAAAAGACTGGGAAAGAGTGTATTAGTTTAAGTGAGAGAGGTGCTGATATTTTAGCACTTAGGTCTTAGGGACTGTGACTTTTCTTGGGTTCTCTACTCAGGCCTTAATAGTACCATGGTGATGAGCTAATATACATATGAGTTTTTACATTCCCCTGTGACATCTTCCTCCTTTTTGCTAAAGTCCAAAAGTTCAATTAAGACAAGTCCCTCCATGAGTTTCCTTCGGTTTCAGGCATGTGTTGACCAGCCAGCTCTCAATATGTGGCTAGAGCAGGGCATGTGGACGTGATATCTCTACATATCATCTTTTAAGTCTGGGCAAGTGGGTCGCTTGGCTTCTGCTGACAGCAAACTCAGCAGAGTATGCAAATTAGGCACAATAATTGCTGTATATAATTGTATACTTTTTGACCAGTCTTTTAGCTCTGTTTAACAGATTAGTTTAGTAAAACAGTTATGTCTCATTTTATGAGTTGACAGTACAGACAAGGCTGGGATTTAATACAGGTGGGTTACAGCTTTTTCTTTTTGAACTATTTCTCTCTCTCTAATTTTCTCTTTACTGACAACAAAATATAGCAAAGCTAACTTAGTTGCCAAAATGAACAGTACCTTCAGTATACTGGGTCTGATTATTTGCATAGATTGCAGTAAGAATAATTATTAGCTATCTAGGCTCTTCTTTCCTTTAAAATTGGCTTTTTTTGGGTGGCGCCTGTGGCTGAAAGGAGTTGAGCCCCGGCCCCATATGCTGGAGGTGGTGGGTTCAAACCCAGCCCTGGCCAAATACTACAAAAAAAATAAATACATAAAAAAAATTTAAAAAAGGCTTTTCTTGAAACCTTTTATAAGGAATCTCAGACTGGACTTTCTAGAAAGCCTTTTACGAGCCCAGGTTTCCTCTGTGCCATTAGATACCGGTATGCATTGGGTAAATTCCTCTTCTCTTGAGGTCCCCAAGCACATTTCGATTCCCAGAAGATCCGTCAGCAAGTGACCTTCGTTACTTATCACAGATCGGGAAATGTTACTGCCGGGTATGTGGTTAGTTTTCCAAAGGGCTTTTTTATTTTTTTGGCTTTTTAAAGTCAACCTTAATTCCTTAATGCAGGCTGGATACCTCTGGAAATGCTATTGCAGCCAAAGCCTTGGTAAGTTAACCAGTGCCTTCATTGTGCTATAGAACAAAACAGATTCTTATTGAACTTATGCAAATAACTGTATTGTCAGGAATCAAGAATACTGACAAAAGGCTTTTAAATTTTGGAGAAATCAAGGAGAGAGAAAAAAGTACATGTTTTAAACTCTGCTCATAAGTATATACTTGAAAAGTTGTAAATAGCTCAAAAGACAGAAAATTATTTTCTTGACTTCTGGAAAACAAAGCATAGAAAGAATCAATAATATTTCAAACAAAAAGCCATAACAAACCAGCCCATTTCCACATAACTGATTTCTATTCTGTTTGAAGTTAGCTCAGCAATACTCATAGATATGTTAACTTTCCTTTTTATTTTTTTGCAGTTTTTTTTTTTTTTTGTCCAGGGCTGGGCTTGAACCCGCCACCTCCAGCATATGGGGCCAGCACCCTACCCCTTTGAACCACAGGCAGCGCCCTAACTTTCAAACAAAAATTCTAAAGACAGTAGGAAAAATATTTCTTTTTCCTTTTAGGGATAAACTTGGGACTCAGTCTTTTTTAGATGAATTCAAATTATTACTGGTAATATGTGTTAGGACAAACCAATGTCTTATAGTTAGGAGAGACCAATGCTTTACAATATTGGAACATATATGTACAACTGTAATCCATACATAATTAATCACCATTTCATATTTGACAATGTTTCTTATATATTTTTCTAAGAAGACCAAATTTATTGTTGTGTTTTTTGTTGTTTAGTTGGCCCGGACCGAGTTTGAATTTGCCAGCCTTGGTGAATGTAGCCAGTGCTACAACCACAGTGCCACAGGTGCCGAGTTCTAAATTTTGGAAGTTTTGTCAAATATCAGAGGTTTAAAACATTTGTTCAACAAGATTACAACTGCACTGGATTACATGTAAATGTCTTTATAAGTTTTATTTAACCTGCACAGACAGTTCACACATATTTTAGACTTTTTTAACCTTTGTCTTGCCTTTCACTTTTCTATACAACTATTTTGTTTCAGGACAAATTTATGACATAAGATACAAAGTTTCTCTAAAAGTCTGTGATGTTAGAGGAGTTAGGTGTTTAACTTAATCTTAAGATTCTATGTGAACTGTGGGGAAGGGCAGTTAAATTTCATTTTTCTAGAGGCGATGAAGTTGAGGACTACACAGGGGGTTTTATTTTACCTTTTACTTTAGAAATGGAGGTGACAAAAGTAGGTTCATTGTCAGTGCCTGCTCTTCCCCTGTATGTTCATTCCTCTTTTGGTGGGCCGCTGTCACAGAGTACCACTGTGGGACCTTGCTGTCACCCTGCTGGGTTCCTCCTCTCTGTGTAATTAGTACAGGAGGGCTCTTAGGGAATGGCGTCAGTCAGGGTGCTGGGGAACACTCATCAGGGAACCATAATGTTGCAGGAAAACAGTGGATTAAAACAGACAGATATTTATACTAACAATATAGAGGAAGAAACCTCTAATTGCTGACAAGAACTAGAACTCTGGTGTCTCAAAGCATAGAATGCTGAGTTCTAGGGAATCTTTTAAAAACTCTTTTATACATGTTTTCTTCTTCTCTTTAGTTTACATTTACTCTCACACTCTCATATTCTCAAAACCAGAAACAGAACACCTTCTCATATTTTTAACAGGCCTTTGTGTGATCTAACACTCCAGGGGTTGATTGGATGTCTGCTTTCTGGGAGCCCTCAACTGGCTACTGGGCTGAGGCTTCTCATGCTTCCAAAAGCTTCTGACAGGTCAATAGCCTGGCAACCTGAGGTCCCTATCTCTTTGGCCTTCCCTCAGAGGCTCTATACAAATTACAACAATTGAATTTCACAAACAGTTGCATATTTTTCTAACAATTCACAACAAATAAGCACAATAAAATACCATGAACAATTATATTAATGTTTGCACACACTAGTTAAAATTACATGTTAAAATGGCTTACCTCTGGAGGTGGACTTACAAATAAATTTAGGAGTAATCGTCAGCCAGTCTCCTGGTTGGGGGTAGCCTTCTTATTCAGCAGAATAAGAAACAAACAGAGTAATGCCAAGTGGCTGCAGTTGTAAAAGGTAAAGAGGACTTTTTTTTTCCCCTTAGTTCCAATGAGTAATTAACCTTGGGTTTTCTGCCGAATGCCAGCACCTTATCTCAACACTATTTGTAACATAGCAACCACAGCTTTTAGCAGTCAAAGGGAGGGGCAATTTTATAAAACCTTGTACTAACTCTTTAATTGCCAGAAAGAGAGCGTCCCAATCACAAGTGGGTTATAGGGCAGTGGGAGACATAGGGGATAAAACAAATTGTATGTTGACACGTTGACAGACAACAAGAAAACACAGATATTGACACCCAAACTTGGAATTGATCAATTTTTCGAAAGGAATTCTGACAAACCATTGGAAACAGCAAACACAAATTTGACAAACAACTCACACACACCAGCGCTGACACAAATTTGACGAACTACTCACACACACCATCTAAAAAAACTGAAGACCCACCCTCTTTGAATCCTAAGAAGAGAAGAGACCAACAGACCCATACTCTGAGAGTCCAGAGAAGAGAAACTAACAGACTTGGCACGAAAAAGACTGACAAGTTTTACACAATCCTACTGATATGGAAAAGACTTGAGACATACCGGACTCAACCCTGTGACCCTGGTGAGCCTTGCGTGAGACCTGGAGTCACTGCCATGAGCCCTGTATGAGACCTGACCTGGTGTGGTGAGACATCTCCCCCTGCCTGGGGAACTGACTGTGTAGTTGCATCCAAATGGTCTGATTACTCCCCCCCCAAATTCTCTAGAGATCAAAGAAAACTCACCCAGGTGCTGTTGCTTTATCACCAATTTCAAAAGTTTTGGAAACCTATGCTCTGACTCCACACCTCTGAGGACTCCAGGGGCTGAGGAACATCTCTCTGAGGGCTTCTCCTGGAACTGTCCGGTGGCAGCAGGCCTAGGTGGGCATCTGGGGGTGGCAATCTCACTGGGTCCTCCAGAAATGTTGTACTCATTTGCCACCTGGAAGAAAAACTCCGACCCCACTTCAATCTCGCTGGGGCCTCCAGAAATGTCGTAACTCATTTGCCACCTGGAAGAAAAACTAGAACCCCACTTCAGGTATAAATCAGATGGTGATTTATTACACCTGTGCAGATGGGCTGCCACCCCGAAGGGCATATGGCCCTGAAGAAAGGAGCAGGGTGATTTTTATACTCTTTTTGTGTGCTATGTGGCAAGCCAAGCAAAAACAGATACAGAACGTGGCCATTGGTTAGTTGAGGGGGTAGCTCAGGGCAAAGTTACAGTGAGGGGGCCTGGATGGCTCAAGAGGTTACATTATGGCAGCTGACATGGGGACAAACTTGGCTTGGGAAATTTTGCTTGAGTAAGCTTTGCACCATTGTTTAGCCTTTGCTAGGGGTTTGGGGCAAGTTCTACCATGGTTTTACCTGTTGCTAGGAGTTTTGGGGAACTCAGGGAACTTCCTTGTCCTAAAACCTATTCTCAGAATTAACCCACATGGGGGTGGGTTGAGATGTGCGGGGCTCAGGTGGAGACAGGGCCTTTAGGGTCTTTTTGCTGGGTACTACAAACATGGTGCTTGGGTGCTCTTTCTCTCCATTGGGCCTCATCTTCCTGCAACATAAGCAGCAGAAAATATGATTTAGTGGACTTGATGAATGTGTTGGGGGTCTCAGAGAAACTTGCCCTTTCCTTCTAGGTTGGTTCACTGAAAAGATCAACTCATATTTATGGTAGATTAATAAGAGAAAGATTTATTTCCAAATACCATGTGCATGGAGTGAACCAAAAGAATGATTTCCCAAAGTCTCTCCAACTCCTGGGCTTAGGTGATTCTCTTGCCTCAGCCTCCCAAGTAGCTGGGACTACAGGCATCCACCACAATGCCTGTCTAATTTTTTGCTGCAGTTTGGCTGGGGCCAGGTTTTAACCTACCACCCTTGGTATATGGGTCCAGCACCCTACCCATTGAGCCACAGGCACCGCCTGTCAGTGGCTTTTAAAGATGTCTTTTAGAAGGAAGGGGGTGGAGAGAAACTGGAAAGTATTGGTGTAGCTAGTGGTGCTAGGGGGGATAGATAGATGGAGGGGAAAAAGAGAGAGACAGGTATTGTGCTTCAAATAACCTTATCACAGGTCTATTAGCATGTGAGAAGGAGTGTAGCAGCCTTTGAAGATAGAGAAAAGTCTTCCTTTAAAGTTCCCTGATAACAAATTGCCTTTAATTCAAAATAATTTTCAGATCAAGGAATCATATTTTGCCATGAAATTTTCTTAGCTCCTTCAATGTTTAACATCTACCCATGACAAAATGTCCCAATACAGTAAATATATGAATGTGATCAGAAAATTATCAAATTTAAATAGACATAAGATGATATATACCATAGATAAAACTTTTGTGTGTAGAAAATATGGGAAGGCCTTAAACCTATGCTCTCACATTGGAAAACATGAGATAATTTATTTTATGGACAAGGAGTACAAATGTAAAGAGTGTTGGGAAATCTTTAAATCTTGCTGAAGACTGTCTAATCACAAGGGGCGTTCATACTGGATAACTCTACCAATGTAAAAATTATGGCAAGTGTCTTACCCAGAGCTCAAAATACTCTAACTATATGAGAATTTATAATGGAGGGAAACCCTACAAATGTCAAGAATGTGGAAAAGACTTTAACTAGTACTCACACCTTTCTGTATATCACAGTATTCATTCTCAAGAGAAATCCTACAAATGTCAACAATGTGAAAAATTCTTTATTTTTGTTTAATTTAATTTATTATTTTTTTCTCTTGGTTAGAGTGCTATGGCACTCAGCCTCTCAAGTAGCTGAGACTACAGGCACCCGCCACAACACCTGGTTATTTTTTGTTACAATTTGGCAGGAGCTGGGTTTGAGCCCGCCACCCTCGTTATATGGGGCCAGAACCCTACTCACTATGCCAGGGGCACTGCCCAATGTCAAAAAGTTTTTAACCAGTACTCAAGCCTTTCTGTACATCAAAGAATTCATTTCGGGCCAGGGGAGGTGGCTCATGCCTGTAATCCTAGCACTCTGGGAGGCTGAGGCTAGTGGATTGCTTGAGCTCACGATTTCAAGAACAGCCTGAGAAAAAGTGAGACACTGTCTCCACTAAAAATAGAAAAACAGAGGCAAGAGGATTGCTTGAGGCCAAGAGGTGGAGGTTACTGTGAGCTACAATGCCATGGCACTCTAACCAAGGCTTGAGACTCTGTCTCACCCCCCCAAAAAATTCATTCTTGAGAGAAATCCTACAAATATTAATAATATGGCAAAGCCTTTAACTAGTACCCATAACTACTAGACATCAAAGAATTCATTCTGGAGAGAAACGCTGAGAAATGCTACAAATGTCAACCAAGTGGCAAAGCCTTTAATGAGTCGTCAAATGTTTCTGCACATCAAAGTATTCATTCTGGAGAGAAACCCTACAAATGTTAAGAATGTGGCAAAGCGTATAACTGGTATTCACACCTTTCTAGACATAAAAGAATTTCTTATGAATAAAAATTCTAGTTGTTGCATGACCAGAAATGTGAAGGAACAGCAGCTTTGCTGTGGGTATAAACTCACTCCTGTAATCATTAAGTCAAGAAACGGCTACATAAGATGGGATGGCATGTAGTGAAAATCTTTATTCAGGGTTTTGATTTTATACTTTTCTAGTCATGTATACACTTAATATATCATCTGTGAGTTTCATCATTATTTTACCTATCTGAAATTAACTTGAAAGGAAATACTTTGTTATCATATCAATACAATCACTTTTGTTGTCAACTTCTTCTTCTAAACACTGACTAATTTCTGAGCAGTTATCTAAATAAAGATCATAAAGAAGAAAGTAGCCACAGGGGAACAGAGTTAATGGAAGAATATCTTCAAGCATTCACTCAGTTTACTCAGTATGACTGAGTAATGACTGTGTCTTTCCCTCAGAGCAGAGTACCTAAGAACCTAGGATAATATGTTATTAACATACATCAACTCTCGGCCCGTATCTCTGAGGAAGGGCGGCATGCCCTTTGGTCTCAGGCTTCATGGGGTGCACAGCTTCAAAGAATGGGCCTGTGGAATTTTTCATTCCGGGCAAGCCAACAACTCTGTGTGTGTCCCAGGGGAGTCCAGGTCCCTTAAGCCTCTGGAAGAAAAGCAAGTCATTTTAAACTCACACTGAATTCTCTTTCTATGCTTGATATAGGATATGTTTATTTCTAAATATCCTACACTAGTCATGTGAAGAATGTAGCAAAGCCTTTAATGAGCATAGGAACATTTCTAGATATAAAAGAATTCATTCTGGAAAGAAACTTATCAATACAAACAGTGTGACAAACCCTTTAACATATTCAAACCTCACTGTACATAAATTAATTCATACTGGACAGAAACACTCCAAATATGGAGAATGTGGCAGTAGTGCCACCAGAGTACCTGGTGTTCATAACTTGCTAAGCATAAAAGAATTCACTGTGGTGAGAAATCCTACAAATGTGTGCAGTGCAGGAATGCCTTTAACCAGAGCTCTAACCTTACCATACATTAGAATATCCATATTGGAGGGCGGCGCCTGTGGCTCAAGGAGTAGGGCGTCGGTCCCATATGCTGGAGGTTGTGGGTTCAAACCCAGCCCCGGCCAAAAAAAAAAAAAAAAAAAAGAATATCCATATTGGAGAGAAATCTTACAAATGTGAATAATGTGGTAAAGGTTTTAACTAGTCTTCAGCCCTCAGTAAACATAAGAAAAATCACACCAGAGAAAAATGGTAACAATATGAAGTACTGGAAAATTCTCCTGCCAGTAGTCACCTGTAATCCACACATGGATTTGCAACGGATTTTATTGGATTAAATGCGTAATTACCTACAATGTAAAATACTGAAAATGATTAATGTATATCTCATGCTCTGTAATATGTAAATTGTTTGATGAAGTGGAAAAGAAAGCCAAGTGTTACACCCAGGAGTCCCCCCCAAAGACAACTCCACCAGACTTGTCGAATTAAAGGGAAGTCCTTTTTTTTTTTTCTTTTTTAAAAGAGGAGTCCTTTTATTGAAGAGCTGGCTGTCAACTGCCCCAGTGTCCCACCATGGGATTTCTGGGTGCAACCCCGAATTATCTAAGGCTCTGACTTTTAAAGACAAAATATTTCCAGAGGTCAGATAAACATAGTCATAGAAGTGAAAAACAGCAGTGAGGGGAAATCATGAGAGCAATGGAAAATTACTAATTGCAAAGCAGGTACAGTCAGATAGGGAGGAGGACTCCCAGGTGAGGGTAATAAACAACATGATCATAAAAAGCTATAATCATAAGGGCTACGTGGTCAGTAACTTACATTACTAACAATTTTACCTACAGGCATTTACGGTTATACTGGGAGGGAAAATAAGAGGAACCAGTTTTTAGAAGTGATGAAATGTGACCGAAAGGGAGTAAACAGTAAAATGGAGTCCAACTTGCTCTTTTAACATTTTCATATAATATAAAAGTAGCATGAAGACCACCTTACATATTCTCACTGGTTTTTCTTTAGGAGTTACACCTGCAAGCCCTCAGTGAGAAGAGGATTGTCATAAAAGTAATTAGTGACTTTCCATACAATATTAATAATTTAACAGTTCTAACTAAATATACTTAAAATACAATGCAATGGTGGGGCGGCGGGTGGAACCAGTTTTTTCTAAAGCAATAAAATGTAGCAAAACAGCCCTCTTTGCCTTCCCACTGATTCTCTGGAAAAGGAATTATATTAAAATGGAGTTAGGCTTGCTTCTTTTTTATCCCAACACAAGTACTACTATTTTTCCTACATAAAAATGAAATACACTTTTTTTTTGAGACAGACTCCCAGTTGGTCACCCTTGGTAGAGTGTCATGGCATCTTAGATCACAGCAACCTCAAATTCTTGGGTTCAATCAATTCTCTTGCCTCAGCCTCTTGAGTAGCTGGGACAACAGACACCAGTCACAACGCTTGAAGTACACTTATAAATATTGCATGACCCCCAGGCAAAATGCCAATAAAAATATACCACAAATGTAGTCAGGCACAGAGTCTCTGACTTGTAATTCTAGCACTCTGAGAGGGGAAGGCAGGAGAATTGCTTGAGCTCAGGAGTTTCAGACCTGCCAGAGGAACAAAAATATGAAAAATAGAAAAACCACTCAAGGCTGGTAGTACACCCCGGTAGTCTCAGATACTCAAGAGGGTGAGGAAAGAGTATTGTTTTAGCTCAACTATTTGAGGTTGCTGTGAGGTATGATGATGCCATGGCACTTTAGCCAGAGTGGCACCATCACAAAAGTATATACAACACATGTTACACAAATGGCAATACCTGTATTAGATTTAATATCCTACAATAACATGAAATCAAAATAAATGTAAGAAAGCTTAAAATTAGACAAATAATATTAACCATTTAGAGAATATTGTTTTTCTTTTTGTTAGTGACCAATATTAAAAATATAGAGGACGGGCGGCACCTGTGACTCAGTAGGGCGCCGGCCCCATATGCCGGGGGTGGCGGGTTCAAACCCAGCCCAGGCCACACTGCAACAAAAAAATAGCCGGGCGTGTGGCAGGCTCCTGTAGTCCCAGCTGCTTGGGAGGCTGAGGCAAGAGAATCGCGTAAGTCCAAGAGTTAGAGGTTGCTGTGAGCCGTGTGACGCCACAGCACTCTACCCGAGGGCGGTACAGTGAGACTCTTTCTCTATTAAAAATATATATAGAGAGAGAGACAGGAAATACATATTGTCAATAAGCATTTAATATACCTTGTCTGAGATTTTATATAAAGAAATTATAAAGTATATACTGGTCCCATATACTGAGGGTGACAGGTTTGATCCCGGCCCAGGCCAAACTGCAACAACAACAACAACAACAACAAAATAGAGGGGCATTGTGGCAGGCGCCTGTAATCCCAGCTACTTGGGAGACTGAGGCAAGAGAATTGCCTAAGCCCAAGAGCTGGAGGTTGCTGTGAGCTGTGACGCCATCTCACTCTACTGATCGCGACAAAGTGAGACTCTGTCTCAAAAAACAAACAAAAAAAAGAAAATGAAATTGTAAAGTAGATGACAATACAAACATGATTTCACCAAAGTTTCTTTTTCTTTTTTCTTTTTTTATTGGAGACAGAGCCTCAAGCTGTCACCCTGAGTAGAGTACTATGTCATCACAGCTTACAGCAACCTCCAACTCCTGGGCTCAAGCAAATCTCTTGCCCTGGCTGCCCAAGTAGCTGGGACTACAGGTGCCTGTCACAGTGCCCGGCTCCTTTTTTTGTTTGTTTGTTTGTTTGTTTTTGTAGAGACAGTCTCACTTTACCAGCCTCGGTAGAGTGCCATGACGTCACAGGACTCACAGCAACCTCCAGCTTTTGGGTTTATCCGATTTTTTTGTCTCAGCCTCTGAAGCAGCTGGGACGACAGGTGCCCGCCACAACACCCGGCTATTTTTTGGTCGCAGTTTGGCCGAAACCGAGTCCTAATCCACCACCCTCGGTACATGGAGCAGGCGCCCCACTCACTGATTCACAGGCGCCACCCCCAGCTATGTTTTGGTTGCAGCCATCATTGTTTGGTTGGCCCAGTCTGAATTTGAACCACCAGCACAGGTGTATGTGGGTGGTGCCTTAATCGAAGCGCCAAGCCAACCGAGGCTTCTTCAGACAGAAAAAATCAAAACATTTCTCCTTACAATGGGCTGTCAAAGGTTCAGCACCTGTAGCACAGTGGTTATGCACCAGCCACATACACTGTAGCTGGCAGGTTGAAACGTGGCCTGGGCCAGCTAAACAACAATGAGAACTGCAACAACAACAAAAATAGCCAGTCTTTGTGGCAGGAACCTGTAGTCCCAGCTATTTGGGAAGCTGAGGCAAGGGAATCACTTAAGCCTAAGAGTTTCAGATTGCTGTGACACCACAGTACTTTATGGAGAACTGCACCTTGAGACTCTGTCTCAAAAAAAAAAAAAGGAAGAAAGAAAGAAAGAACAGGTTGTCAAAGGTCATTGGATAACTGTCCTCCATGCAGTCAGAGAAGAGTGAAGATCTCCATCATTTTCTCAGTAAGAGAACGAGGATAACAACATGAATTCACTTTGCTGCTGCTTGTAATATACAGAAGAAATGAATAATGAAGCCCTCATATATTTTTAATTATAAACAAAGGCATGATTGTCATAAAACATCCAAAAGACACAAACTGTGTTACATCAATATAAAATTTGTCACTCAACCTAGCCCTCAAGAGAACTCTGTTCAACTTTCTGATAATTTTGTTCAAATTCTTTTACTATGACCTTTACTAGTGCTCTAATATTTTTTTTTTTGAGTATGTGTCCAAAATTGTGAAACTGGTCATCTGAAATAATCTGAGAATTATCAGGTCTTTGTCCTTCTACCCAGAGCTGCATGCTCTGCTGAAGAGGGTCTGGTCCCAGCTCGTTGCATCTGATTCACTGACAGGCTGTGACCCCCTGTCCAGGGATGGGATATGTCCTTCCTTGGAGGAGCTGTGTGTTTCTCCACCCAGGCTGGGTCCCTAGGATCAGGCAGTGTAGAAGAACAGCCCTCATCAGAGAAGACAAAGGCCACATGGGTGCCCACGACATAGGTCTGCACTGCTGTGTTCACAGGCACCTGCACCAGGTGAGCTCAGAAAGCTGTTTCCAGGATAGAAGAAAGGCCTATTGTGGTTTTCCATGCCTGTAATCCTAGCACTCTGGGAGGCTGAGGTGGGTGGATTGCCTGAGCTCATGTGTTCGAGACCGGCCTGAGCAAGAGGGAGACCCTGTCTCTACAAAATAGCCAGGTGTTGTGGTGGCAGCTATAGTCCCAGCTACATAAGAGGCTGAGGGAAGAGGATTGCTTAACCCAAGAGTTTGAGGTTGCTGTGAGCGGTTATGCATTGGCACTCTACTGAGAGTTACACAGTGAGACTCTGTCTCAAAAACAAACAAACAAACAAAAAAACAGTTTAGGAGAAAATGTATCTGCTGTGACTCCCCCCCAGGCTATGTCTTAATAAATGTCCGCAGACACAGCATTGACAGAGGTCACTGGTCTTTTAAAACAGCACAGCAGGTGATCTTTTGGGAACTGCAATCTGGACCACTTGCTGTGCCCAGTGTGGGCCCTTAGTGCATTGCTACCACAGGGAACAGACATGGTCAGTGTCACTGCTCTGTACAATGTCAGAGACTTTTGGTTTGTTTTCAAAGTCAAGCTGTGCTCATCTTGTAGACACTACTCTGTGCAGGAATCATGTGAGTGAGAGACTCACCAGAACCATTTCCAACGTTGCTCAGTTGCTTATACTGGAACCTTCTCATGCACCTTCAGGTGAATCTCACGTGTCTCTCCTCCTCCTCCCTGACCTGGTCATTCACTGCAAGGCCTATCATCCCCCCACCCTCACAATGTTCTCTGAGCGCAGGATGCTAAAATCCTCTCAGCACTGAGAAACCCACTTTCTGCCAAAGCCCTTTGAAAGTTATTATTATTTTTTTTGTGTCTGTTTAGGGGGCAGAGAAGAATAATTCTACCTGCTGCTTTATCTTGGAAGCTGCCCATGGAAATTATTTTCTTTTTTCTGGAATTCACCCATCTGAGGTGAAATCAGATTTTGTGGATAAAATGAGAGAGTAAGCACCTTCAAGGGAACACCTTAGAAGCCCTAGTCTGTCCTGGATAATCACCCAAAAGCTGATTCTCTTTTTTCCAGAGTCCAGAATCTAAGAGGTCCTGGCTGTCAGAGAGCTCCCAGTTCTCCTGCCAGGGAATACTGTGTTAATCCCTGTCACCTCTAACCTGGAAGTGTGAGAGGATACTGAGAAGGGTGAGGTCTAGAAGTACAGATCTTCTCAAGGATTCCACAAGGATACACCTGCAGGGTCCTCTCCATGGTGACTCAGATCTTGGGATTTATTTATTTATTTTTTGAGATAGCGTCTCAAGCTGTCCCCCTGGGTAGAGTGCAATGGCATCACAGCTCACAGCAACCTCAAACTCTTGGGCTTAAGCAATTGTTTTGCCTCAGCCTCCCAAGTAGCTGGAACTACAGGCACCTGGCACAACGCTTGGCTATCTTTTGGCTGCAGTTGTCATTTTTGTCAAGCAGACCCGGGCTAGGTTTGAACCCATCATCCTAGGTGTAATCCTCTAGACAGAAGACCCCTAGATAAAAGAGCCCACGTGGAGACTTCTGAGAGAGTTCTTCAGTTCTTTCCCCCTTCCAGAAGCTCTGGTGCTTTTCTGTATTCCTTTCTAACTTTTAATAAAATACTGTGTTACCACTGATCTGTGGTCTGTGGGTTCATTCCTGGAATCCCGAGACCAAGGACCTCCTGAAGAGTGAAATTCCAGTATCAAAGCCTCCTGCAATGCCGACCCCCTCACTGGAGCCCTGTCCCTTCTCTGAACTTCCATAGCCTTTGCTTTTGTGACTCCCTACGTGTTTATCTATTAGGTTACTAATCTATTAGGTTACTAAGTGACTTATGCACATGTTTTTAGCTAGACATCATAATGTATATTGAAAATGCCTGCAAAGCAAACCGTAATTCCTACTGAAATAGTAAGTGTGGAAGCCTAGCTCAGAGTAAACACTCCGCAAATGGTTTTTCATTCCTTTAGTCGAAATTTATTAAACAGCTACTCTGTGGCAAGTATGGGGTCCCTGGAATGTCCAGATGAATAAAGTCATTGTCCTTGTCCTTGATTAAAAAAAAAAGGGGGGGGGCTGTGGTGAAGAAACTATTAGGGTTCTTGCCTCTTTCAGTCTCTTGTTGGATGGCATCCTGTCACTTAAGGTTAAGGAGGTGGGGCCTGAGGCCCTGTCCAATTAGGGATGCTCCATAATGAACTATCCAATCAGATGCACAGCCAGAAAGAAGACGGCGGCTCCGGGAATCCTGAGCAGCATTCTTCTCTTTCCCTGGGCATGATCTGGGCTACCCTCTTCAGCTTTTGCGTGTCCTAGAGAATCCAGGTGTCTCGAGAGCCGCCTCTGTCACCTTGTGACCTGCACGTACCCGAAGATCTGTAGGGACGACACCGGGACATCCCGGAAGCTGGGAAATGGTGCGTACCGGAGACTGGGTGAGAAGGGGAGGGGCGTGGTTGGGGCCAGAAGTGACAGTGGCGGAACCCGGCAATTTCACTTCAATTTTACAGTGTTCAGAGTGAAGTTTGCCACTGGTACCCTTGGCCCTCAGACACTGTGAGCAAAAGATGGAGTGGGGCAGGCAGCGGGGACTATTGCTGTGGCCCCTTCGCGGGTTGACCACGGCCCAGAGCTCTCTTTGCGCAGCTGTGTGCCTGCAGCGCCGGGTGCTCCTTCCACGTGGTGACAGTGGAAGGGTCCTCAGGAAGAATCCCAGCTGGGTGTGTGGGGCTTGTTCCTGGGAGGGGCTGTAGTCTGTGGGTCCCCCAATCCCCCCATTCTGTTAAAAATAAACTTAGGGCCTGGAACGGTGGGTCAAACTGTTGCCAAACCAAAAGTGGCTCGGTTGCCTGTAATCCTAGTTAAACACAGAGACAGGAAGTTGATTCGTGAAAAGGCTTCATTATCGGAAAGGCCGGCAATTCTGGGGAGCAGCGGGAGTAATTTTAAAAATATTTTGTCTGTGTAACACATTTTAAGAATTTGTATAGGGGATAATTTCCAAAGTATATTAAAAATATACTTATGTGATAACAGCATGTGGGCAGTTAAAAATATGTAACAATCAAAAACTTACCGAAGAAAATCATCAAAAAAATCATTAAACATGATATGAACTTGTTCTATAGTGCCTCATTACTTCCTCGGGTTTCTTTTCTCTTTTTTTAATCTTTATTCCCTATTTCTGGTTTAGCCTGTTTTACTGACTTACTCCTATGTTTTCAAGTGCATTCTCAGTTCACAAATAGCTAAGAAGGTGTGTGGGGGTGTCTGTGTCTACCCTAGTCTCTACTTTTATTTATTTTATTTTCATGTCTATGAAATGGATTTCAAATGGAAATAATTTCTTGAGACCCAGTGCAAGGAGGAGGAGATAACCTGAGTGGAAGTGGTGGAAAATTAGAAAGAAAGACACGCAAGAAATATATAAAACACACATGAGGGTAGAGATAGGATGGGGTAGGAAGGTCTGTCTGCAGCCAGCACGGAACTGTGGAAGCAGCTTTTATAAAGTATCTTTAATAAGGTAAATATTAACATCTGGGGTAAGGATTAACTTTAAAGAGGAAAAGCTGTAATAAGGAAAGTAGGTAGGGGCTATGTGACTTCTGGCAGTTGAAAAGAATGTTAATCAAGGAGAAGTGGCTGGGGGGTGGGGGAGGGAGTCGTTCCCTGAAGGCTTTCCCTGGCTGTGATGGGCCCTGGCCACCTCACAGCCCCTTCCCACAATAATTGTTATGATTAGTTAAACTCACATGGGTGCTGTGCTTTTAATTTTGTTTTTTGAAATTTGTGAAACAGCGGGTACATATGAATGGTATGCAATGTATTTTGTAACAAAGTAAAAAGCTTGCAACTTACAGCATAAAGGTTTGGATTTAGGTATTGTTCGGTTATTATGAGAATACTTTAGATAGGAAGTGTTGGATATTCTGAAAAATGTTATTTGTTGTATTTTTTTGGACTATGTCATGTATACACTTTAACTTATTTTTATTTTTTGACACAGAGCCTCAAGACGTTGCCGTGGGTAGAGTGCTGTTACATGGCAGCTCACAGCAACTTCCAGCTCTTAGGCTTAAGTAATTCTCTTACCTCAGTCTCTAAAGTAGCTGGTACTACTGGAGCCTGCCACAATGCCTGGCTTTTTTTTTTTTTTTTTTAATCATGGTTGTAGTTGTCATTGTTGTTTGGCAGGCCTGGGATTTGACCCTGCCTTTCTGGTGTGTGTGGCTGGCACCTTACCCACTGGAGCTATGGATGCTGAGCCTTATTTTTTTTTTTAATTAATTATTATTATTATTTTTTTTTGCAGTTTTTGGCCAGGGCCAGGTTTGAACCCGCCAACTCTGGTATATGGGACCGGCGCCCCACTCCTTTGAGCCACAGGAGCCGCCACCAGCCTTTTTTGTTTGTTTGTTTTTGAGACAGAGTCACACTATGTCATCCTTGGTAGGGTGCTGTGGTGTCACAGCTCACAACAACCTCAAACTCTTGGGCTTAAGCGATTCTTTTGCCTCAACCTCCTGAAGACCTGGGACTACAGGTGACCGCCTCAAAGTCCCACTATTTTTTGTTGCAGTTGACATTGTTGTGTAGCTGGCTGGGGCTGGATTCAAAGCCACCACCCTCGGTTTATGTGACTGGCGTTGTAACCACTGTATTACCAGCACTGAGCCCATTTCAACTTAGTTTTAATGAGTTGGTAACTGTTAGATAAATTGAAGCAGTATATATTTTTTAAATATTTTTACATCTATGATTGTGTTTTAGTACTCAATAATGGCTACTTGATTTTTTTTTAGTGTAACATCTTGTACTTATTTTAATTCAATGTTCAGCATTTATGGCTTGAGAAGTTGTATTAAGGACCTTGATGATGTCATAGGCAAATGAATTAGTCTTCAGATTGAGTCCAATAGCTAGTGTTGATATGACACAAATGGGTAAAGTGGTGTATTTAGCAGGATTAAAAAGATGCAGTTGGCTATGATAGTTTTTAGGGAGGGTAATATCTTAAGTTACTTTAGACTGGTTGGATTTAAAAGTTTTGTATCCAGGGTAGAAAAGGAGTTAATCTTAGCGAACAAGGTTTTCCTATGTTGTAGCAGAGATATATGAAAAAGCCTGGGTGCCATGTAATAAGAACTATCTTCAGGTTAATATGGCGTGTATATTGGCGCAAGGTACAAAGGCAGTTAAGTTACAGTTAAATAAGGAATTATTAAGATATCGGAAAGGGGACCTTTTAAAGTTAATATATTTATAATTAGTAGTTACAGTTTTCAGTTGTATAGGAAATATATCTCTTTTCTTGATGGTAGTGTTTGTATTTTAACTGTAAATATCTGAGTATGTGATAATCTTGTGGATATGTGGGAGAAATGTGACATTTCTGATTAGTTCTAGCAGGTACACATCTCCATTAGGCATGAAGTAAATAGCTGTTCTACATAAGTACTTCTAGTAAGACAGAAATAAGACATTTATGACATTGTGGGCTAAATCAGGCTATACATTTTTATTTCACCGAAATGGGTCAAGGTTCTGGGGTAAGCACACAGCTGTGTATGACAAGTCTTAAGAGGAAGATGACTTAGGATTGTATTTCTTCAGCCTTCTTCTTTTTTTTTTTTTTTTAAAGAGACAGAGTCTCATTTTGTCACCCTCTGGTTTTTTGTTGGCACAGGATTAAATCTTTTCTGGTGTCCTGTGCAATGCGTGACTGTCACTGTGCAGGGAAGCAAGGCAGTTTCTAATAATTGTAAAACTGAAATGTTTTTAACAAGTATTTTTCCCTGCCCTAGTAATCTCCTTCTTTTAACTTTTTTTTAATTTTTATTTATTTTTTTTGTTGTTGTGGTTTTTGGCCAGGGCTGGGTTTGAACCTGCCACCTCCAGCATATGGGGCCAGTGCCCTACCCCTTTGAGCCACAGGCGCCGCCAGTATTCTCCTTCTTATATATGGCATATTGAGTATGAAGAATTAGATAAGAAAATTTGAAGTCCATGTAATGTTTAGTGTTTTACTTTTTGACGTTCTAATGTCCTGGTTAGGGCCATTAGTTCAGCTTTTGGGCTGATGTCCCTGGTGCAGGGGCTTTCATTTCTAGCAACCTTTCTGTAATCACTACTGTATCACTTGCCCTTCGTGTTCCTTTTTCAATATAACTGCTTCCGTATATACATGGAGTCCCGTCTACTTCTTTGGAAGGGTTGTCTGACAGAATCTCCTTGGCTAGAAAAGGCTTGTTCAGTTACCTCTAAACATTCATGTTTTTTTGGTTCTTGATTAAGGTTAGGAAGTAGTGTGGCTGGGTTCAGTCCACTTATCACTTGTAGTTGTAGGTCAGTGTTAGTAATATAGTGTAGGGAGCACAGCAAAACTTGCCCTTTTCCCTTGGTTGTTTCACTGAAAGATCAGTTCACAATTATGGCATATTATTAAGAGTAAGGTTTCTTTCCACATACTATGCAGAAGAGGGGAACTGCAAGAATGATTACCCAGTGGCTCAGTGATGGTCACAGACTTTTATAGATGCATTTTAGTAGGGAGGGTAGAGAATGCAAACTATAGGTGCAGCAAGTGGTTGCTAGGGGATGGATGTGTAGACAGGAGAAACAGATTCACATGTAAATTAACCTCAGAGACAGGTATTGTATTTTAAATGATTTGGGGCCAGGTCCCTAGCATTCAAAAAAGGAAGTCTGTACCCCCTTTTGTTCCCCAATCCGGTTAATTAGTTTTTATAGATAGAGGAAAATTTCGAGTGTTTTCTGAACATGAATGGCCTTTAATTCAAAATAATCTTTATACCAAGGAGTGACATTTTGGGGTGAAATTTCCTTAGCTCCATCAATAGCTTGAAAACTTCTCATGCTCTCTGTAGTTAACTAGGAGTTTCTTTTTTGCTTAAGTAAAAAAAAGACTTGATGGGGGACATGAACCATAGTTGTTGTGGCTCAGTGAGTAGGGCGCTAGCCCCATATACCAAGGGTGGTGGGTTCGAACCCAGCCCTGACTGAACTGCAACAAAAAAATAGCTGGGTGTTATGGTGGGTGCCTGTATTCCCAGCTACTCAGGAGGCTGAGGCAGGAGAATCGCCTAAGCCTAGAAGCTGGAGGTTGCTGTGAGCTATGTGACACCAAGGCACTCTACTGAGGGCAATTATAAAGTGAGACTCTGTCTCTAAAAAAAAGAAAGTTTAATTGTTTATAGAAATATGCTGCTGGTCTGGGAATAGTGCCAAGTTCTTCCATCAGTACTCCAAGACTAAATCCCTGTCTTCTGTCTTTTAAGCACATATAGAAATAGCTTACACAGTCCAAAAGCAGAGGCCTTAGATTAAGTTTTTACAGGGCTTTAGTGCACTCCTTAGTTTGATACAGAGGGGAATTTTTCTTCTTTTCTTTTTTTTTTTTTTTTGAGACAGCACCTTAAGCTATCACCCTGGGTAGAATGCCCTGTGTCACAGCTCATAGCAACCTCAAACCTAAGCAGGACTTGTGCCCTTGTTTTGGTGTTCCTGTTCTCCGTTTTTGCCCTATCATTCAGGTCATTTTATTCTATTGTAAGGAGGTGGAGGGCGGTGCCTGTGGCTCAGTGAGTAGGGCGCTGGCCCCAAATACCAAGGGTGGTGGGTTCAAACCCAGCTCCGACCAAATTGCAACAAAAAAATAGCTGGGTGTTGTGGTGGGTGCCTGAAGTCCCGGATACTTGGAGGCTGAGGTAAGAAAATCACCTAAGCCCAGGAGCTGGAGGTTGCTGTGAGCTGTGACACTACAGCACTCTACCAAGGGTGACAGAGTGAGACTCTGTCTCTAAAAAAACCAGGTCTTAAGTGACTCAGTCTCTGGGCTTGACCTCTGCTTTTGCATAAAGAGTTGGTCCTAAGATTTTTAGTTTCTTTTACAGGCCAATAGCTGAACCAGTACTTGAACAAACTCTACACTGCCCTCTCTCAGGGGTCCTTGATAGCACCTGTCTTCTGATTATTTTCATTCCATAAACCCTCTTTCATGCTGTCTCTGTGGTGGCTGTCTGTGTCTCCTGAAATTATGTCCATGAGTTCAAGGAAGTGACCCTAGACCTGTGTGATGTAAGAGCAGATGGAAATTAGAAATACCAGACGAGGGCGGCGCCTGTGGCTCAGCGGGTAGGGCGCCGGCCCCACATGCCGAGGGTGGTGGGTTCAAACCCGGCCCCGGCCAAACTGCAACAACAACAAAAAAAATAGCCGGGTGTTGTGGCGGGCGCCTGTAATCCCAGCTACTTGGGAGGCTGAGGCAAGAGAATCGCCTAAGCCTAGGAGTTGGAGGTTGCTGTGAGCTGTGTGACGCCACGGCACTCTACCAAGGGCGATAAAGTGAGACTCTGTCTCTACAAAAAAAAAAAAAAGAAATACCAGACGAATACCCAAATTTGAATGCAAAGGTTTTGCTCTCCTCCTTTTTCTCAAAGATTTTAATTTAGAAAATTTTGTGTGTGTTTTTTTTTCTGCCTCTTTGAAATATAAGTATATAATTTTACCAGATAAATAATCTTCTTACCTCCTTTTCAAATTCAGGTCTGTCTTTCTCCAGGGCTCATGATTCATTGTTTTGAAATATAAATAGTCCAGGAGATAGCGACCCTTGCCAGAGTTCCTGTTGTGCTGCAGGACCTCCCATTAGTGTGCCTCGGGCTCCTTGTTTGGAAATATATATCCTGGTAATCTCACCTGAGAAGGAAATCAAGATCAGGCAAGGAAAGAGAAAGAACTGGTTGCTTCTCAGCTAAATAGGTCCTAACACAGGGTTGTGACTGCCTTTTCTCCTGCATTATCTTTCATTTTGAAGTTGGAAATCTTCTTCTCTACTTGTGATGTTCCTACCTAATGAGCTTGTTTCAAATACTTTTTTGCCGGCCGGGCGTGGTGGCTCATGCCTGTGGTCCCAGCACTGCGGGAGGCCGAGGCAGGTGGATTGTCTGAGCTCAGAGGTTCAAGACCAGTATGAGCAGCAGTGAGCCAGAGTAAGACCCCTGTCTCTACTAACAACATCAGAAACAGCCAGCACTGCCAGAGGAAGAAGAAAATGAACAAAAAAGCAGTACTTCAAACAAAGAAGAATGAACAAGCAAACTGAAATTAAAAAAAACAAAACAAAACAAATACTTTTTTGCCCTTTTCTTGTAACAGTGAAGAGGCTCTGAGAAATCCTCTTCCCCTCCATATACAGCAGTGTCTTCTCTCCATTCTCTCCATCCAAATTCCCATATGCACTGGAGAATTTTCATCACAAATTTATGTTTATAAAAAATTATGTCCTGTAGTTCTGCAAATGTTCCCTTGTGCCTATTTTAAAGGGAAATAAGTGGATCCCCATATTACCCAGTGTGGATGATGTTGGGTCATTGGATATTAGCAAAGCAGGGGACTACGTACTGCTCAGTTTCAGTCCAGAAGCCCCCTCGCTGCTGTGTAAAATAAGGTGACACACGTGCAGTTTACAAAAGATGGCATGAACGGCCTAAAGTAACTCAAGGTTCTCAAAATCAGAATTATTAGAAAAGCCTTGCTTTCTCGGATGCTAAAAAAGAGTTTTTAAAGATAGCATTAAAGATTAGAAGATAGTGTAGGTATCTGTACCTTTAGCGTGTTTTTGTTTTGTTTTGTTTTGTTTTTTTGAGACAGAGTCTCAAGGTGTCACCCTTGGTGTCACAGCTCAGAGCATCCTCCAACTCTTGGGCTTAAGCAATTTTCTTGCCTCAGCCTCCCAAGTAGCTGGGACTGCAGGAGCCTCCCACAATGTTTGGCTAATTTTTGGTTGTAGTTGTCATTGTTGTTTAGGAGACCTGGGCTGGCTTTGAACCCACCCGCTCAGGTGTGTGTGGCTGGCAGTCTCACCGCTGAGCTACAGGCGCCAAGCCTGTACTTTCAACTTTGAAAAAACATTTTAAAAGTGTTTTTTATCAGAAAATGATTAAGTACTTTGGGGAGAGTATCAACTCATATGCACCTTGTGAGATTTTCTTTTTATACCTTGTTTAGAAAATAAAGGCTCTAATAGTTGTTTACTGGGTCAACATTCAACTGGGATAAATCCAGTCCCACCTGTGGCATCCCTGTTGAGCTTGTTAGAAATTCAAAAATAGGGCGGTGCCTGTGGCTCAGTTAGTAGGGCGCCGGCCCCATATGCCAAGGGTGGCTGGTTCAAACCCAGCCCCAGCCAAACTGCAACAAAAAAATAGCCGGCTTTGTGGCAGGCGCTTGTAGTCCCTGCTACTTGGGAGGCTGATGCAAGAGAATCGCATAAGCTCAAGAGTTAGAGGTTGCTGTGAGCTGTGTGATGTCATGGCACTCTACCCGAGGGCGGTACAGTGAGACTCTGTCTCTACAAAAAAAAAAAAAAAAAAAAAATTCAAAAATAAAGCTTCACCTAGTATCTTCTGAATAAAAAACTGCATTTGAGTCTTGGCGCCCATAGCACAGTGGTTACTTGCCAGCCACATGCACCAAGGCTGGATGGTCGTTGCCCAGGCCAGGCCAGCTAAACAACAGTGACAACTGCAAGAAGAAAATAGGCGGGAAATAGGTGGGTGTTTGGGTGCCTGGAGCCACAGCTACTTGGGAAGCTGAGGCAAGAGAATTGCTGAAGCCTGAGAGGTGGAGGTTACTGTGAGCTGTGATGCCCTTTCACTCTACCGAGGACGACCTACTGAGACTATGTCTCAAAAAAACCCACAAAAAAGCTGCATTTGACAAGATCTCCAGTTCATGCTTGCACACGTAAAAATCTTAGGGCTTCTATTTACATCACCATGATATTTTCACGTAAGAAATACTCACAGCTTATAGTGAATGATTTAAGTAGGCACAAGAATCCACATGCCTGTATTGGTGGCCGTATTTTTGCATCGTAAAGCCAAAAAGCACAGTGTCTACACTGGGGTTGTGGATGTTATCCCATCCTCTTTCCTCAGTGTTAGGGAGCACATGAGGGACTATCTCTCTGCTGTACTTATCACATAATACCATTCAGTCATGTAAGTCAAAAGAAGTTCTCACCCACTCATTGATGTAAAAATGAAATTAAGTCTTCTCATGGCATCATGATAAATATTGTTTTTTTTTTTAGATTTGTAGTTTTTTTTTTTCAGGAACTGTTGACCTTCAGAGATGTGTCTATAGAATTCTCTGTGGATGAGTGGGACTGTCTGGACCGTGCTCAGCAGAATTTGTATCGGGATGTCATGTTAGAGACCTACAGAAACCTGGTCTTCCTTGGTGAGGATAACTTACATACAAATTTCTCAACTGTACACTAAGCATTTCAGATTGTTTCTCTGTAGGTGGGTTTTGTGGAGATTCTTCTTTGACTGCATTAGTTTCAGATTGTTGTTTCTAAGGAAAACATAAGTTCTTGGTATAAAAAAGAAAATACTTCAGATGTTATCTTGGCATTAATCTTAGTCTTTCTTGAGCTGATAAATATCCTTCCCTACATTGATGGTAATTTCAAAAATGTGGAGGCTTATAATTGTGGCCCATACCTTTAAGTCTAGTTTCTAGCCCCAAATTTTATTTCCGTAGTACTGGGTAGTGGACCATTTTAAATGCTTTTAAATATTATAAAGTTTTTGTCAGAAACTCTATTTTTAGATAATTCTTTTAGGATCTCTAAAATGTTGTGTTCTCTATCTAGGAAGGTTCTAGATTATTGACTGGTGAAGCCCACCAAGCATCACGTTATGTTTTTTTTCTAATGAAACAGGACTTGCTGTCTCTAAGCCAGACCTCATCACCTGTCTGGAGCAAAGGAAAGAACCCTGGAAGGTGAAGACTCGCCAGACAGTGGTCAAGCATCCAGGTAGGTTGGAGCGAATGAAGCAGATTACACTGGTCAGAGGTCCAAAGTTGAAGGAGGAAACCACACAATGCAATGTGATTAGGGAAGCTCAGTTTAATTGGAAATGATTTCTGGGTAGCCTGGGTTTCTTTCTCTTTTTACATAAAGGGACCTCTGTTCTTGTTTTCATTTCTTATGTTTATTTTCTCATTGAGACAAAGGCTCACTGTGTTGCCATCAGACCAGCGTGCCATGGCATCAGCATAGCACAGAGCAATCTTGACCATCTTGGTTCAAGTGATTTTTCAGTCTCAGCCTCTCAAGTAGCTGGGACTACAGGTTTCTCCACAAGGACTGGCTAATATTTTTACTGTTTTTACTGTTTTTACTGTAGAATCAGAGTCTTGCTCTTGCTCAGGCTTGTCTCAAACTCACAAACTCAAGCAATCCTCTCACCTTGGCCTTTCAGGTGTTGGGTTTACATGTGTGAGCCATCGTGTCTGGCCCTATTCTTCTTTTTAATTTTTTAAAATTAGTTTGGAACAGAGTCTCAATTTGAAACCCTGGGTAGAACTTCGTGGTGTCATAGCTTATAGCAACCTCAAACTTTCGGGCTCAAGGAATCTTCTTGCTTCAGCCTCCCAAGTAGCTGTGACTACAGGTGCCTGCTACAATGACCGGCTAGTTTTTTGTTGTAGTTATCATTGTTGTTAAGCTGAACCAGGCTGGGTTCTAAACCGCCAGCCTTGGTGGTCTGTGGCTGGCACCATAACCACTGTGCTATGGGCACGGAGCCTCATAAGGCACCTTTCACAAAAGGCATGATGTGGCTTTACCTTACAAGACTCTGACACAAATTATACTAAAGACTTGAGGCAGTTCAGTATACATTCTGAAATTGTTTTGCCTGTGAAATTGTGTGGCTATTTTCTAGCGGAAGCATTCCCCCCCCCCATTTCCTCCTAAGAGCTTGTAATCACTTGCTAGACCTGAATCTGTCCATTGTCTTAGAGTATCTCTGATGCTATAACAATATTTTACCTTTGCTTTCAGCTCTCCCAGTTAGTTTTATAAAAACTGCACCATTCTTGGGCAGTGCCTGTGCCTCAAATGAGTAGGGTTCCGGCCCCATATGCTGGAAGTGGCAGATTCAAACCCAGCCTCAGCCGAAAACTACAAAAAAAAAGAAAAAGAATTGCACCATTCCCTTCAGCACTCTCCCTTATGGGAGAAACAGCCTATCTTTAGAAAAGCCCTGAGAAGTCAGTAGAGTTAATGTAGGTCTCTATTTTTCTTGTGAGGAAAAAGTTTGCTTTCATATGGACAATGTTGTTTTCAGATGGGGGCATGTCTGTGGTCTATAAGTAGAATGAACTTTTCTTCTTATATTTTGTACCTTTTGTCATTATCATTTTTTTCTTATTTGACTTTATGTATTTATATATTTTTGAGACAGAGTGTCTTTCACCATGGATAGAATGCTGTGGTATTATAGTTAACAGCAACCTCAACCTCCTGGGCTTGAGAGATACTCTCGCCTCAGCTTCCTGAGTTGCTGGGACTACAGGGGTCTGCCACTCACCCCACTAATTTTTTCTATTTGTGGTATAAACAGGGTTTCACTCTGGCTCAGACTGCTCTCAAATGCCTGTGTTCAGACAATCAACCCACTCACTCTTCCAGAGTGCTACGTTTACAGACATTAACCACTGCAACCAGCCTGTATATGCCTCTTCACATTGTGCTCACCTTGTGGGCTGAAAATTCTCACTTCGTTTTTATAATCCCTAAAATGCAGTATATATTTCTTACTTACATGTATTTCAAAAATTATTAGGGCATTTGTGCTGTCCTGTGCCATCTTGCTTCTGTGCTGGGCATAATTTTACAGAGAAAATTTGTGATGTATATTCATTCAATTGTGATGAAACTCATGGCATAATTTTGTATTTTTAAATTTCTTTCAGTTATATCTAATCATTCTACCCAGAGCAATTCACAAGTGCTGGGCGTGAATATTTTATTATCAGAGATAATCCTGAGAAGATATGAAATGATAGCCCTGAGAATTTCAACTCAATAAAAGACTGGGATAGGGTGGGTGAGTATAAGCAGCAGAAAGTATGTTACAATGGACTAAACGAAAGTTTAACAGCTATGCATGGTAAAACCTACGAATGCAGTAAATGTTTCCAAGTTGTCAGAAAAGTATCAAATGTAAATAGACATAAGATGACACATACCGGGGAAATAACATTGGAATGTAATAAATATGGGAAAGCCTTACAACTATGCTCAAAAGCTGGTAAACATAAGATAATCCATTTTGTGGAAAAGCAGTGCAAATGTAAAGAATGTTGTAGAGTCTTTAAATCTTGCTCAAGACTGCCTGAATACCGGGGACTTCATACTGCAGAGAAAATCTCCCATTGTGAGAATGATGACAAGTGTCTTAGCCATAGCTCAACATATTCTAACTATAAGACAATTTATAACCTAGAGAAACCCTACAAATGTAAAGAATGTGGCAAAGCCTTTAACAATTACTCAAACCTTTTTGTGCATCAAAGAATTCATTCTGGGGAAAAACCCTACAAATGTGAAGAATGTGGCAAAGCCTTTAACCGGTACTCATCCCTTTCTAGACATAAAACAATTCATTCTGGAGAGAAACCCTACAAATGTGAAGAATGTGGAAAAGCCTTTAAAGATTCCTCAACTCTTTCTGTTCATAAAAGAATTCATTCTGGGGAGAAACCATACAAATGTGAAGAATGTGGAAAAGCCTTTATTGATTCCTCACACCTTTCTAGACATAAGAGAATTCATTCTGGAGGGAAACCCTGCAAATGTCAAGAATGTGGCAAAACCTTTCACCAGTACTCATACCTTTCTAGACATAAAAAAATTCATTCTGGAGAGAAACCCTACAAATGTGAAGAATGTGGAAAAACTTTTAACGATTCCTCAACCCTTTCTGTACATAAAAGAATTCATTCTGGAGAGAAACCCTACAAATGTGAACAATGTGGAAAAGCCTTTAAGGATTCCTCAACCCTTTCTGTACATAAAAGAATTCATTCTGGAGAGAAACCCTATAAATGTGAAGAATGTGGAAAAGCCTTTAATCAGTACTCAAACTTTTCTGTACATAAAAGAATTCACTCTGGGGAGAAGCCCTACAAATGTGAAGAATGTGGCAAAGCCTTTAACCAGTACTCATACCTTTCTGCACATAAAAGAATTCATTCTGGACAGAAACCCTACAAATGTGTAGAATGTGGGAAAGCCTTTAACCGGTACTCAAACTTTTCTGTACATAAAAGAATTCACTCTGGGGAGAAGCCCTATAAATGTGAAGAATGTGGCAAAGCCTTTAACCAGTACTCATACCTTTCTGTACATAAAAGAATTCATTCTGGAGAGAAACCCTACAAATGTGAACAGTGTGGAAAAGCCTTTAAGGGTTCCTCAACCCTTTCTGTACATCAAAAAATTCATTCTGGGGAGAAACCATACAAATGTGAAGAATGTGGCAAAACTTTTAACCGGTACTCACACCTTTCTGTACATAAAAGAATTCATTCTGGAGAAAAACCTTACAAATGTGAAGAATGTGGAAAAGCCTTTCACGATTCCTCAAATCTTTCTGTACATAAAAGAATTCATACTAGAGAGAAACCCTACAAATGTGAAGAATGTGGCAAAGCCTTTAACGATTCCTCACACCTTTCTAGACATAAGAGAATTCATTCTGGAGAGAAACCCTACAAATGTGAAGAATGTGGAAAAGTCTTTTACCAGTACACACACTTTTCTGTACATAAAAGAATTCATTCTGGTGAGAAACACTACAAATGTGAAGAATGTGGCAAAACCTTTAACCAGTACTCACACCTTTGTGTACATAAAAGAATTCATTCTGGAGAGAAACCCTACAAATGTGAAGAATGTGGAAAAGCCTTTAACTGGTACTCAACCCTGTCTGTACATAAAAGAATTCATTCTGGATAGAAACCCTATGAATGGCTAAAATGTGGCAAATTCTATAACCCGTACTCTCACTTTTCTGTACATAAAAAAATTCATTCTGGAGAAAGATGTTACATATATGAATAGTGTGGCAAACCCTTTAACTCAGAGTCAAAGCAGCCTGTACATTAAAATAAAATGAGATAACATTGAAAACCTAGAAATAGGAAGAATGTGACAGTACCTTACTTTGTGTTCATAACTTAATGACACTTATAGGAATTTACACAGGAGAGAAATCTCACAACTGTGAACAGTGTGATGATGCACTTAACCAGAGCTCAAAGTTTACTACACATAAGAAAATTCATATTGGAGAGAAATCTTGCAAATGAGAATAATGTGGCAAATATTTTAACTGATTTTTAGCCCTTAGTATACATAAGACAAATCATGTCAGAGAAAAATCACAATATGAAGGTGTGTGGAAGCTTTATGCCAGAAATCACAATTTTCTGTACACAGTAGAATTCATGTTGAACAGAAAGCCTATAAATGTGAAGAAGGTGAAAAGTGTTTAACTTCTGCTCAAACATTTCTCTATGAAATTTATGACATAAAGGGTGGCGCCTGTGGCTCAGTCGGTAAGGCGCCGGCCCCATATACCGAGGGTGACGGGTTCAAACCCAGCCCCGGCCAAACTGCAACCAAAAAATAGCCGGGCGTTGTGGAGGGCGCCCATAGTCCCGGCTACTCGGGAGGCTGAGGCAAGAGAATCGCTTAAGCCCAGGAGTTGGAGGTTGCTGTGAGCTGTGTGAGGCCACGGCACTCTACCGAGGGCCATAAAGTGAGACTCTTGTCTCTACAAAAAAAAAAAAAAAGAAAAAGAAAGAAATTTATGACATAAAAAACCCCTACAACTGTGAAGACAGTGTTGAATCCTATAAGCAGGATTCACACATTTCAGTACAGAACAGGATTCATAGAGATATTCTACAATTGTGAAGAATATGACAATGTCTTTAAGTATTTCTCATACTTTTCTAATTGTAATTCATATGGAAGAAATTCTCTACAAATTTCAATCGTGTCTTAAAATTGTGTTTATCCTGTTTGATAGGGCTGGAGAGAGACAAGGGCAGATGATTCTAAGGCATCCCTTGTCCATGATAATAAGGATCAAAATTCCCAGAGTGGGCTGCCAAGGAAGAAAAACATTTCAGGAAGGCTTTCAAAAACTGAACTGATGTTTGCTCTACAAAAATGACTCTCAAGAGGTAGAGAGACCTCAGTGTGGAGATATGGCCAAGCCACAAAAAAAGGGTCTTTGTAGCATGCATATAAGTAAGGTGACAGTAGCCTCAAGGGACTCATTTTTATAAACACAGTAAAATCCTCACCACTTTTTTTTTTTTTGAGACAGAATCTCACTTATTAACCCCTGATAGAGTGCTGTGGCAGCAACCTTCAAATCCTTGGGCCCAGGCGATTCTCTTGCCTCAGCTTCCCTAGCAGCTGGGACTACAATCACTTTTATCACAGTTTATAAATACTATGACAACTTCTAGAAATTGATTTACAGGGATAGAAATGGGAGGACTCTCCATTCGGGAATTTATCCCCCTTTTTAGTAAAAATAGTAAATATATTACCCCCACCACCACTTAACAGAGATTTGAAAAATTATCATTAAGGGGAGAAATCTCACTAACCCAGGGTGGTCTCCACTTGATAAGGTGGATGTCTCCCTTCTCTGGAGTGTACTGTGCTTTAATAAACTTTGACCTTTTGCTCACTTGTACCTACTTGTTCTGCCCATTTGTTCTGCTGTCTTGGTACCAGTAACTATGCTGTGTCACCTGGAACCAAAAACCAGGGATCGCACACTTGACATCTGTTCCCCGTATGTGACATTTAGTGCCAAAATCTGGGAAGAAAGTGTACATTTTCAGCAATATAAGGTAATGGAACATTAGACATTGTGAATTCACGCTGCCTGATGCACATTACTTATTACACTTACAGCTCTCACTCTCTTTGCTTTCCAGGTAATATAGCTCCTTACCTACCCCTGCTCCATTTCCTTCTTTTTTTTTTTCCCATCTCCACAATGCACATCATCCTCCAGTTCATCCTGATATTCAAAAGCATACAAAGGGGCGTCTGGCTCCACAAGCAGAACATTAAACCAGATTTTTAAGGTCTTTATACAGAGAATTGGGATGAAGAGACAGCAAGAGAAAGCCAGGCCAGCATCAGTGCCCAAGAGCACAAGGAAGCTTTTGAAATGGTTGCTACCACTAGGGAAGAAGGTTGTCAGGAACAGAGTTACTCTAGGGTCAGGCAAGAAGCCACCAGGCCAGAGCCCTTCCCGCACCATGACTATGGGTTCCTGGGGTCAGGAATGCCTCAGGAAGCAGCCTGTTCTTGGACGTCTCCTCACTACGAGAGAGATGCCCTGGAAGTGACATTTCCCTCTTATGCAGATGGGGTATCAAACTTGCCTTCTAGACTCTGAAATCCCGGAACGAGCTCTGACTCTCTGGAACTCTTTTAGTTTGGTGGACACACTCTAGCTTCAGAATAAGGTCCACTTTCAGATGCTGGTAAGGCTGGTTGTTGGATAGCTGTCTCTCAGTGTCACATTAAAGAAAGTGATGTTCATAACATGAGAGCCACACTTCTCCTCTTCTGGAATATTCAGGGCCTCTCTTTCCCTCTCATATCTTTTGTAAAAATGGAAGGTAAAATATAAACTTACTGGGTACTCTAAAGTCCCTCTGCTGTTTTTAGTGCTTTTCAGCTGGCCTACCCCATTATTTAATGAAGTCTGAAAATTAAGGTAGAGACCTATATCCTGTAAAATCACCTTCCCAGGCCTTTTAATAGAAAAGACTTAACTGGGATCGCATTTACATTCAAAATAGGAAAAAAACTTAAAGCAAGAAGGAACCACTATGTCGGAGAGGGTTGTGAAGGAGCTTATGAATAAGAAGAAACATGGGTGGCAAGGAACACTAAAAGGAAAGAGAATGATTTTGTGTGGGACAAAACCTAATAACAATATTTCTCCTAAAATAAGTGATGATTTAAGAAGAAAATGTGCTTTTTTGTTTTTTCTTTTTTGAGACATATTCTGAAGCTGTCACCCTGGGTAGAGTGCTGTGACATCACTGCTCATAACAACCTCAAACTCTTGGCCTTAAGTGATCCTCTTACCTCAGCCTCCCAAGTAGCTGGGATAAGGCCCTCACCACAATACCCAGATTTTTTTTTGGTTATAGTTGTCATTGTGGTGGGCCCACCTTGGATTTGAACCCGCCAGCTCTGGTGTATATGGCTGGCATCTTAGCCACTTGAGCTACAGGTGCTGATCCAAGAAGAAAATTTTCTGACAAACAAAGGGCTTCAGCATGTCAAAAATGGTCTATGTAAGGGCTAACATTTGCAAAGGCAAATTTATGAAAAATTTTGTATGTGAACAGGTTGGCCTAACTGAAAAGGGAATCTCCAGGTAAGTGTTACTTTTGTTTTGAGAATTTGTTTAAAACCTCATCACATTGCTGTGTATTTGCTGAAAGTGACAAACATCAATTATTCAGCATCAGTCTGCCATAGTGTTAAATCTGCTGCTCTGTATTTTCTTCTGCCTGCCTGAAGCTGTATTTCCTTAGTTATGGGTTTTGAGATCACTACTCAAGGTTATGAGTTACTCCTTTGAAAATGAAGCAAAGAAAAACAGGAGCCAACTTTATCCTTTAAAACACTAGCCTCTTTTTCTTACTGCCTCACATTTTCACTCCTTCCTCTGTGTCTTTAATTCGCTCCACACACCTCTTGGCTTTTTGTTGCTAAGATAAGATGACAGACTATGTATGTGTGACTGCTGCCACCCTTGAACAACATATTTTTTCTTTGACAAGAAATGGCCAAACTAGACCATTTCTGGTTGTGGTACAAACTGGGGACTACCTGCTCTCCTTGCTGCCCTTTTTGAGTTGTGACTTTCTCAATCAAGTAAGATGGATTTTTCCCCTGCTGCATGAATGGTGTCTCTTTTATAAACCTGTGGCCTTGATCATATGCCCTTGGCTTAAAGCTCTAGCTTGCCACTCCTCAAGTGCAGGCAAATGGTCCATGTAAAACCTCTTCACAGACTCCCTGAAAAGATCCAGGAAGACACCCCAGATTCCTCTCAGGCTGAATCAATGGGCAGCTCTTTCACTGTGGTCAGTAGTAAAACTTCAGGCAGACAGGGAGGTCGTGTGACCAAGAGGACTTGGTGAGGCAAAGGCTAAAAAGAGGTACCCAGGCAGAGGTAAGTCTGAAACTCAGGAATTGAGGGTTGAAAGTGGGTGCATGCTTGTTAAGAGATGTCACCTGCCACTGGAATCTGACCTTGGGACTCTGAGAAAATGCAGATCTCAGCCCACTCTGGCAACCTGAGATGGGCACAACATTGTCCACAGGTAATACTTGGTCCATGACAATGATGCCTTCATGGGCAGCCAGCTATTTGGTACAATGGCTCTAGGGACGCCCAGCGCAAAGGGTAGTCTACCCTGTCTTTACCTATGGAAAGCTGTGGGCCAAGTCTTTCTAATAAATACTGAGGCTACATATTTATTGCTTAATACTTCACTCTCCCCTCTGACTAAGAAAGCTGGTTCTGTAGCAGGAGTTTACAGGACAGCTGGAACACAAATTCTTTCTTCAACCTCTTACATGCTAGATTGGAGAAAAAGAGTCGATTCATCAATTTCCTTTAGATGCCTGATTTCCTTGTCTATTGTTGGGGAAAGAATTATTGTCTAAATTAAATACTCATGATTACTTATTCTCTAGAAAACAATAGCCTTCCCATGAAGGTATTCCATGAACACACCTGGTAGGTGTTTACGCTAGTGTCTGGAGGATGAGGACAAATGGCCAGAAGAAATCAACGTCCATGTAAATTTCTCTATCTGGGAAGAGCTTCCCCAGGAAACCTCAGGACTACCTCAGTAAAGATTCATTTAATACCAAAAATGTTTGCACCCTTTGAAACTGGAAGTATTAATTAGTAGACATAGCCCCTTTGATTGACAATTTTATGAGATATGGCTTTCACAAGTTTGTGCTGTGGAATAACATGCTACAAATTCAGATGAAAGTCAATCTGTTACCCAAATAGCAAATGATAACAACACTTTTCAATCTTTTTTTTTTTTTGCTTAAAGTTAATGTCTTTAATTTATAATGTGCCTTATATACATTGTTTTGAAATTATTTTGTGAATTATTATATTATAGCTAATTCAGTCATACAGTACCTCTAAGACAGACACAACATCTTAATTACTATGTATTTCTAAACTGAGCTGACCAAAAATGTTTCTATTTGCACAGGCTATGGGGCCAAAATGTATTTTTTGTCTCCAATGCTTTCTTGGAAAATAAAAAAAATAAAAATACATAATTCCAAAACGTCAATTAACAAGTTCAGCAAACACCATTTTATTTTCTATTCATAGAGTAAAACACTGAAACTTTATTGCCAGAATAGAGAATTTTTACTAAAGGATTACTGGTCAGTGGTGAAACCACTGGCTGTATAAGATTTGTAGGGCAAGCAGAGATTATTATATTTACATGAGCAAATTTCTAATATCTAATTCTGATTTCTAATATCTGGTTAGAATAAATGGTAGTCATTAAAAAAAGTGAAGGTGTTACTAATTAAAATACGTTTATAATAACTTTGTGTATAATACATATGATTTAGTTATAATGAATATACCTAAGCATACACATATAAATGACCTTTCTAAACAAAAGTAATAAACTAAATCTAAAATTTAATTATAGGGTTATAGGTTAATTTATAATTTAATTATATAGTTATAGGTTAACTGATGACTCCATGCTGAACCTCATAGTCAAAGCATTCTACAGTGGACATACACTTATTTGACAATGTGAATGTTGCTTTCTTAGCATTGTCGTTGTTATTGCTTGATATTTTGATGCAGCAATTGTCTGATTTCTTTTCTGAATGTATTTATCTTCATTCATTCTTTGCGAGTTTTGTTTCTAGTCCTTGTCTTTAACCTTGTTATTGTTGTTAAATTTTAAGCCTTTTTCATTTTGTGAAGGCAAAGGGTGGAAACCTAATACACACATATATATGTAAAAGGAAAAAACAAAAAGTAAGTCAGAGAAGACTAACTCATTCATTCAGCAAATGTTTGCTAGAGTTTTACCCTGAACAAGATTATCATGAGTATTTCGGGATAACAGTAAAAAATCAGTTTTGAACCCAATACTCTAAAATTATGTGATCTTATATAAACATAATTCAAAATAAGCTTTTTAAAGTGATGTCATCTTTACTAGGCCAATATTTACATTAAAGCAATGATGAAAAATACAAAATAAAATTGAATTATATATGTGTTAATTTGAAGATTCCTCAATTTATTTTTATTAGTTCCGTAATTAACCTTCATGACAATATTGCAACTATGAAGACATTGGGTTCTTTCCTAAGGCTACAGTCTTCTATTTGTAAAATTCTCCAAATCCATTTTCCAAGTATTAAAGTACTGAATGAAGGATTAAGTTTCAAGATATTTGTTCACAAGTAGAACTCCAGACTATACACTTCATGACTTGGGTGTACAGTAAGAGTAAACATGCAATAAAATATTTCTAGTAATAAACACTTTAATCTCATGTGGTATAGCACAAAGGTTTATTTACAGAAATTATAATTTAGGACATAATTTATGACTAAAAGACTGGCATATTCACCTGCTTCTCACTGCCATTCTTGTGTTATTTACAAACAATCTGTTTAATGATGGTTCCATGCTACAGACGATTGATGAGGTCATGGCCAGACCATCATGTTGCCTCACATCACTGTTGGTCTCCCCTCAGACATCAGTGAGGTGTGTGGACGCACTTCCTGATTCAGGACCAGAAGCTGAGCAAATAAGCGCTGTCACTGCAAATGTATAACTCAAACCTTTGTATCAGGATTGTCCTTATCTTTGAACAAACCAAGCCCTTCTGGATGAAGAGAAAATAAAGCTCTGAATTCAGGAGTGAAATGAAGTGTCCAAGGAAGGAATGGAGATGACAGGATCCAGCCTGATTTCTGATTCTGCTTAAAATCGTGGTTTCTCTAGGAGCAGGTGACTCCAAAACTTTAGTCTTTAATTTTTCCCCTTGTCCATATTGATTATTTGGCACACTGGAATAATTCTCTCCAAATAGATCCTCAAACGTTGTACAACTAAATACTACCTGGCTAAATCCCAGCCCCAGCCCCAGCCAGAACACGCAGTGGATGAATCGGCCCCAACTGGGCGCCGCCATGTTGGCAAGGGTGTGTGTTCAAAATGTGATTTTCTTAATTTTAATTTTAATTTTTTTGTAATTATAAAGAAATTTATTTGAGATCTGAGAATTATGTTTGTGAACTTGCCACTGTGCGCTTACAGTGGGAACCCTGTACAAACCACTCAGCAAGGTTCCATATCTTGGTGTATCAGTGTCTCACAGTTGTGTTCCCATTGACTTGTGTTGGTATCTTGATGCATTTTGTTTATTTTTGTTATTGTGTGTTTTTGTGTGTTCTTGGGAGAATGTCAGACTTTGACTCAGAGCAATGAACAAACTTTTGGAAATTTCTTCTTTGTTTCTGTGAGATAGTGTCTTACTATGTCACCCTCTGTAGAGTGCTGTGGCCTCACGTCTCACAGCAACCTCAGTCTCTTGGGGTACTCAAGCGATTCTCTTGTCTCAGCCTCCCAAGTACCTGTGACTACTGGCCCCCACATCAATGCCTGGCTATTTTTCAAGACAGGGTCTTGCTGTTGCTAGGCTGGTCTCGAACCCGGGAACTCAGGCAATTCACCTGCCCCAGCCGCCCAGATTCCTGGGATTACAGGCATGAGTCAGACAATTTTTTTTTTTTTTTTTTTTTGAGATACAGGCTCAAGCTGTTGCCCTGGGTACAGTGCCTGGTATCACAGCTCATAGCAATCTTAAACTCTTGGGCTCAAGCGATTCTGTTGCCTCAGCTTCCCACCTACCTGGGACTATAGGTGCCAGCCACAATGCCCTGCTATTTTCTGTTGTTGTTGTTGTTGTAGTTGTCATTGTTTTTGCTGGCCTGGGCCTAGTTCGAACTTGCCAGCCTTGGTGTATGTGACCAGTGCCCTACCCACCGAGTTGGTGGCACCACCCGAGCAGGAAATATTTATTTTTATTTTTATTTTTTTATTAAATCATAGCTGTGTACATTGATATAATCATGGGGCATCATTCACTAGCTTCACAGACCGTTTACCAAGTTTCACATATACCCTTGTAAGATGCACCGCTGGTGTAATCCCACCAATCCCCTTCCCTGTACCACCTCTCCCCTCCATCCCCTCCCTCTCCCCCTTCCCCCTATTCTTAAGTTGTAACTGGGTTATAGCTTTCATGTGAAAACCCTAAATTAGTTTCATAGTAGGGCTGAGTACATTGGGTACTTTTTCTTCCATTCTTGAGATACTTTACTAAGAAGAATATGTTCCAGCTCCATCCATGTAAACATGAAAGAGGTAAAGTCTCCATCTTTCTTTAAGGCTGCATAATATTCCATGGTGTACATATACCACAATTTATTAATCCATTCGTGGATTGATGGGCACTTGGGCTTCTTCCATGAGTTAGCAATTGTGAATTGGGCTGCAATAAACATTCTGGTACAAATATCTTTGTTATGATGTGATTTTTGGTCTTCTGGGTATATGCCCAGCAGAGGAATTGCAGGATTGAATGGCAGATCTATTTTTAGATCTCTAAGTGTTCTCCATATCTCTTCCCAAAAGGAATGTATTAATTTGCATTCCCACCAGCAGTACAAAAGTGTTCCCTTTTGTTTTTTGCAGTTTTTGGCCGGGGCTGGGTTTGAACCCACCACCTTTGGCATATGGGGCTCGCGCCCTACCTCTTTGAGCCACAGGCACCACCTAGCAAAAGTGTTTCCTTTTCTCCACATCCGCACCAACATCTCTGGTCTTGGGATTTTCTGATACAGGCTAGTCTCATTGGAGTTAGATGATATCTCAAAGTAGTTTTGATTTGCATTTCTCTGATGATTAAAGATGATGAGCATTTTTTCATATGTCTCAAGGCCGCGCGCCTCTCTTCTTCAGAGAAGTTTCTCTTCAAGTCCCTTGCCCAGCCTGCGATGGGATCCCTTGTTCTATTCTTGCTAATGCGTTTGAGTTCTCTGTGGATTCTGGTTATTAAACCTTTGTCAGAGGCATAACCTGCAAATATCTTCTCCCATTCTGAGGACTGTTTGCTTGCTTTAGTTACTGTGTTCTTGGCTGTGCAGAAGCTTTTTAGTTTGATCAAGTCCCAGTAGTGTATTTTTGAAGCTGCTTCAATTGCCTGGGGGGTCCTCCTCATAAAATACTCACCCAGACCGATTTCCTGAAGGGTTTTCCCTGCACTCTACTCTAGTATTTTTATAGTTTTATGTCTTAAGTTTAAATCTTTGATCCAGTGAGAGTCTATCTTAGTTAATGGTGAGAGGTGTGGGTCCAGTTTCAGTCTTCTACAGGTTGCCAGCCAGTTCACCCAGCACCATCTGTTAAATAGGGAATCTTTTCCCCACTGAATGTTTTTAATTGGCTTGTCAAAGATTAAATAATGGTAAGTAGCTGGATTCATCTCTTGGTTCTCTATTCTGTTCCAGACATCTACTTCTCTGTTTTTGTGCCAATACTATGCTGTTTTGATCACTATCGATTTGTAGTATAGTCTGAGGTCTGGTAGCGTAATTCTTCCTGCTTTGTTTTTATTTCTGAGTAATGTCTTGGCTATTCGAGTTTTTTTCTGATTCCATATAAAACGAAGTATTGTTTTTTCAAGATTTTTAAAGTATGACAGTGGAGCTTTAATAGGGATTGCATTGAAATTATATATTGCTTTGGGTAATATGGACATTTTAACAATGTTGATTCTTCCCAGCCATGAGCATGGTATGTTTCTCCATTTGTTAATATTTTCAGCTATTTCTTTTCTTAGAGTTTCATAGTTCTCTTTATAGAGCTCTTTCACGTCCTTTGTTAGATAAATTCCCAAATATTTCATCTTCTTTGGCACTACTGTAAATGGGATAGAGTCCTTAACTGTTTTTTCAACTTGACTATTGTTGGTATATATAAAGGCTACCGATTTATGAATGTTGATTTTGTATCTGAGACGCTGCTGTATTCCTTGATCACTTCTAAGAGTTTTGTTGTAGAGTCCCTAGAGTTTTCCAGAAATACTATCATATCATCTGCGAAGAGTGAAAGTTTGATCTCTTCTGACCCTATATGGATACCCTTGTTCGCCTTTTCTTCCCTAATTGTGGTGGCTAAAACTTCCATTACAATGTTAAAAAGCAATGGAGACAATGGGCAGCCTTGTCTGGTTCCTGATCTGAGTGGAAATGATTCCAATTTAACTCCATTCAATGTGATATTGGCTGTGGGTTTGCTGTAGATAGTCTCTATCAGTTTAAGAAATGTCCCTTCTATACCGATTTTCTTAAGTGTTCTGATCATGAAGGGATGCTGGATATTATCAAAAGCTTTTTCTGCATTGATTGAGAGAATCATATGTTCTTTGTTTTTTAATTTGTTTATGTGCTAGATTACATTGATAGATTTACATATATTGAACCAGCCTTGAGACCCTGGGATAAAACCGACTTGGTCATGATGTATAATTTGTTTGATGTGTTGCTGGATTCTGTTTGTTAGGATCCTGTTGAATATTTTTGCTTCTATATTCATTAGTGATATCGGTCTATAATTTTCTTTTCTTGTTGGGTCTTTTCCTGGTTTGGGGATCAGGGTGATGTTTGCTTCATAGAACGTGTTAGTAGTCTTCCTTCTTTTTCTACCTTTTGGAACAGGTTGAGTAATATAGGTACTAATTCCTCTTTAAAAGTTTGGTAGAATTCTGACGTGAAACCATTTGGTCCCAGGCTTTTCTTTTTAGGGAGGTTTTGTATGGTTGATGCTATTTCTGAACTTGATATGGGCCTGTTCAACATTTCCACTTGATTCTGGCTAAGTCTTGGAAGGTGACGTGCTTCCAAGTATCAGTCAATTTCCTTCAGATTTTCATATTTCTTGTAATATTCATTAAGGATTTTTTGGATTTCTGAGGAGTCTGTTGTTATTTCATCTTTGTTGTTTCTGGTTGATGAGATTAGAGATTTTACTCTTTTTTTCCTGATTAGGTTGGCCAATGGTTTGTCTATTTTATTGACCTTTTCAAAAAACCAGCGTTTTGATTTATTGATCTGTTGTATTATTCTTTTGTTTTCAATTTCATTTAATTCTGCTCTAATTTTGGTTATTTCTTTTCTTCTACTGGGTTTGGGGTTGGAATTTCTTCCTTTTCCAGTTGCTTGAGATGTCCCATTAAGTTGTTAACTTCCTCTCTTTCTGTTCTCTTGAGGAAGGCTTGCAGTGCTATCAATTTCCCTCTTAGAACTGCCTTTGCAGTGTCCCAGAGGTGGAAATATTTTTTTAAAAAGATATTTTACTGACATTCTAAATATCAAGGGTAATACAACAGCAGCCATGATGGACATTCAGAGAAAACTAAAAGACTTACAAAATTGCATTAAAGGGTAGATTAGGCACCGGCTTCAGTACATAGCTTTCCAAGTGGAGTACTTTAAATGTGACCATAGTGATATTCAGGAACGAGATATGTAGCAGAGTCCTGACACAATAAAAATGTCAAGTAATATCGATGTACATGAGGAGAAAATCTTTACTTTCCTCCAATGATTCATAGAAGAAACCATTAACTGTGTTTATTCTTCTGGATACTTCCTATGAGTTTATAAATACACAGTTTTTAAAGAATAAGTTATATCATTCTCCATTGTTCTTTTATTTACTGTTTTCCTAGCTATGGTTAACTGACATGTATTGATATCTGTCTGAGATCAGTTCTGAGGCCAATTTCATAAATTCTCAGGACTAGTGTCTATTGTAGCTCAACAATTCTTACTGTTGAAATTCAGGTCCCAACACAACTGAAATATGTAAAGTTAAAAATTTTAGTGCACATGTACGTGCTTGTCTTTGAAGACATATTCTGGTTTTAAACTGATTTCTAGTTTATCATGATTAAATTGTTTTCATTTACTGGAATAATAAAATGATATCTTACACAACTACAATGAGAACTGTGGGTTTGGGAAGCTCAAGGTTGGGATGAAAAATTAAAGACAAATCTGACCTGTGATTCACACATGCAGTTAAAATAAATTTTATTGGATAAAATGCAAAATTATCTAAAATTAAAAATACTTAAAACCATTAATGTTTTCTTATGCTCTATAATGTGGAAATTTAGTACATTGTATGATCCCAGTCTAAAATGCCAATGAAATACAGCTAACGTGGACAGGCAGGTAGCTCTCACTTGTAATCCGAGTTCTTTAGGAGGCTATGGCAGGAGGATTTCTTGAACTCCGGAGTTCCAGACCACCCAGAGCAACAGGGAGACCTGGTCTCTATTAAAAATAGAAAAACTAGCCTCGGTGCCCATAGCATAGTGGTTATGGTTCCAGCCACATGCGCCAAGGCTGGTGGGTTTGAGCCCCGACCAGACCAGATAAACAACATTTACTACTGCAACAAGAAAATAGCTGGGTATTGTGGTGGGCGCCTGTTGTCCCAGGTACTTGGGAGGCTGAGGCAGGAGAATTGCTGAAGCCCAAGAGAGTTGGAGGTGGCTGTGAGTTGTGATGGCATGGCACTCTACCGAGGGTGACTTAGTAAAATTCTGTCTCAAAAAAAATAGAAAAACTACCAAGGATGGTGGTGCACACCTGTAGTCCGAGCTACTCAGGAGGCTGAGGAAAGAGGATTGCTCTATGTCAACTATTTGAGGCTGAGCTATAATGCCATGGCACTCTAGCCATGGTGACAGAATGAGAGTCTATCTAAAAACAAAAATGCAACAAATATCACACAAAGGTTAATATGTATATTACATTTAACATCATATAATAAAATAAGATCCATCAAAATAAACAGAAGTTGAAAATTAGGCACATAATATTAACTAAGTAGAGGATTTTTTTTCTGTTTGTTAGTGACCAATATTAAAATTATAGAGAAGGATTGGGGCCTATAGCTCAGCGGCTAGGGTGGCAGCCACCTACATCAGAACTGGTGGTTTTGAACCCAGCCCAGGCCTGCCAAAGAATAATGACAACTACAACCCAAAAGTAGCTGGGTGGCAGGTGCCTGTTGTGGCAGGTGCCTGTTGTCCCAGGTGCCTGTTGTCCCAGCTACATGGGAGACTGAGGCAAAGGAATTGCTTAAGCCCAAGAGTTTGAAGATGCTGTGAGCTGTGATGCCATAGCACTTTACCGAGGGTGACAAAGTGAGAGTCTGTCTCAAAAAAAGTATGTAGGGAGGGCGGCGCCTGTGGTTCAGTCGGTAAGGCACTGGCCCCATATACTGAGGGTGGCGGGTTCAAACCCAGCCCTGGACGAACTGCAACAACAACAACAAAATAGCCGGGGGTTGTGGAGGGCACTTGTAATCCCAGCTACTCTGGAGGCTGAGGGAAGAGAATCGCTTAAGCCCAGGAGTTGGAGTTTGCTGTGAGCTATGTGATGCCACGGCACTCTACCGAGGGCCATAAAGTGAGACTCTACAAAAAAAAGTATAGAGGGAGCTGTCTTTTGATTAATGTTTTCCTTTTTTTAATAACCAAAATTCACATTTTATTTAGATTGAAATAAAGTGTACCAAATTGATTTTCTTCACCAAAAATAACAGCAATATTTTCCATATTATTTCTAGATAAATCATAAAACACTTATTTTTGTAGATTTTCCAGGTTTTGTTTATAAATCAAGACGAGGCAGTATATAATGTCATGGAAAAAGAAGAAAACAGTTAAGTCAGTTGTCAGTCAATCAGGAAACAGAAATGTTCAACATATGCCTGCTAAAAAGCTTATGGAGAATAGGCTGGACAAAGAAATGTAAACAGCAACAACCTGATGGAGGGTAACAATGGCAGGCTCTCCCATTCAAACTGTAACTGTCACTTGTTCCTTTAAGTCCAGTTGATAAAGACAAAATCTACGCAGATATCTTCATTTGGTGAGCTTGCAAGGTTCTCTCTGGTAATTTCTTTTAACTGTCCACAGATTTTTAACAACATATTTAAAACTTTTATTAGCTTCAAAGGGGAATCATTAGCTTTATTGTAACATTTTATAAAATGTATTCTTTCCTATCATACCTCTTCAAAATTTATTTCTTCAAAGAATTGACAACGCAATACCTGATGTGTGTCTACTGTGATAGTAAATGTTATGTCTAAATTGACTTAACTAAAACAATTTAACAGTGTTAGTAGCAGAGATTCCAAAAAAGTGAAAGATGGCACTTTTAATGAAGAACGAATAGGTCTTCAAAGCATGAGCATTCAATAGGGGCCATTCAACTAGGTAGATTATCAATGGCTAAAGTATTCAATCCACCTACAGCTCTTCTTTCAAATATCAAATATAAGAGAAAGCCTTTAAATATATTTAAAGTCTCTTAGGTATTTTCAATGGTTTCTGAATTATCTGCAGGAAGCTCTGACTTAGTTGTATAGAGTTTGATATATGTGTCCACCATTAAATCCAGATCGTGTTTAATATCAAAATTTATATTAAAAAAAGCCAAGTTACTTGACCTTTGGTCTGTCAAAGTGTTCCTCAAGTATGCTTTAAGAGATTTTCATCCATTTTCATAACGCTCATTCTCAACCTTTATCACAGGAAGAATACACAGGACTTTCAGCAATGCATACACATTAGGAAAAGACTTGCTGTCAGGCAGGTGAAGGGCTTCATAAATGGTGGATGGAAACTCAATATCTTTTCCTCTGTGTTTCCCTTTAATTCTCCAACAATGAAGTTTGGCTGAGAGTGTGTCAGGATTGGGTAAATTACTTCTGTACATGTCAGCATGGTGTTCCTCTGATGTATTGAATTTGAGTTGACCCATGACTGAGGGTACTAGAGACAAGAATTTAAGAGCTTTGAGGTGCTGCTCTGAGAATATATCTTTAAGTTCTTGAATAATGTGTTACATTGTTGGAACACTTAAGGTTTCTTTATAGTAACTCTGAGAAGTTAGTTGAGGTTCCAAGATACCTTGCTGAGCTCTGCAGAATTTCCCAGGGAGCTTCATCTGAATATCAAGTTTAGTTGCCAAATTTGTGGCTTCCTCAAACCAAAACTCATAATAAATTTCAATATTTTCCATCACTTCATTGAGTGAATGCAGTACTGCAGTCAAGCTACTGGCTGCAAAGAAATAGTCAAGCAAGAAATAGTCAGTCAAGCTATTGGTTTGCCCCTGGAGACTTTTTCCAAAGGCCCTTGTGAAAAAGAGGAAATTTTAAAGAACAACAATTGTAACAATAAAATCATGACCCGGCCCTTGGGTCAGTCGACAGGGATACCTGGAGGAGGGGGTGAGAATGGGAAGGGGCAAGGGGCGTGAAGAATGGAGACAAGACAGGAGTCTGATCAAGTCTCGTTTATTGCAAAGTTCTTCCAGGGTATATAAGGGTAGGTGAAGGAGGAGGTTTACGTCACCAGGTATCCAAGCAAGCTGGCCTTGGTGGAGATAAGTTCCAAACGGCAAGCTTCCAAGTTTCGCTCACGTGATTTACGAGAAGAGGCCTGGCGTTTGCAGTGAAATAGAAACTTAGGCCTAGCATTTGCAGGGAAATAGAAACTTAAGTCTGTTAGTACCGGAAATAGCACTTGGCCTACAAACTAGATGCTGTGGTGTCAGCCTTCCACAAAATCAAAATATGTTACTGCACTACAGAGGACAAATTTTTGTCCAGGTATACAATTATTCCATCTAACAGTTGTGTCATTATTTATACCATCTAAACATAAACAAGTGCTTGCAGGAGGTCCACTAAAACTTCAAAAGCATCATGCCTTCCTGTCCACTGAGAATGGCAAATTTCCTTCAATTCTTTAGCCCTTTCTTCACTATTCTGAAAAGGAACAGAAATTACATTGTCAAGTTCTCAAATACGGTTGTGGTGATGGATGGAAAAAAGAACAAACTTCCTCAATTGTTCCCAATGCAACAGATACTCCCATAACAGGCACTGATTTTGCCAACCATATATTTAAGGCACAGGAAGAACAAAGTGTGTAGATAGCTTGGGGATATTTTTCTAGAAGTCTAGAAGGAACAACTTTCATTTTGGAAGAAAATCCACTGGACACAATGTAAGCCTGGCCACGACAATACTCCATATTTAACCCCCACTTCTCAGTTATTGTAGTGTGAAATTTTACAGCCAAAATTTCTGCATCGGCTTCATAAGGCAGGAAGCCCACAAATTCCTCTCTCAGGTTATGAGATTTATCCCCGAACCTCACCAGCACCGGCAGGTGCTCTTCCCCTTAGAGAAAAGAAGCGTAAGGCTCTCACTTCCTTGAGAGTTTCTTCTCGAATGTGGCTCTCACAGATTTCTAGCATCTGTTTCTGCTGTATTTTTGAACAAAACAATGTATTAACTGCTGTTGTCTCAAAGCACTTTCTCAGAACCTCTTTACCAGAATGTATCCGTCACTCCAGCAGCACTTGAAAGTTATCAGGAGTAAAGGACCTCATGGTAGATCATCAGCCTCATGTCCATCTAGAGGTATGTTTTGTTTTCCCATAAGAATCAAAATTTCAAATAGAGATTTTAGATATTCTTTGTTTTCCTTCTCTTCAAGGGTTAGAGGTAAAATGTCCTCATCCTGTTCTTCACCCCCCTCTTCTGTACTGGGGTTCTGAGCATTGCTGTTATTGGTTTCTTTATGTCTTTCTTCCTGTTCAGAACTTTCATCAATTTTTTTCTGTTTCAGAGCCCTGATTTCCTCTTTACTCAATTCTTTTATTAGTTTTCTGTGTCTACTGTGTGGATTGTTCAAATGACTGGTGAGATCAAATATTATTGATATTGCATTATCTCAAAGAACTGTCCTGTAGGAGCTAGTTCTACAGATCATAGAGGTCTCAAAGTGTTTGTCACATAATTGATAATGTTTATTTAGTTGATCAGGTTTTTTATCTTCTAAGTCTGTGCTCCTACAATTCTCCACCCATTTCTGGCATCTGGCTGGATCCCGTGGGAACCTGAAGTAGGCCAGGTTGGACTGGGTGCTCTTCCATGTGCAGTTGGGGGCAGGACAGAAGTTTGACATCATTACCAGCCCACAGACTGGCTCAGCCCTCCCCTCCCTGCCTCCTCAGGGCAGTCAGCCTACCCATAGGGGCTGGGGAGGGGAGCCAGGCCAGCCAGCCAGTTCAGCAGGGATGGTGCACAGGGGAGGAGAGGGCAGGCAAGAAGCTGATTAACATTTTATTGTATCAGAGAGGAGATATGATGAGAGAAGAGGTAAGGAGGAAGGGTGGGTAGTAGAGAAGAAGAGGAAGGAGAGAATGAATGAGATGTTCCATTGCTGGCTTTAAAGATGGATTAAGAGGGCCTCAAGCCAAGGGATGTAGGCCTCCTCTAGAAGCTAGAAAAGGTAAGGAAAAGAATTTTTCCCTAGAGATTATAACATATTAAGATGGCAGCCGAGTAACAGCTTCCTTGCAACTGGTCACTGTGAGTCCGGGGAGAGAAGACTCCGGGCACCTCTGCCTGGTGGGATATGCCCAGAAACATCCATTTGGGGACACAGGGAGTCAGTGTGAGACTTCTGGACCCCATTAGAAGGACAAAAGCTGTGGAGAACTGGCAAGTGTTTGCCTGTATTCATTCGGTCTAATCCTGCCAGCAGCTGTAAGTACAGCAGCAGTGATATTGCAAACTGGAAAGGCCTTACCTGTGAGCTGTTTTGTTTTTTCCTTGGATTTGGCACTCAGTTGAACTACCTTGGGAGAACTTGAGAAAGAGTGCAGAGGACTTTAAGTGTTGTCTAGGGCCCAAGACTGAGCCTCTGAGCCAGACAGAGCTAATAGTTTTTGGCTGTGGGCTGCATGGAGCCACTGTGAGAGAACTGACCTGGCAAGCTTTGCCTTCAGGGTCACAGAGGAAGGATCAGGTGGGAGCGAGTAATCTAGTGACTGAGCAGCCTAAAGTGGGGATGGGGTTGGGGGGAGGGGGACTGAGACACCTTATAGCCTTAGCCCTCAGGAGCATAGATGAGACCGGTTATGGCACACTGGGTAAGTGGATAGCCACTTCAGGAGTGATCCCAGTGACAAGTGCTTTTCTGGAAAAGCTTCTGCTTAGCTAAGGTTAGCAGTTTAAAGTGCCTTGTAAGCGGGCAGAGGAGAGATTTAGGATCTCCATCCTGCAGGGTTTGAGAAATCAGCAGAGGCCTCTAGTCTCTATCTCGTAAAGCTGTATCAGCATCGTGATTAACATCTTATACCCCAGAAGATCACCTGTTGCGCAGACATTATCCAGCAAGATATATGTACTGTTTTGTTTTGGGGTTTGTTTTTTGCTTTTTTGTTTCTGTTTGAATTTTTAATTTCAACATTTTCTCTTTAGATTTTTCTTTTCTTTTTTTCTTCTTTCTTTTCTTTCTTCATTTTTCTGGTAAATACAATTTCCCATTGTTGCTTTTTTCAACAATTAGAATTTCATTTTTGCTAGTGTTTCTACCCTTACTATTTGGTTTTTCTCCAAATATTATCCTGTAAAGTTTTCTGTTTGCTTGTTTCAGTTTGATTTATAGCATTTTTCCATTTTCTCTCTACTTGGTGGAGGTGCGATAGTGTGTCTGAACAGTCTAGCAAAGAGCTGCTGACCTCAAGGGAACCACCCAACCCGGCACCCCCAAAGGCTGGAGTTTTATAAGGTTGGGTCAATCTACCCTACTGTACACTTCTTTTTTTTTTTTTTTGTAGAGACAGAGTCTCACTTTATGGCCCTCGGTAGAGTGCCGTGGCCTCACACAGCTCACAGCAACCTCCAACTCTTGGGCTTAAGCGATTCTCCTGCCTCAGCCTCCCAAGTAGCTGGGACTACAGGCGCCTGCCACAACGCCCGGCTATTTTTTGGTTTGCAGTTTGGCCAGGGCCGGGTTTGAACCCGCCACCCTTGGCATATGGGGCCAGCGCCCTACTGACTGAGCCACAGGCCCCGCCCCTACAGTACACTTTTATTGCTCCTGTCTCCCTCTTTCTGTGCCTCTCTTCTTTTTGTCAATATTCCCCTTTACCCACCCCCTCTCCTTTCTCTTTTTTTTTCCTTTCTTTTTTCCCTTCTTACTCTTCAATATTTTCATCCTTCTGATCCTGTACCAAAAGGACTCATCAAAACCCTAGTCCAGAGGCATGGCAACTTAAAGATCAAGAGGAAGTGAAAGGAAAATTAGGGCAAGGACACAGATAAAAGAAATCACTCATGTGGAAGAATCAGCAGAAAACTGCTGGCATCATGAAAAACCAGTGCAGAGCAAGCGCCCCTCCCAACCTTCCCACCCGAGGAACTATGAGATAGCTCCTACAGAGGATTCCACTTATAAAGAAATGTTAGAAATGACAAAAATGGAATTTAGAACACAGATCATGAAAACAATGAAGGAAATGATGGAAACAATGACAAAAACTGCTAATAAAGTGAAAAATAACCAAAAGGAAATCCAAAAACAGAATCAAATAAGAGATGAATGATATGAATAATACAGAAAGGATATAGCAGAGTTGAAGGAACTGAAGCAGTCAATTAGGGAACTAAAGATGCAATGGAAAGTATCAGCAACAGGTTAGACCATGTAGAAGAAAGAATTTTAGAGGTAGAAGACAAAGTTCTTGAGATAACTCAGATAGTAAAAAGGCAGAAAAGAAGAGAGAGAAAGCAGAACATTCATTGTCAGAATTACGGGACTTTATAAAGCGTTCTAACATACGAGTTATAGGAATCCCAGAAGGGGAAGAAGAATGCCCCAGAGGAATGGAAGCCATACTAGAGAATATTATAAAAGAAAATTTCCCAAATATCACCAAAGATTCTGACACACTGCTTTCAGAGGGATATGGGACCCCAGGTCACCTCAACTCTAACCGAGCTTCTCCAAGACACATTGCGATGAACCTGTCCAAAGTCAAGACAAAAGAAAAAATTCTGCAAGCTGCTGGGAGTAAGCGCCAGTTGACCTACAGGGGAAAATCCATCAAAGTGACCGCAGACTTTTCTAATGAAACTTTCCAAGCAAGGAGGCAATGATCATCTATCATTAATCTACTTAAACAGAACAACTTCCAGCCCAGAATTCTATATCCTGCAAAGCTAAGCTTTAAAAATGATGAAGAAATCAAATTATTTACGAGGGTATACAAACATTGAGGAAACTTGTGAGTGTACAGAGGTAATTAGCATAAGGAACTAGGCCTGCTGTACCAATACACACATGTGGTGCATGTCTGGTCTATGAAAATCACGTCAACTTGAGGAGGTGGTCAATGTAGGGAGATGGCCAACTATGGAGGTTCTACTGTGTGTATACATGTGTAAATTCACACAAAAAGTTACATAAACAAATATACACTGCTGGGCACTGTGGCTCATGCCTATAATCCTCGCACCCTGGGAGGCTGAGGTAGGTGGATTGCCAGAGATCACAGGTTCTGTGATCAGCCATAGCAAGAGCAAGACTCCATCTCTAAAAAATAAACAAACAAACAAACAAACAAACAAACAAAAAGAACAGCTGGGCATTCTGGTGTGCACCTGTAGTCCCAGCTACTTGGGAGGCTAAGACAAGAGAACAGCTTGAGCCTAAGAGTTTGAGGTTGGCTATGAGCTGTCATGACAAGGCACTCTACCAACGGTGACAAGTGAAACTCTGTCTCCAAAAAAAAAAAAAAGGTAATGAAATATTCTTAAAAAAACAAAAACAAAAACAATAACATACACACACAGTGCCAGGATCTGCAGGCCTGTCTGCAGGGTCACGAGTGTGCATTTCCCTCCAGGTCTCCGGCTGGGTTGGAGAGGCCCACATAGTCACTTTAGAATTCTCAATGAGACAAAGTTGAGCAGGTCATTTTCCAGTCAGTAACCAAGACCAGGAGTCCTCTAGTTTGCCAAGTAAATGAGGGTCTGCCCTCTCTAAATAACCTTCCTTAAGGGCATCAGGAGAATTTCACAACCTCCTCCCTGGATCTTAAAGCTCTCAAAAATTACTTTTAGTGAGATGGTATCTCACTGGTGTCAAACTGTTGGGCTAAAGTGATCCTCTCACCTCAGCCTCTAAGTAGGTGAGATGGCAGGTGTGAGTCACTGTGCTGGGTGTCATTAAAGCATTTTTCCCCATAGATGGCTTCCAAATTTTTGTTGGCATGGGAGGAACACATGAACATGGGACTTCTATTCTACTGTGTTGCTGATTTTACTGTGTCTCTGTATATTTTTTCCACATTCCATTTTATTCTGTATTCAATTTTCTGACATTTTAAATCAAAATATTCAGAACTATGTGTTAGAATTCCAACTTTTGTAAGAAGTAATTTAGAGAATAAGTAGGCATTCCATATTTATTAAAAGGCTCACTTGAGGTTCGGCACCTGTAGTACAGTGGTTATGGCGCCAGCCACATACACCAAGGCTGGCGGGTTCAAATCCAGCCTTGGCCAGCTAAAACCGCAATGACAACTGTAACAAAAAGTAGCTGGGCATTGTGGCGAGCACCTGTAGTCCTAGCTACTGGGAGGCTGAGGCAGGAGAATCACTTAAGCCCGGGACTTTGAGGTTCCTGTGAGCTATGATGCCACAGCAGACTACTGAGGGCAAAAGAGTGAGACTGTCTCAAAATAAATAAATAAATAAATACACTTGAAAGTTCTAGTTTACTGCGGGCAAAAAGAAATCAGCCAATTTTTCATCACTTTCCTCAACCTATATCTAAATTATATTTTAATTTTTCCAAAATGTTTATTTTACATATTACAACTTATCGCAGTTTACAAAGTTCATACTTTTATTTTACTTATAAAAAAATTTTTTTTTCTAAGACAAAGTCTCACTTTATCACCCTTGGTAGAGTGTTGTGGCGTCACAGCTCACAGCAACCTCTAGCTTTTGGGCTTAGGCGAGTGTTTTGCCTCAGCCTCCCAAGTAGCTGGGACTACAGGTGCCCTCCACAACCCCTGGCTATTTTTTTTTGTTGCAGTTTGACCCTGGCTGGGTTTGAACCCGCCACCCTCAGTATATGGGGCTGGCACCTTACCCACTGAGCCACAGGCACTGACCTGCCCCAAGTTAGTTTATGGCTTATCTTGAATATTTCTTTCCCTGGGTCATTCAGTGGTTGTTTTGTGCTGTCTCGGTTAACAGTCATGGAAATAGCCTTAATCTTGACATGTGTTTATTGATGAATCTATATTCTCTTTTTGAGAGGAAAAAGCTTTTTTAGTATTCAGGTAATATTTGAGAAACTTCGTAACTATATTAGTTATCCCATTTCAATTTTAATTTTGGCAAAAACAGAATATACCACCTTCAATCTCTCTAAATTGTGTTTCTGTAGGATTAAGTGTATTTACACTGTTAGACACAAGACCTCTATAATCTTTACATCTTGGAAAAGTAATAGTGCGTTTTCCAGAATATCTGCTCGTTTTACCCTCTTCAGTCTTTGTCAGCCTTTGTTCTGCTTTCTGTTTCTGTGAGTTTCACTGCTTAAGATCCATCATTTTAAGTGTAACCAGGTACTGTCACATTGTTGTGGCTTATTTCAGTTAACACGATAGTCTTAAGGTTTGTTCTTATCCTTAGATGTGGAAAGATTTTCTGTTTTAATGCTGGATAATAGTGCACTGTCTGTACAAGTCACATATTTTGACATCTGTGTTGCTTATACCTCTCGGCTTTTTTTTTTTTTCAGACAGAATCTCACTTTGTCGACCCGGGTAGAGTGTCCTGGGAAGAATGTGGTGGTGTGACAAGAATCTCAACCTCCTGGGCTCAAGCAATCCTCTTGACTCAGCCTCCTAAGTAACTGGGACTACAGGCCCACAACACTCAGCTACTTTTTCTATTTTTAGTAGAGACGTGGTCTCACTGCTAATGAGGCTTGTGGCAAACTCCTGAGCTCCAGCTATCTACCCACCTCAGCCTCCCAGAGTGCTAGGATTGCAGTGTGAGCCAGTACACCTGGCGATGTCTTCCATTTTATGAATAATGGTGCAATGACTGTGAGTGAGAACATGGATCTTCCCTGTTCTGCGGTGTATATTTTGCATATATACCCAGCCATGAGATTGCTGGATCAAATAATGACCTTTCACTTTAGTTTTCTTTGAAAGCTTTATACATTTTAATAGTGTCTGAAACTTTTTTTCCTCACCAACATTTTAAAAAGTGTCCACTTTTGGCTCTGCGCCTGTACAAGTGGCTAGGGCACCAGCCATATATGCCGGAGCTGGTGGGTTGGCATCCAGCCTGGGCTGCCAAACAACAGTTACAACTATAACCATAAAAAAAAATGGTTATATATATATAGCCATTGGATATATATATATATATCTCCAGGTGTTGTGGCAGGCACCTGTAGTCCCAGCTACCTGGGAGACTGAGGGAAGAGGATCACTTAAGCCCAAGAGTTTCAGATTGCCGTGAGCTATGACACCCAGGGCAATAGCTTAAGACTTTGTTACTCCCCTCACCCCCCAAAAAGTGTCCACTTTCTCAGTATCCATGACAAACTTTTTTAGTGTTCATTGCATTGTTCTTTGCAGTTCTCTAGTAATAAGTACTTTAAACATCTTTTCAAATAAATGGCTTATTTGCCATCTATATTTCTTCTTTGAAAAATGTCAGTGAGCTCCTGCCATCCACTTGGTTGTACCCCCCAGAGGGTTAGGATTACAGGCACGAGCCACTGTCCCCTGTCTCCCTTTAACTTTTTTAAGTAGGTAACCTTACCTCAATTTCATTTGTAGTTTTTACCTATACAGAATATTTCAAAATTTGCTAGACATACATGCATAGGGAAAATGGGAAATTATAGCTAACAGTACTATTATTTACAAAATATTCCTAATATAATTTTCCTACTTTTTTTATGTGTTAAAATAAAAATACTAAAAATATAAAACATCGGCTTGCCTCCCATAGCTCAGTGAGTAGGGCGCTGGCCATATATACCAAAAATGGCAAATTCAGTCCCAGCCCAGGCCTTTTAAACAACAGTGACAACTGCAACCAAAAAGTACCCAGGTGTTGTCGTAGGTGCCTGTAGTCCCATCTACTCCGGAGGCTGAGGCAACAGAATTGCTTAAGCCCAGGAGTTTGAGGTTGCTGTGAGCTGTGACACCATGGCACTCTACCTAGGGCAACATAGTGAGACTCTGTCTCAAAAAATAAATAAATAAAATAAAATATAGGCCAGGTGCAGTAGCTCACACCTATAATCCTATGATGGATTGCTTGAGCTCATGAGTTCAGACCAGCCTGAGCAAAAAGTAGAGACTTCATCTCTTCTAAAAAAATAGAAAAACTGAGGCAAGAGGATCACTTGAGCCCAATAATTGGAGGTTGCTGTGAGCTGTGACACCACAGCACTCTACCCAGGGCAGCAGCTTGAGGCTCTGCCTCAAAACAAACAAACAAACAAACAAAAACATATATATATATATATATATATATGATCACTTTTCTATCTATGAGTAACTCTGGGACACTTTATATATTATAAATATAAATTTGTATAACAGTATTCGATTGTGTATACTTTAAGACATTGCGAACATAAGTTAAATATAAATCAACCACATGTCTACTGGAAATTTTATTTTTCTCTTCATTTGCCTATGGGTTACGCATGTTTGGTTTATGAATAGTTTTCTCATGGTTGTTGGACAATGGCTGTTTATCCTGTAGATGAATATTTATGCAACCTGTCTTTTTTTTTTAAATAAGCATAATTTATATTTTATTTTAAAAAGTTTGGCATCACACATATTCAAGTGTGTTACACCATGTTCATTCCTCAGAAGTGGCATTTTAAAGTGTTAAGTATAGTTAAATATCAAAAAATACAACTCTGTTTTACAATATGATACTGGCATAATTCAAAGTACTGTACCAATTATAAATAGTATAATCAAGTTTCAAACATCTTTTCAAACATATTTATTATTTTTTCTTTTTTTTCTTGTTAAATCATAGCTGTGTACATTAGTGCAATCGCTTGTACCCATTCTAAGATGCAACATAGATGTGGCCCCACCCATTACCCTCCCTCCACCAAAACCTCCCCCCTCCCTTCCCATTCCTTGGCCCGTTCCCCATAGTCTTGTGCTATAATTGGGTTATAGTCTTCATGTGAAAGCTATAATTTAGCTTCACAGTAGGGCTGAGTACATTGGATACTTTTTCTTCCATTCCTGAGATACTTTGCTAAGAATATGTTCCAGCTACATCCATGTAAACATGAAGGAGGTAAAGTCTCCATCTTTCTTTAAGGCTGCATAACATTCCATGGTATACATGTACCACAATTTGCTAGTCCATTTGTGCGTCGATGGGCACTTGGGCTTCTTCCATGACTTAGCAATTATGAATTGGGCTGCAATAAACATTCTGGTACAGATGTCTTTGTTATATTGTGAGTTTTGGTCTTCTGGGTATAAATCTAGTAAAGGAATTATAGGATCAAATGGCAGGTCTATTTTTAGGTCTCTAAGTATTCTCCAAACATCTTTCCAGAAGGAACGTATTAGTGGGCATTCCCACCAGCAGTGTAGAAGTGTGCCCTTTCCTCCACATCCACGCCAACATTTCTGGTTTTGGGATTTTATTATGTGGGCTACTCTTACTGGGGTTAGGTGATATCTCAGAGTAGTTTTGATTTGCATTTCTCTGATGATTAAAGATGGTGAGCCTTTTTTCATGTGTTTGTAGATCTTGCGTCGGTCTTCTTTAGAGAAGTTTCTCTTCAAGTCCCTTGCCCACCCTGAGATGGGGTCAAGTGTTCTTTTCTTGTTAATACATTTGAGTTCTCTGTGGATTCTGGTTATTAGACCTTTATTGGAGGTATAACCTGCAAATATTTTCTCCCATTCTGAGGGCTGTCTGCTTGCTTTACTCACTATGTTCTTGGCTGTGCAGAAGCTTTTTAATTTGATCAGGTCCCAGTAGTGTATTTTTGATACTGCTTCAATTGCCTGGGGAGTCCTCCTCATAAAATATTTACCCAGGCAGATTCCTTCAAGAGTTTTCTCTGCACTTTCTTCAAATATTTTTATAGTTTCATGTCTTAAGTTTAAATCTTTTATCTAGTGAGAGTCTATCTTAGTTAATGGTGAAAGGTGTGGGTCCAGTTTCAATCTTCTCCAAGTTGCCAGCCAGTTTACCCAGCACCATTTGTTAAATAGGGAATCTTTTCCCCACTGTATGTTTTTAATTGGCTTGTCAAAGATCAAATAACGGTAAGTAGCTGGATCCATCTCTTGGTTCTCTATTCTTTTCCAGACATCTACTTCTCTGCTTTTGTGCCAGTACCATACTGTTTTGACCACTATGGATTTATAGTACAGTCTCAGGTTTGGTAGCGTGATTTCTCCTGCTTTGCTTTTATTGCTCAGTAATGTTTTGGCTATTCGAGTTTTTTTCTGATTCCATATAAAACAAAGTATTATTTTTTCAAGATCTTTAAAGTATGGCAATGGAGCTTTAATAGGAATTGCATTAAAATTATATATTGCTTTGGGCAGTATGGACATTTTAACAATGTTGATTCTTCCCAGCCATGAGCACGGTATGTTTTTCCATCTGTTAACATCTTCAGTATTTCTTTTCTTAGAGTTTCATAGTTCTCTTTGTAGAGATCTTTCACGTCCTTTGTTAGGTATACTCCCAAATATTTCATCTTCTTTGGCACTACTGTGAAAGGAATAGAGTCCTTGACTGTTTCTTCAGCTTGGTTATTATTGGTATATATAAAGGCTATAGATTTATGGGTGTTGATTTTGTAGCCTGAGACATTGCTATATTCCTTGATCACTTCTAAAAGTTTTGTAGTAGAATCCCTAGTGTTTTCCAGATATACGATCATATCATCTGTGAAGAGTGACAGTTTGATCTCTTCTGACCCCATGTGGATACCCTTGATCACCTTTTCTTCCCTAATTGCAATGGCTAAGACTTCCATTACAATGTTAAAGAGCAATGGAGACAATGGGCAACCTTGCCTGGTTCCTGATCTAAGTGGAAATGATTTCAATTTAACTCCATTCAATATGATATTGGCTGTGGGTTTGCTGTAGATGGCCTCTATCAGTTTAAGAAATGTCCCTTCTATGCCAATTTTCTTAAGTGTTCTGATCATGAAGCGATGCTGGATATTATCAAAAGCTTTTTCTGCATCAATTGAAAGAATCATATGGTCTTTATTTTTAAGTTTGTTTATGTGTTGAATTACATTTATAGATTTACGTATATTGAACCAGCCTTGAGACCCTGGGATAAATCCAACTTGGTCATTGTGTATAATTTTTTTGATGTGTTGCTGGATTCTGTATGTTAGGATCCTATTGAGTATTTTAGCATCTATATTCATTAGTGATATTGGTCTATAATTATATTTTCTTGTTGGGTCTTTCCCTGGTTTGGGGATCAATGTGATGTTTGCTTCGTAGAATGTGTTGGGTAATATTCCTTCTTTTTCTATATTTTGGAAGAGGTTTAGTAGTATAGGTACTAGTTCTTCTTTAAATGTTTGGTAGAATTCTGACGTAAAGCCATCTGGTCCTGGGCTTTTCTTTTTAGGGAGATTTTGTATATTTGATGCTATTTCAGAACTTGATATAGGCCTGTTCAACATTTTCACTTTGTTCTGGCTAAGTCTTGGTAGGTGGCGTGCTTCCAGATATTGGTCGATTTCTTTCAGATTTTCATATTTGTGAGAGTAGAGTTTCTTGTAGTATTCGTTAAGGATTTTTTGAATTTCTGAGGGGTCTGTTGTTATTTCATCATTACCATTTCTGATTGATAAAATTAGAGATTTTACTCTTTTTTTCCTGGTTTGGTTGGCCAAAGGTTTATCTATTTTTTTGATCTTCTCAAAAAACCAGCTTTTGGATTTATTGATATGTTGTATAATTCTTTTGCTTTCAATTTCATTTAATTCTGCTCTGATTTTTGTTATTTCTTTTCTTCTGCTGCTTTTGGGGTTGAAGTGTTTTTCTTTCTCCAGTTGCTTGAGATGTTCCATTAGGTTATTGACTTCCTCTCTTTCCGTTTTTTTGAGGGATGCTTGCAGTGCTATAAATTTCCCTCTTAGGACTGCCTTTGCAGTATCCCAGAGGTTCTGGTAATTCGTGTCTTGATTGTTGTTTTCTTCCAAAAATTTGGTGATTTCCTTCTTAATCTCGTTTATAACCCATGTATCCTTCAGCATAAGGTTGTTTAGCTTCCATGTTTTTGTATGGGTATGCAGGTTCCTGTTGTTATTGAGTTCAACTTTTATTCCATGATGGTCTGAGAAGATGCAAGGAATAATTTCTATTTTTAAAAATTTGCTGAGGTTCGATTTGTGGCCCAGGATGTGGTTGATTTTGGAGTATGTTCCATGGGCTGATGAGAAGAATATATATTCAGTTCTGTTGGGGTGAAATGTTCTGTAGATGTCTGTTAAGTCCAGATGTTGAATGGTTGAGTTTAAATCTAAAATTTCTTTGCTTAGCTTCTTTTTGGAGGATCTATCCAGGACTGCTAAAGGGGTGTTAAAATCTCCAGCTTCTGTACAGCTAAGGAGACAATAACCAAAGCAAAGAGACAACCTACACAATGGGAAAGGATATTTGCATATTTTCAATCAGACAAAAGCTTGATAACTAGGATCTATAGAGAACTCAAATTAATCCACATGAAAAAAGCCAACAATCCCATATATCAATGGGCAAGGGACATGAATAGAACCTTCTCTAAAGATGACAGACGAATGGCTAACAAACACATGAAAAAATGTTCATCATCTCTATATATTAGAGAAATGCAAATCAAAACAACCCTGAGATATCATCTAACCCCAGTGAGAATGGCCCACATCACAAAATCTCAAACTGCAGATGCTGGCGTGGATGTGGAGAGAAGGGAACACTTTTACACTGCTGGTGGGACTGCAAACTAGTACAACCTTTTTGGAAGGAAGTCTGGGGAAACCTCAAAGCACTCAAGCTAGACCTCCCATTTGATCCTGCAATCCCATTACTGGGCATCTACCCAGAAGGAAAGAAATCCTTTTATCATAAGGACACTTGTAGTAGACTGTTTATTGCAGCTCAATTTACAATCGCCCAAATGTGGAAACTTCCTAAATGCCCACCAACCCAGGAATGGATTAACAAGCTGTGGTATATGTACACCATGGAATACTATTCAGCCATTAAAAAAAAATGGAGACTTTACATCCTTCGTATTAACCTGGATGGAAGTGGAAGACATTATTCTTAGTAAAGCATCACAAGAATGGAGAAGCATGAATCCTATGTACTCCATTTTGATATGAGGACAATTAATGACAATTAAGGTTATGGGGGGGCAGAAAGAGGGATGGTGGGAGGGGGGTGGGGCCTTGGTGTATGTCACACTTTATGGGGGCAAGACATGATTGCAAGAGGGACTTTACCTAACAATTGCAATCAGAGTAACATGGCTTATTGTACCCTCAATGAATCCCCAACAATAAAAAAAAATTAAAAAGAAAAAATCTCCAACTACTATGGAACTGGAGGAAATCGAGTTGCTCATGTCTGTTAGAGTTTCTCTTGTAAATTGAGGTGCATTGTGGTTGGGTGCATAAATATTAATAATTGAGATCTCATCATATTGAGTATTACCTTTAACAAATATGAAGTGTCCATCCTTATCCTTAATTATTCTGGTTGGTTTAAAGCCTATTGTGTCTGCAAACAGGATTGCAACGCCTGCTTTTTTCTGCTTTCCATTTGCCTGGAATATAGATGACCATCCCTTCACCTTGAGTCTATATCTGTCTTTTAATGTAAGATGCGATTCTTGGATGCAGCAGATATCTGGGTTGAGTTTTTGTATCCAGTCCGCCAACCTATGCCTCTTTAGAGGACAATTTAAACCATTCACATTAATTCAGAGTATTGATAAGCCTTTCGAGAGACCTGTGGACATTTTTAATCCTTTTGCAACTGTGGAAGTTGGAATTTGATCAAAAATTTTTTGGATGGGTTTACTTTTGTGGTGGAGAATTACGCTGGTCTTTATGGAGGATAGGTCTAAGAAAGTGCTGGAGAGCTGGTTTAGTTGTGCAAATTTCTTCCACATGTGAATGTCATTGAAGTATTTAATTTCTCCATCATAAATGAAGCTCAGTTTAGCTGGGTACAGGATCCTGTGTTGAAAGTTATTTTGTTTTAGGAGATTAAAAGTCAGTGACCATCCTCTTCTAGCTTGAAAGGTTTCAGCAGAGAGATCTGCAGTTATTCTGATATTCTTCCCCTTGTAGGTAATGGTTTTCTTTCGTCTGGCAGCTTTCAGAATTTTCTCCTTCATATTAACTTTGGTGAAATTGATCATGATGCATCTGGGGGATGTCTTCTTTGGGTTGAGTTGTGCTGGAGTTCTGAAACTGTCTGCTATCTGAATTTCAGAATCTCTTGGCGTGTCTGGAAAGTTCTCCTTCATAATCTCATGGAGAAGAGACTCTGTGCCTTGTGAAGCCACTTCGTAAATTGGGGATCCCTATAAGACGAATATTGGTTTTCTTCAAATTATCCAAGAGCTCTCTGAGAGAGTAGTCTGTTTTTGCTCTCCATTTCTCTTCTTCTTTGAGGGTTTGGGAGCATTCAAAAGCTTTGTCTTCAATGTCAGAAATCCTTTCTTCTGCTTGCTTCATTCTTTTACTGAGGGATTCTACTGTGTTTCTCAGATGTTTAAGGGATGCAACTTCTTGTCTCAATGTGTCAAAATCTTTGGTCATTTGGTCTTTGAATTTGTTGAATTCTTGAGATAACTTTTGGAATTCTAATTTGATCTTATTTGCTATCCAGATCCTGAATTCAATTTCTGACATCTCAGCTATTTGTTTGTGCATGGGGTCTTGTGCTGTTTCTGCCCCATTGATCCTTGGGGGAGTTGATCTATTCTGATTATTCATATTGCCAGAGTTTTTCTGTTGATTTCGCCTCATGATTGTTTTTCACCGTTGCCTCTGGCTGTCCTCAGAGTTGGGGAGGTGTCTCTCCAAGATTAGACGCCAGCGGGATCACTCAATTGTTGCTGGATCTTTGTAGGGAGTGACCCTGTGTAGTTCCTCTGGGGCTGCTCTAGCTAGGGAGTTCTGGTTGTGGAAGCAGCTCTGGTTTGTGACACACTTGGATCCAGCAACAATAGGGCTTGGGCTGGGGTGCACGGTTCTGGGAGTGCCAGTTGCCCAGTGACTTTGGCACAGAAAGCCCAAGGCTCCAGCAGTCTCTGGCCAGGAGAAGAGCTCTGCGCAGAGGCAGGGAGGGCTCCAAAGGGCACGCAGCTACCAGAGTCCCTGTCCAGATGAATGGGCTATTGTGGAAGCTGGGAGGACGCAGGGTTGCATGGCTCCCACAGTTACTGGTCAGGGAATGTTGAGGCCTGGTGGGTGCGTGTCACCAGTCGGGGGTCACTGCACTACTCTTATGGAGGTCTGGGTAGCGCCAAGCTCAGGAGTTTGAGGTTGCTATGAGCTGTGACATCATGGCACTCTACCCAGGGCAACAGCCCCAGGTTCCAGTGTGGCAAAACCGTCTCACTCTGCTGCTAAGGATTAAGGCTGTAAGGCAGCTCAGCCCCCACCTTTAGGCTGCTCAGTCAGTAGGTTACTGTGACCCGCCCAATCCTTGCTCTGACACCCTGAGGACGGAGCTTGCCGGGGCAGTTCTTTCACAATGGCTTCCTGTGCCCAGCTCAGTGGCTCAGTCTGGGGTCCCAGACAATGCCCAAAGTTCTCCACAATCCTGCTCAAGCTCTCCCTAAGGCAGTTGAACTGAGTGCCAAGTCCAAGAACACCGAAACAGTTCACAGGTAAGGCCTTTCCAGTTTGCAGTCTCACTTTTGCTTGTACTTACGTTTGCCGGCGTGAGGTCGATTGAACACACGCAACCACTTGCCAATTTTCCACTGTTTTTGTCCTCCTCTTGGGGTCCAGAAATCCCTTGCTGGCTCCCTGTATCCTCAAAGGTATGATTATAGGCAGATCCCACCAGCCAGAGATGCCTTGTCTTGTCTCCCCAGACTCGCTGTCCCAGTTGCAGGGAAGCTGTTACTCGGTGGCCATCTTTAATCTTGAATTTTCAAACGTATTTAAAGGAAAGCATATAGACACACATTTATATGCACACAATTTATTATATTCATGTAATTTTAATACCTGTTCAAAGATTTTCAGTTCCTGGGTATATTTTTAGGAAAAGAAATGAAGATAAAATTTAATTTTACAAGAACACACATTCTTTTGTGTTATCCTTCTTCATAAAATAATCCATAGTCATTCAAGGTTGAAAGAACTATTCTTTATGAAAGCAACTGTATCTAAAGACTACAGAGTGAGTCCCACAGTCAGAGTGTCATGAAAATTCAGTCAGCTGCTACTCATTGCAGAAAAAGCCTACACGGTGCTTCTACCAAAAATAATCTTCAATATCCGAGGTCTATAAAGGCTGATGATCTCATCTTCTGCTGAGACTTAAAGTGCAGCTACAAGTGGAGAAGTGCCAGACCTTCAGTCACTTCAGAAATACTTGTCGAAGCCTGTTTCTCATGTATGAACATGCCGGAAAAATGTCCTTGAGGCTCATAGTGGCTTATCTATCACTGTGACTCCTGCATAACTTCTTCCTGTGCTCAATGACGACACAACCGTCCATTTATCAGTTGTTGTGAGCTGTATTCTATGAATGCCAAGTTACAGGAACCATCGTCTCCTCCAACAACATACAACAGATCATTAACTGCACAGACACCTGCATTTCTTCTGCACATGTTCCTATCTGCAACCTGTCGCCACGTGTCAGTGGTTGGGTCATATACTTCAACACTTTTCCGTATTAAAGAGCCATCACGACCTCCTACAGCGTACAGTAAGTTGTTTAATACACCAACACCTGTGCTGCTGCGCCTGGTGCTCATCTCTGCTACATGTAGGCCCACTCATTGGTCGTGGCATTATAGTACTCCACCGTGCTCAGACACTGCCACCAAGCTCCGTCATAGCCCCCTACAGCATAGAGCAAGCCTCCCACAACCCCAACACCCACGCTGCTCCTCCTGGTGTTCATCAGGGTGACGTGGAACCACTGGTTAGACTTTATGTTATACGCTTCCACTGACGATAAACCTGTTCTCCCATGGAAGCCTCCCACGGCGTACAGCAGCCCGTTTAGCACGGCAGCCCCCAATGTGCTTCTCCAGTCCCGCATGTTAGCCATGCTGGTCCACTGGTCCTTCACCAGGTTGTAGGAATCTACAGTCCGGACTCTTAACGTGCCATTGAAGCCACCAACAGCAAAAACAAGGCCGGCCATATAGACCATCCCTGTCCTTCACCTCCGGGAAGGCAGCTCAGCCACTTGGTGCCACCGCTCTTCCTTGAAGTTGTAGCACTTCCACAATGCCGGGCTATTTTTTGTTGTAGTTTGGCCAGGGCCAGGTTCGAACCTGCCACCCTCAGTATATGGGGCCAGCGCCCTATCTGCTGAGCCACAGGTGCCAACCGGAAAAATGAGTTTTTGAGTGAGGACCTCTAAGCCAACACCTTAGAAGTCCTAATCTAGCCTAGATAATCATGAGCTGAAGTTGTCAGCAAAAGTTGATTCTTCTTTATAGCAGAGTCTGGAATCTGAGAGGTTCTGGATGACAAAGAGCTTTCAGTTTCCTCACCAGGGGATACTGTACTAACCTCTCTCCTGTCACTTCTCACCTGAAAGAATCATTTCTTCTTCTTCTTCTTTTTTTAAGTTATTATTTTTTTATTAATTTTTATTTATTTCAATAGCTTTAGGGAATACAGTGTTTTTTTGTTTGTTTTTTTTTTTTGTAGAGACAGAGTCTCACTTTATCACCCTCAGTAGAGTGCCATGGCATCACACAGCTCACAGCAACCTCCAACTCCTGGGCTTAAGCGATTCTCTTGCCTGGGAATACAGTGTTTTTTGTTACAAAGGTATTCTTTCTTTCTTTTTGAGACAGAGTCTCACTATGTCTCCCTAGGTAGAGTGCTGTGGTGTCACTGCTCACAGCAATCTCTAACCCTTGGGCTTAAGCAATTCTCTTGCCTCAGCCTCCCAAGTAGCTAGTACTACAGGTACCTGCAACTGCACCCTGCTATTTTTGTTGTTGTTGCAGTTGTCATTGTTGTTTTAGCTGGCCTGGGCTGGGTTCGAACCCACTAGCTTCAGTATATGTGGTCGGTGCCCTACCCACTGAGCTATGGGGACATCCTGAGAGACCCACTCTTTTATGCACGTGCGCCCTAGACAGTGATGTGCTCATAGCCCTCCTAGGCAAAGCTCACCCCTCTGGATTCCAGTCCACAGCATCGGTGCTTTCAGAGTGTCCCAGCAAGACCCCACACCTGGGCCCAGAAGACACCTGGCTTATCCCTGGCCCCAGTACCAGCAACCTGGCCCTTCATCAACCAAGCCACTCAACACCCAGTGATAACCTCATGTTAATCCATGGAACAGAAATAAGCCAGAGCATGCATGTCGCAGCCTGAGCTGTTATCTCTACCACTGGCACACCAAAGAATTGAGGAAGGCAAAGATAAAAATCAATAAACATATATCAAGACAAAGATTGTAGTCATTCCTAGAAAAAAACAAAGCATAGATGCATCTTTGATTGTTCTTAAAGGGAATTTGGGTGTCCCGACCCGCGGGACAGCAACGGGGGGCCGCAGGAACCACCTAAAGGAGAAAAACAAACAAGGGGCGCGAGAAAGGGAGACAAGACAGTATTCTGATCAAGTCTCCAACTTTATTGAAAAAACTTGTGCCTTATAAGCATTACGGGGAAGGTGGGTGGGTCTTGTTGGGAGGTTCAGAGGAGTTGTTAACTGGGGATTGGCTAGAGTAAGTAAGATGGGGCATAAGGTGATTGGTTGGCTAGTTGCCAGGGAAAGTTACTGGGAAAAGGTAAAACTGTTTTTTATTTAAAAAGGAAGTAAGGCCAAGCTTTACCTTATATGGCTTCCGACATCTCCTCCCTTTTTGTTTTAAGGAGGTGGGCATTAACTGAGAGAGGGAGTAGTGACCTGGCTCCTCTCGTGGATTTCCCAGATCCACATTTGTTATTTGCGGTATCTTTTGGAGAGGAGAGGTAAGCGAAATTTTTGATACCAACCTCTATGCAAGCCAGGTTTGCTCTCAGAGAAAAATCAGAGGGGGTCTGATCCTTCATTTGACTTCTCCTTGGGATCAGGAGGTCGAAGGATTGTGGGACCTTCTTTTGCAATGCCTTGCTGTGCACTCAACTCGGTGCCCATACCCTTTTTTCCTTTTATTAGGAATGGGTAAGTGTACCTCTGATCTATACACTGCCCTCATTATGAGGGGAAGCCATGAGAGTCGGTTTCTTGGTCCGACAGAGCCAGGCGATGGTAGTGAATTTGAATTGGTTTTGATAGGGCAGAGTCTATTTGTTGTTTAATGAAAGTGGTGACCTTTTTGAATAGCCAGGGGCCGAAGGAAAGGACTAATAGAAAACCTAATAGGGGGCCTAGGAGTGGGAGGAGATAAGGAAGAAGTCCATTGAGTCCTGACCAAAGGGGGTTATCACGAAGTTCCTTTCTTCTTTCTTCGAGCTGGTCTTGCAGGTTTTTTATCTTGTCTCGAACAATGCCTGACTTGTTGGCGTAGAAACAGCATTTTTCCTGTAAAGCCAAACAGATACCTCCCTGCTCTGCCGTGAGGAGATCTAAGCCTCTATGGTTTTGTAGGACTACTTCTGCTAGGGAGTCTATTTGATCTTGAAGATCGTGAATTGTTTCAGAAAGAGCTGAGACATCCTCTATTAGTTGATGAGACAGTTTGTGGTAGGAATGTATAGATATTCCTGTTCCAGTAACTCCTGTGGCTACTGCTGTAGTGATGCCTAGTCCTGCTATTAGTGGGATAAATTGAATAGCTCTTTTAGAGCGTGGATGTCCAGCTATATAATCAAGACTGGGGAGAGGAACAGGTTGATCTCCTAGTATAATAGAGATATCAGGGAGTAGTTGGGCGGTTACGCAATAGCCTGTCCAGTTACCTGGTAGGACCGTGTAGGCTAAATTTCCTCCGCATACAAAAACATGTCTGGGAGGGGGGCACCGGTGTGAGGTGATGTTAGAAATGGAGGAGCAGTTTGTGAAGGTGATGCTTCCTAAGTCTACATCATAATCATTGTTCTGGGGAGGTTCGTATATACAAGGGCTTTGTGTAAATTCTATAGGTTGGACTCTAAAAGGTAGACTGTCACTACAGTTTAGATGTGAGTTGTTTAGATGTGAAGTGGAGGTGTTTGTTAGTAGGGCTAGGGGCATAGGTGTGCCAAGAGTTAGACATAGCCAGCAGTTTTCCGCGAGGGTTGGGTTGGAATTATTTAAAGCTTTGAAAGTGGCTTCTAAAATATCAGAGGTTTGGATGTTGAGATCTATGTCTCGAGATTTAGGTAAAGCTAAGGGGTGGTATTGTAGGGGAGTATATTTTTCTTTAATTATTTTTTCAATTTGTTTTTGGACCGCATCTTCTCTTACCCTATCTGATGGCCCACCGCCATCAGATGTGTGAATTGGTGGTTTTAGTGGCCAGCAAACATTTTTGCCAATAGTGCCTAAGCAGGAGGCTTGGGCATATTTGGAGTGTCCCAGGTTATGAGTAGAATCAAGCTCACCTCCAAAGGAGCCAGAATAAGTTCTTTGTAAAATGGCTGTTAGATATGTGTTGCCGTTTGTGTGGGTGCACTGTTGGACACTATTGTAGCACATAGAGTGCATTTGATTGGTTATTTCGCACTCTGTGGGACAAGGTCCTGGTTCGTTTTGAACTGGGAGTATGATTTTGGGTGCATTAACACACTGCCAGTTTTGTTTATGTCCTCCTCCTACCTGTGACGTGAAAGTTAAATAGGCGGTTTTGCCGCTGCAATCAACTTGGCTAGTATGGGAGGTGGGTATTATTGTAGTTGTTCCTCCCTTGCAGTCACAAGGTGCTCCATATAGTTTTTGGAGTTTTAAGAGCATTGTCGGGGCTGTTCGGGGGTTTAGGGGAAACTGGGGGGTTGTCAGGAATTTCTACCGTGACAGAGGGGCAGGTGGAAGGAGGGCGAGAAGCCTCTTTAAGGACTTCTTCTCCTACCTTGATTACATCTCGAATGTCAGGATCTAGTGAATGAACTTTTAACATGTCGTGAATTAAATTCCAGTAGGAAAAGGCTGTAACTGGGACTTTGTCAGGACCAAAGGTGTGGTAAAAGTCCTGCAAGGCATCTCCTACTCGGTCCCAGCGTTTTTGGCTGATTGTTCCCTCTAAAGGGAACCAGGGGCAGGTTTCATGAATAAAATTAAAAAATTCTTTAAGGTCCTTTCTTTTAACCCTTACTCCTCGCACTCTGAGTGATCCCTTGATCCCCGTCAAGGAACATTTCATGTGTACTAAGCGAATTCCCCATTATGTTGGCTGGATGGCTCTCTCAGGATCTCGGTTCACGCAAGTCTCCAGTCGACTTGGAACTTAAGTTTCTCTGTGACCACTCTCTCTGTGCCTTACGATCTCTGCTCGCGTGTCATAGGTCGGCAGGTATAATCCGCCTGCTCGGACCCTCTCAGGCAGGACAGCTGCCTACTGCCCTCAGGCTTAGCCTTTGGGAGGCAGCGTCCCTGGGAGTGCCCTTGAGGTGGACGACCGTGTAAGACGTAGCGAGCTCAGAGTTTGTTAGAGAGTGTTAGGCAGAAAAACTAGTCCAAGTGTTTTGGAGTTCTCACTGCCGAAAACGGGTACCTCTCATCCTTCCCCGCTTTGGCCCTGTGAGCTTGGTAAGTGAATTAGATCCGGGAGAGCCAATAATAACAGCCAAGAGAAAGGGGTGTAATGTTTGAAATCTTGTAAGTTATCGTTTGCCTACCTTCTCTTCTGATCCGTCTCACGGCGGGTGAACCGAGGCGATCTGAATGGGGAGTGCACGCGGGTCCTCGCTGCAGCTCCGAAGGGTGCCCGGTGGAGGCTTCCGTAGGCCAGCGTTCTCCTCCAGGGGGTCCCGATGGCCCCACGTCGGGCGCCAGGATGTCCCGACCCGCGGGACAGCAACGGGGGGCCGCAGGAACCACCTAAAGGAGAAAAACAAACAAGGTGCGCGAGAAAGGGAGACAAGACAGTATTCTGATCAAGTCTCCAACTTTATTGAAAAAACTTGTGCCTTATAAGCATTACGGGGAAGGTGGGTGGGTCTTGTTGGGAGGTTCAGAGGAGTTGTTAACTGGGGATTGGCTAGAGTAAGTAAGATGGGGCATAAGGTGATTGGTTGGCTAGTTGCCAGGTAAAGTTACCGGGAAAAGGTAAAACTGTTTTTTACTTAAAAAGGAAGTAAGGCCAAGCTGTACCTTATATGGCTTCCGACATTTGGGAACTTGAGTACTTAAACATGACAAGGCGTACAGAGGGGTAAAGAATTAGAGCCAGGAGTACTGAAGCAAAATGGTTACATTCTTATAAAGCTTAAGAAATTTACATTTTGCTTAGAATAAGGTAAATGTCTGAACAGAAAAGGGGTGAGGAAAGAATCAGTTATGTGGATGTCCCTGGATAGATAGAACAATTGATCTTGTCTCTGTCCTACACCTGGAAAGATAAACTTATAATAAACATTATGAGTATGGAATGAAATGGACTTTAGTTTTGGGAGCTAGACTTAGCCTGAAGACCTAGAGCTATAATTACATGTTTTAGCTTATTGGAGCCCAGTAGGAAATTCCAATAATCTTTGAGGACAGTCCCTGTAAATGCTCCACTACTTTTACCTTTCCATAAGGTTCTGCATGATACATATTGTTAGTGTAGGAATTGTGGCAAAGTCTGCTCTTTTCCCTTTTGGTTGGTTTGCTGAACTACGGTAGATTAGATTAATAAGAGAAAGGTTTATTAAAAAATATCATGTGCATGGGGGAACCACAAGAATGATTACCCAAAGTCTCAATGAATGTCAGAGACCTTTGTAGATCCCTTTTGGAAGGGAGGTGGGAGAATGTGGAAAGTATAGGTGCAGTAAGTGGTTGCTAAGGGGAATATGTTGATGGAAGGAAACAGATTGATTTGTAAATTAACCTTGAGAGGTCGGGTGCTTCAGAAGATCTTGGATCTAGGTCTATCAGCAGGAGTTAAGGAAGTCAGCAGTCCCTTTCGATTCTCAATGAGGTTACTTAGTTTTTATGTAGATAGAGCAAAGGCCTCTTTTAATGCTTCCTGATCATGAAAGGCCTTTAACTCAAAATAATCTTTACATCAAGGAGTAATATTTTGGGGCAAAATTCCTTGGCTCCCTCATTTGTGACAACTATATACATACATATATATATGAGAGAGAGAGAGAGAGAGAGAGAGAGAGAGAGAGAGAGAGAGAGAGAGAGAGAGAGAGAGAGAGAAGAGATATCTCCAATGACTCAGCTTCTGGGCTTTACCCTTGAGTTTGCATAAGTATTTGGTCCTGAAATTTTTAGTTTCTTTTACAGCCCAAAGGCCCAATCAATATTTTCACAAACTCTATACTGCCTCCAGCCATAGATCATTGATAGCTCCTGTCTTCTGGTTATTTTCTTTCCCATAAATCCTCTTTCATGTACACAGTGTGGCTTAGGCTACTTTTCTGGTGCCTAAGTCTGTGCCTCCTGGTATTAGTCCATGAGTTCAAGGCAGTGGTCCTAGACCTGTCTCTTGTAAGAGCAAATACAAATTAGAATACTAGAATTTGAACCAGAGAAAGATTTTTCTCTCTTCCTTTTTTTTGAAACAGAATCTTACTTTGTTACCCTTGATAGACTGCTGTGGCATCTTAGCTCAGAGCGACCTCAAAATTTTGGGTTCAAGTGATCCTCTTGCCTCAGCCTCCCAAGTAGCTGGAACTACAAGTACCTGCCACAATGCCCAGCTATTTTTAGAGACTGTCTTGCTCTGGCTTAGGCTGGTCTTGAACTCATAAACTCAGGCAATCCACCTACCTCAGCTTCCCAGAGTGCTGGGATTACAGGCGTGAGCCACTGCACCTGGCCCTCTTATTTATTTTATTTGTTTATTTTTTTTTGAGACAGTGTCTCACTCTATCACCCTGGGGTTAATTTAATTGTGTCATAGATCACAGCAACCTCAAGCTCTTGGGTTCAGGAGCTCCTCTCTTTTTAGCTTCCCCAGTAGCTGGGACTAAAGTCTTCTCTGCCACAATGTCTGGCTAGATTTTCTGTTTTTAGTAGAGAGAGTATCTCAGTCCTGTTCAGGCTGTTGTAGAACTCCTGAGGTCAGGTGATCCCCCTGCCTTGGCCTCCTAAAGTGCAAAGATTACAAGTGTGAGCCACCATGCCTGTTGTAAGTAATTCTTATAATTATCTCTTAGGATACGCTTATCCGGACTGTATTATTCATACATGCACACACAGATGCACACACGGTAGAAGTTCTGTCATTTGGGCGGTGCCTGTAGCTCAGTTGGGAGGGTGACAGCCACATATATGTAGAGTGGTAGATTGGAATCCGGCCCAGACCTGCTAAGCAACAACAACTGCAACGAAAAAATAGCTGGGCATTGTGGCAGGTGCCCATAGTCTCAGCTACTTGGGAGGCTGAGGCAAGAGAATCACTTAAGCCCAAGAGTTGGAGGTTGCTGTGAGCCGTGATACCATGCACTCTACCCAGGGCAATAGCTTTGAGACTGTCTCAAAAAAGAAAAAAAAAAGAACTTCTGTCAGTTGACCACTCAAGGGAGTGTAAGGAACTTATCAACAAGCAGAGGTGGTTAGCATAAGGAACTTGGGCTAGTATACTGATATGTACAAGTGGCGTAGGTCCTGCCTATGTTTAGGTCAACTTGAGGAAGTCATTGTAGGGAGGTGGTAAATATGGAAGTTCTACTGTGTTATATGTGTATATATACAAACAAGGAGATATATAAACATATACACAAAAGTGCCAAGGTCTGCAGGCCTGTCTCCATGATCATGAGTGAGCATTTCCCTCCAGGTCTCTGGATGAGTAGGACCACACTCAGATCATGGGTGGGAGAAGCTTGAGATGCCCACATAATTACTTCTGAATTCTCAGAGGGACAGACATTTTTAGGGTTCATTCTGAGTATGATGTACCATTTTATTGTAATTTTGCTTTGCATTTCTTTAATAATTAGCATTCAAATGCTTGTTGGCCATTTACATATCTTCTTTGGAAATTGGCAGTTCAATCCTTTGTGATTTTTTTTTTTTTTTTTGAGACAGGGCCTCAAGCTGTTGCCCTGGGTAGAGTGCCATGGCATCACGGCTCACAGAAACCTCCAACTCCTGGGCTTAAGCGAGTCTCTTACCTCAGCCTCCCAAGTAGCTGGGATTACAGTCTCCCACCACAATGCCTGGCTATTTTTTGGTTATAGTTGTCATTGTTGTTTTGGCAGGCCCAGGCTGGATTCTGGTGTATGTGGCTGGCACCATAGCCACTTGAGCTACAGGCGCTGAGCCCCTTTGTCAATTTTTAAATCAAAGTATTGACTTTTTGCTGTTGTGTTTTAGGAGTTGTTTATACACATATGTTACATATATATATTCTGAATATTGTTTCCTTTCATACATGTGATTTAGAAATATTTTCACCCATTTCTAAGGTGGCATTTTTACTTTGTTGAATGTTTTCTTTGATATCTGCCAATGCTGGAATTTCACGTAGTCTCATTGTTCTGTTTTTCATTACATATGCATTTGATGTCATATCAAAGAGAAAACAGTGCCAAGATCAATGTCATGATCTAGTTTCCTATTTGTTCTTCTAACAATTTTACTAGTTATATTTCTTCTGTTATACATATTTAATCTATTTAAAATATAGTTTGTATACAGTGCAAGTGTAGTCCCAGCTACTTCGGAGGCTGAGGCAAGAGAATTGCTTAAACCCAAGAGTTTGAGGTTGCTGCGACACCACTGCACTTTACTAGGGCGACATCGTGAGACTGTCTCAAAAAAAGAGAAGTATACAGTACAAGAAAAAAGTCCAAGTCTATTTTGTTATCTAAATAGGCAGTTTTCAACATTATTTCTTTCTTTCTTGTTTTCTTTTTTTTTTTGTAGAGACAGAGTCTCACTTTATCACCCTTGGTGAGTGCCATTGGGTCACACAGGTCACAGCAACCTCCAGCTCCAGGGCAGAGGCGATTCTCTTGCTTCAGCCTCCCAAGTTCAACATCATTTCTTGAAGAAACTCTTTTCTTCATTGTGTGTTCATGACCACCTCATGGAAGATCATGTGAGCATATACCTAAGAATTTATTTGTGGTCACCCTCTTATTTTCCATCATCTATTTGTCTGTCTCTGTGCCAATACCACATTGCTTTTATTTTTGTAGCTTTGTAATACATTTTGAAATCCAGAAATATGTTATCTTTATTTTTTTTTTTTCTTTAAGGCAGAGTTTTTACCTATCACACCAACTAGAGTGCAGTGGCATCATCATAGCTCACTGCATTCTGAAACTTACGGGATCGAGTAATCCTTCTGTCACAGCCTCCAGTGTAGCTGTGAATCGAGGTGTGTTGCTCCCATGTCTGGAGTTTTTTCTATTTTTTTGTAGAGATGGAGTCTTGCTCTTGCTGAGGACTATGTTGAACTCCTGACTCCAAGTGATCCTCCCACACCACCCTGGCACAGTGCTAGGATTATATGGGTGAACCACCCCTGCCATCACTTCTTTGATCTTTATAAATAGCATTTGACTAGTCATAGTTTCTAAACAAAATTTAGAAATTTTTAATAATTGTCAGAAAATGTACCATTGGGATCTCGATAAAGGTTGTGGTGAATTTGTTCATCACTGTGGGTAAAATGGCCATTGTAACAAAATGAAATTATCTGATCTTTGACCTAGAATTTCTCTCTCTCTCTTTTTTTTTTTTTTTTTTTTGCAGTTTTTGGCTGGGGCTGGGTTTGAACCCGCCACCTTTGGTATATGGGAACGGCGCCCTACTCCTTTGAGCTACAGGCTACAGAGAAGGCTCACTCTTGCTCATTCTGGTCTCAAATTCTCCTGAGCTCAGGCGGTCCACCTGCCTTGGCCTTCAAGAAAGCGAGGATTACAGATGTTAGTCACTTCACCTGGCTATTTTTTTTGCTCCTTATTGGTGGATTAATTCCTTTTTTGGACAGAAGAGATATACTGTATATTTTTACTCAATTTAAATTTTATTATATTTGTTATGTGTCCTAACGCGAAGTCCCCGTGTGACTAAAAATTTTGTATATTTTGGTACTTTATTATTTGTTTGTTTGTTTTATTGGAGATAGAGTCTTTCTCTGTTCCCCTCGGTAGAGGGGCAGGAGAGTCATAGCTCTGAGCAACCTTAAACTCCTGGGCTGATGTTTTCCTCTGGGCTTAGCCTCCCAAGTAGATGAGGCTATAGGCGCCTGCTAAAACACCTCAATAGTCTTTCTATTATTTTTAGAAAGCTGAAAATTTATTTTATATATATGTGTGTGTGTATATATATATATATATATATGTTCACCAACAATGAACAGACACAGAAAATAGCAGTATATACAGAATTTCACTACTTACAATGCATTACAATAGATAATCAGACATTTTATAAACAATTCAATATTGGATTAAACTCTTAAGTATGAATAGTTCAATTCAGCAGAAATCTGACTTTCAGAAGCCCAGCAAACCCATTTCTATTAGGGTGAGAGTTGGCTTTCCTTGTTACTAAAGTGGACTGTAAAAATATTTGTTTCTTATAAATGAAATGGACCACAACAACTTCTTTAAGTGAAACATTACAGTCAGTGTAAGCCTAGTATTATTAAATCTCAGTTTTCTGTGATCTTAGATTGCAATTAATTAAGTTTTTCTTATTATTTATTTTTTGAGACAGAGTCTCACTATGTCACCCTTGGTAGAGTGCTGTGGCATCACAGCTCACAGCAACCTCAAACTCTTGGGCTCTAGGGATTCTGTTGCGTCAGCCTCCCAAGTAGCTGGGACTACAGGTACCTGCCACAACTCCTGGGTGTTTTTTTGGTTGCAGTTGCCATTGTTGTTTGGCAGGCCTGGGCTGGATTCGAACCCTACAGCTCCAGAGTATGTGGATGGCACCCTCCCTGCTGAGCTACAGAAGCCGAGCCTTAACCTCTTTTGAAAAGGCCATTTAAATGTAACACGGTTTACTTTGATCATAGATAAATTGCTATAACTAAGGCCAAACTCTTTTTTCTTTTCTTTCTTTTTCGCAAAAGTGCAAAGCATTGGCTCTGCGCCTATGCTCAGCAGTTAGGGCGCCAGCCACATACACGGGGGTGGGGGGTTCCAACCAGGCCCGGACTGCTAAACAGCAATGACAACAGCAACAAAAAACTAGCCGTGTGTTATGGTGGGCACCTGTAGTTCCAGCTCCTTGGGAAGCTGAAGCAAGAGATGCACTTAAGCCCAAGAGTTTGAGGTTCCTGTGAGATGTGACACCATGCAAATAAATAATGATAAAAACATGGTCAATTGTAATACGTCATCGAGGGTAGTGAGACTCTATCCCCCCACCCCCCGGAAAAAAAGTGGGAAGGATTTGGAAGTTTGGTACTATATACCTACACCTCTTTATCTACATTTATCCTGGCCCCTCTAATCCTACATACAAAGACAACCACCTGTAATTTAGACGTTGTGGTTATTTGACACTTTTGTTCTCCTTCAGCATTATACAATATAAATAATTTAGCAAGATAAGCATGTACTTTAATGAAGATTTACAGGTATGTGGGGATGGTGGAGATATGTCTAGGAAAACACTACTGATTACTGCCTTCCCATCAATTACTGTAGTAAGTGTCAAATGTTACCCACTCTACATAAAGTCTAATTCCTCTATTTGTGACTCTTCATTGTTACAGAATGTATACATAAGTACTTAGTTTTCTTTCTTCCTATCATATTTATTTTAAATGTCCTTCATGAAGTAGTAAAATATTTAACTGATTTCTTTTTTTTTTTTTTTTTTTGAGACAGAGTCTCACTATTTCACCCTCAGTAGAGTGCTGTGGCATCACAGCTCTCAGCAACCTCAAAGTCTTGGGCTTAAGTGATTCTTTTGCCTCAGCTTCCAAAAGAAGCTGCGACTATGGGTGCCCTCCACAATGCCTGGCTATGTTTTGGTTCCAGTTGTCATTGTTTTCCAGGCTCTGGCCAGGATCGAACTCACCAGCCTCAGTGTATTTGGCTGGCACCCTACTCACTGAACTACAGGCATCGAGCTTCAACTGATTTTCTTTCTTTCTTTTTTTTTTAGGGACAGAGTCAGACTCTGTCATCCTTAGTAGGGTGCTGTGGTATCTCAGCTCACAGCAACCTCCAGCTCTTGGACTTAGGTGATTCTCTTTCCTCAGCCTCCTGAGCAGGCGCCCGCCACAGTGCCTGGCTATTTTTTTTTGTTGCAGTTTGTCTGGGGCCGCGTTCTAACCCACCACCCTTAGTATATGGGGCTGGCTCCCTTCTCACAGAGTCACAGACGCTGCCCTTAACTGATTTTCTTAACTACACAACTCAGAATTCAATTTTAAAATTTTACGAACATTAAATTTTAAGATAACAAATCTAACTAGAGACTCATGATTTGTGTTATGGTTCTGAGTCATATTTCAGTTTATTATTCTCAGCAATCCTCAGACTTATGTGTCCTACAGAGTTAAGTTTAACCAGTTTTATTCTCTAAAATGCTTAGTAAGTATACACCCAAAGTGATAACAGAACTAAGGATTTAATCATTAAAAACACCTATAATTCTAAGTTTCTTTGACCAACCTCCTTAAATTCATACTACTTTCAGTATGTTTAGAAAAATCGCAGGAAGAACTAATGTCTAGAACATATATAACAAGTGACTATTTCTATAAAGTTAGATATAGATACAAGAATTCTAGGCTCTGGCTCAGAGCCTGTAGCTCAGCGACTGGTGTGCCACATACACTGGAGCTGGTGGGTTTGAACCTAGCCCGGGCCTGCAACAATAACAACAATAACAAATACAACGAAAAAATAGCCAGGCATTGTGGCAGGCACCGATAGTCCTAGCTACTTGGGAGGCTGAGGCAAGAGAATGGCTTACGTCCAAGAGTTAGAGGTGGCTGTGAGCTGTGATGCCACGACCCTCTACCAAGGATGACAGAGTGAGATTGTCTAAAAAAAAAAAGAGAAAAAAATAATTCAAGGCTCGGCACCTGTTGCTTAGTGGCTAAGACTCCAACTATATGCACAGGGGCTGGTGGTTTTGAATGCGGCCCTGGCCTGCTAAAAAGAACAAAACAAAATAGCCAGGAGTTGTGAAAGGCACCTGTAGTCCCAGCTACTTTGGAGGCTGAGGTAAGAGAATCACTTGAGCCCAAGAGTTTGAGATTGCTGTGAGCTGTGACGACACAGTGGGACTCTGTCTCAAAAAAAAAAAATTCTAGAATGTGTGTGGCTGGGGCAGTGGAAATCCAAGCAGAGGCTGGAAGATTGGAATATTTAAGACCCTTTTCAATGCTGCTACTGTATAAAATGTGTGCTTCAATCAGATTCGTAGGCCCTTACCCCAAATAAAATACTCAAGATGATGTTAAAAATTGAGCGTGAAAGATTTTAAATTTAATAGTTTTAAACAGTTATCATTAAGTTTTAGCCATTTAACTTCTTATCTGGATGTTATCTTTTAGCTCAAATATCAGGAATATGTTCCTGAAGGGCATAGCTTCTCAACTTCGTACAACTGCTAGAGTTGGCTTCTTAAAAGGAAGTGAAGAGGCTTGGTGCTGTAGCTCAGTAGCTAGGACTCCAGCCACATACACCGGAGCTGGTGGGTTCAAAGCCAGCCTGGGATTGCCAACTACAACCAAAAAAAGAAAAAAATATCTGGGCATTGTGATGGGCACCTGTAGTCCCAGCTATTTGGGAGGCTGAGGCAAGAGAATCTCTTAAGCCCAAGATTGCTGTGAGCTGTGACACTCTACCCAGGGTGACATAGTGAGACTCTGTCTCAAAAAATAAAAAAGGAAGTAACACACTTCTGTATCACAATGAGTTACACTGAGCACCAATTGTGATCCATGACAGACAAAAATTGCACTGTATGGCTGGCTGCATTCTAAAGGTACACTGTAATAAATACTTGGTATTTGTAGAGCTTAAAGCACTTTTTTACAGAGTTTTGGGTTTTTTTTTGTTTTGGGAGATAGGGGTCTTGCTACCTAGCCTAGGTTGGCCTCAAACTCCTGGGCTCAAGCCATCCTCCTGCCTCAGCCTCCTAAGTGGCTACCGTTTGGTTTTAATCAGTAAATATTTATTTAGCACTTGGACTGCTCTAGGAACTATAGGGTACAAAAGTAATTGTATTTTGTCCTCTGAATTCAGCTGTAAGGTAGGTTTGCTAAAGCTGTAATGTCACTAAGCATATTTTTTCTGTACTGTTCCCAAGGAGAGAAAACATTGCCAAATCCCAGAAGTAGACATTTCTAAACACTTATAAGAAAAATTAAGTTGGTCTTAAAATTTTTAGTATCTTTGCCTTTTTTTTAACATAAGTTTTATAAGATAATACATTTTTACAATTACCTGATATGGATACAACTTTGCAACTTGGCAAGAAGCAAATCTTAACTTACACGATAATTCTGCTGGATTGTTTGCATCTCAAACTCTCACTTTTGGCAAGTACAACAGGTTAAGGGCACTATTTAGTGTCCTTTCTGATAAACAGGATGATCCTGAACCCATTCTTCCTCCTCAAGCAAGGCCATCCTCTGATGGCAACAGCAGGACCACTGAGAAAGAAATCTTTCAGTGTCCAAAACTCCAGGGGGCAGCTCTGTATGGGATTGTAAGCATGATAACAAAAGCATCTTCTCAACATTTATTAATAGGGGAGAGGGATGTTTCTCTCACTCTACTGATGGCGACTGTACGTGAACACATTTAAATTTAATTACAACAATAACATTTTGGATAGAAATATAGAATCTTATAACATGATCTGTAAGTTGTAATCAATTTAAAATAGCAAAGTTTAACAATAAAGCTACCTAGGGCAGTGCCTGTGGCTCAGTGGGTAGGGCGCCAGCCCCATATACCGAGGGTAGCGGGTTCAAATCTGACCCTGGCCAAACTGCAACAAAAAGGTAGCTGGGTGTTGTGGCAGGCGCCTGTAGTCCCAGCTACTCGGGAAGCTGAGGCAAGAGAATCGCCTAAGTCCAGGAACTGAAGGTTGCTGTGAGCTGTGATGCCACAGCCCTCTACAGAGGGCAATAAAGTGAGACTCTGTCTCTAAAAAAAAAAAAAATAAATAAATAAAAATTAAAAAATAAATAAAAAGAATAAATCTACCTAAGTGTTTGAATTAGAAATAAACAGTAAAACATCTGTATTAATTGTACTATAATTGGTATTTGTTTATATTTTATCTTCAGTATTAACCAAAGGAGTGAAGCTTAGCCAGGATTGAACTTTTTTTTTTTTTTTTTTTTGGTAGAGACAGAGTCTCACTTTATGGCCCTCGGTAGAGTGCCGTGGCCTCACACAGCTCACAGCAACCTCCAATTCCTGGGCTTAAGCGATTCTCTTGCCTCAGCCTCCCAAGCGGCTGGGACTACAGGCGCCCGCCACAACACCCGGCTATTTTTTGGTTGCAGTTCAGCCCAGGCCGGGTTTGAACCCGCCACCCTCGGTATATGGTGCCGCCGCCTTACCGACTGAGCCATAGGCGCCGCCCAGGATTGAACTTTTTTAAAGTTATATATTTATTTATTTATTTTACAAAAGAAAAAAAAAGATACACGCTCAATAAAGTTCCAGATCTTCCTATGTAAAATAACCATGCACTAATTCATGTTATAATCACAGTTTAGACTACTTCCAGTAGATGAGTGTCATAAGGAAGGGTTGGACAGGTTCATGACGAAGAAGTCCTTGCCTCTCAGCTGCTGGTGTTGACAGGGCAAAAAGTGGCTCATGTGCTGTTCCGCATACAGACAAAAGAAAGCATGGAGCTGCTGGCCAAGCTGCCACCCACCCTCTGCACCTGCCTGAAAACAGTGGATCCCCGGGATCTTCAAAACTGTAAAGTGCCAGTTACAAGAACGGCTAAACTAGTAAATAAACTAATTGAGCTTCTACCAGAAAAACCCAGGCAATACAGTCTGGCCTTAAACCTTATTGACGCTGTGCACACACCACATCCACTCCTTCCTGTGACGCTCATATAGTCTTTCTATTTTTTTTTTTTTTTTTTTTTGGCCGGAGCTGGGTTTGAATCCGCCACCTCTGGCATATGGGACCGGCGCCCTACTCCTTGAGCCACAGGCGCCGCCCATAGTCTTTCTATTTTTAACAGAGATGGGATCTTGCCCTTTCCCATGATCATCGAAAACTCCTGAGCTCAAGCGATCCATGTGCCTCGTCCTTCCAAAGTGCTAGGATTACAGCCCTGAGCCAAGGACAGCCAGATTTTCCTACTTTTAACTAGAGAGTTCTGTACTTGTTAGGCCTAGGTACTACACAATGTCCAAGTTTTCTGTTTTTTATTAATTTTTTTTTCCCTGGGATAGAGTCTATGTTGCCCTTGGTATAGTATCGTGGTGTCATAGCTCACAGCAACCTCAAACACTTGGGCTTAAGTGATTCTTTTGCCTCAGCCTCCAAGGATTCCAGGTGCCCGCCACAACTTCCAGCTACTTTTTAGAGATGGGGGTCTTGCTCTTGCTCAAGCTGGTCTCAAACCTCTGAGCTCAGCTCAGGTCCACCTGCCTGGGCCTCCCAGGGTGCTGAGATTATAGGTGTGACCCACTTTTTTTTTTTTTGAGACAGTCTCACTTTGTCACCCTTGGTAGAATGACCTGGCATCCTAGCTCACAGCAACCTCAAACTCTTGGTCTCAAGTAACACTTTTGCCTTAGTCTCCCTCCCAAATAGCTGGGACCACAGTACCCATCACAATGCCTGGCCAGGTTTTCTGTTTTTAGTAAAGATGGGGTTTTATTTTGCTCTGGCTGGTCTCAAATTTCTGAGTTCAAGCATTCTTCCTGCCTCAGTCTCCCAAAGTGTTAGGAATACAAGTGTGAGCCACAGTGCCAGACTTCACTTTGTTATAAATGTGACAAATTATATCATTTTATATTGTGCAAATATTTGTAGAGACATTTCAGAAGTTTTAAACATGCTTGAATGTATATGTTTTATAAAGGCTAAGTTAGATAATTATTATGCACCCCACATTTATCAAAATCTGTTGATTTTGTATGTTTTAGTTGGCTGCATGCAAATAGAAGCATTTCCATCTTCTGTTATCAACGTTTAACTGAATGACAATATAATTCCATTCTAATTGTTCATTTCATATACCAGTTTCACACCATATGTTACAATATTCATGTTTTGCCTTATTTATAAATGCAAGGCTTTTCTTTGCTTCTGAAAGGTGAATTACAGCCTTTCTCTTTTGTGTATATCAATCACATTAAAATGAGGTTTTTCTAGTGTTAAGCCTCAATCCTTAATATTTTCTTTTTTTTTTTATAGCAACCTCTAATTCTTGGGCTTAAGCAATTCTCTTGCCTCAGCCTTTCAAGTAGCTGGGACTACAGATGCCTGCCACAACTCCTGGCTACTTTTTGTTGCAGTTGTCATTGTTTAGCTGGCCCGGGCTGGGCTCGAACCTGCCAACCTCAGTGTATGTGGCTGGTGTTGTAACCACTGTGCTATGGTCACAGAGCCTTTAATATTTTCTTTCTTTCTTTTTTTTTTTTTTTTTGAGATAGAGCCCAAGTTGTCACCCTGAGTACAGTGCCATGGCACCACAACTCACAGCAACCTCCCACTCCTGGGCTCAAGCGATTCTCCTGCCTCTGCCTCCCAAGTAGCTGGGACTACAGGCACCTGCCACAGCACCGGGTTCGGTTTTTGTTTGCAGCCATCATTGTTGTTTGGCGGGCCCAGGCTGGATTCAAACCCTTCAGCTCAGGTGTATGTAGCTGGCACCTTAGGCGCTTGAGCCACAGGCACCAAGCGAATATTTTCTTATCAGAGTTTTTATCAATAGTTTTCATGTGTTTTTATAAAATGTTATTGCCCTAAGTGTATACTAAAGATTCAAAATTTGTGCTGCTCATGGATGTCCAGTTATCCTTAAAAATGACTGTTATGGGCCAGGCATGGTGGCTCATGACTGTAATTCTAGCACTCTTGAAGTGGAGGTGTGTGCATTGTATGACCTCAGCCATTACAGACCAGCCTAAGTAAGAGTGAGAACTTGTCTCTGCTAACAAAATAGAAAAATTAGCTAGGTGTCATGGTACACACCTATAATCAGAGCTACATGGGATTCTGGGGCAAAAGGATCTCCTGAGGTCAGGAATTTGAGGTTGCAGTGAGCTGTGATGCTACAGTGCTCTAGCCTGGGGCAACAGAATGAGACTCTCAGTCTCAAAAACTAAAAGACTGTCATTCAGATTACTTTTGTAATGTAGTATGTTTTTTTCACAATTTTTTTTTCTTTTTTGGAGACTGAGCCTTAAGCTGTCACCCTGGGCAGAGTGCCGTGGTATCACAGCTCACAGCAAGCTCCAACTTCTGGGCTCAAGTGATTCTCTTGCCTCCACCTCCCAGGTAGCTCGAACTATAGGCACCTGCCACAATGCCTGGCTATTTTTTCAGCTGTAGTTGTCATTGTTGTTTGGCAGGCCCGGGCAGGATTCGAACCGGCCAGCTCTGGTGTATATGGCTGGCACGTTAGAGGCTGGAACTACAGGTACTGAGCCTTCTTCACAATTTTATGGGTTAAGTTTTCTTTCAATTTTGTTTTGTAACTGTGTGTAGTTCTTTTTTTTTTTTCTTTTGAGACAGAGTCTCACTGTCACCCTGGGTAGGGTGCCGTGGCGTCACATCTCACAGCAACCTCAAACACTGATGCTTAAGTGATTCTCTTGCCTCAGCCTCCCAAGTAGCTGGGACTATAGATGCCTGCCACAATGCCTGGCTATTTTTTGGTTGTAGTCGTCACTGTTTAGCAGGCCTGGGTGGGATTTGAACCCGCCAGCTCTGGTGTATGTGGCTGATGCCCTAGCAGCGGAGCTATAAGCTCTGAGCCTGTGTAGTTCTTTTTACCTTTTTAAATTAGGTCACCTCGGCACATTTTTTTTTTAGATTTACCTATACAGCATATCCCAAAATTTGCCATACATATACATGTAGGGAAAACAGGAAATTCTAACCAAATGTACTATTATTTACAAAATATTCATTACATATTTTTACAAAATATTTCTCTATGTATTGATATAAAATTTAAAATATAATATGAGTTTCTTTTTTTTTTTAGAGACAGTGTCTCACTTTGTCACCCCCGGTAGAGTGCCACGGTGTCACAGCTAGCAGCAACCTCCAGCTCTTGCCTCAGCCTCCCAAGTAGCTGGGACTACAGGCGTCTGGCTATTTTGTTGTTGCTGTTGCAGTTTGGCTGGGGCCAGGTTAGTACTCACCACCCTTGGTATATGGGGCCACAGGCACCACCCATAATATGAGTTTCTTATGTGTGTAACTTTGGTACACTTTGTACATTATCATTTGGTATGACATTGTTCAGCTCTGTGTACTTGAAAACATTGAGAGGAAAGTTAAATACAAATCAGCCCTATGTCTGTTGGTAAGCTCATTTTCTTTGCCTACATGGTACTTACGTTTGGTTCATGAATAATATATTTTCTCTAGGTTGGTGGCCAATGGTTATTTTATCCTAAAAGTGAATATTTATGAAAACTGTCTAAATTGTAATACATATTAATGAATGAACATATATTTGTGTGATTTCAAGACAAATTTTGAGAAGCCATATAGTTCTTTTTTTGGTATTATTGTTCATTTTTTCTTGTAAAAAACACATAAAGTTGACAATCCTTATCATTTTAGCTGTACAGTTCAGTTGCGTTAAGTATATTGACATTGTTATGCAACCTACATTTCTAGAACATTTTATCTTGCAAAAGTAAAACTCAATGTGTGTGAAAATACTACCCGTTTCATCCACTTTTCAGAACCTTTATAAGGACTACATTATTTTTTCTTTATTTCTACAAATGTAACTACTTTAGATATTTTATATAAGTGATGCAAATATATCTGATTTTGGGGGGACACTGGGTTACTTTATTTATTTATTTATTTATTTAGACAAAGTCCCACTTTGTCACTGCTCTCCCAACCCCCCCACCCCCACGCCGAAAGCCATGGTATCATAGCTGGTAGCAACTTCAGACTCCTGGGCTCAAGCAATTCTCTTGCCTTAGCCTCCTAAGTAGCTGGGACTACAGGTGCCCACCAAACGGCCCAGTTATTTTTAGAAGTGGGGTCTCGCTCAAACTCAGGCTAGTCTAGAACTTGTGAGCTCAGGTGATCCGCCTGCCTCAGCCTCTCAGAGTGCTGAGATTACAGGCATGAGCCACCTTGCCCAGCCATTTATTTACTTTTTTTTTTGCGACAGAGTCTCACTCAGTCACCCTAGGATTGAGTGCCTGGGCCTCAGAGCTCACAGCAGCCTCAGTGGGCTCCAGTAATCCTCTTGCCTCAGCCTCCCAAGTAGCTGGTACTATTAGTGCTCACCACAATGCCTGGCTTACGTTTGAGATGGGCTTTCTCTCTTGCTCAGGCTGGTCTCAAGCTCCTGAACTCAGGTAATCGACCTGCCTCAGCTTCCCAGAGTGAGGGCTATTTCCTTTACCATAATGTTAAGGTTAATCTTTATTAGAAAAGTTAGAAGATGTCCTAAATTTGCTTTCTTTCTTTTTTTTTTTTTTTCAGTTTTTGGCTGGGGCTGAGTTTGCATACCATCTCCAGTATATGGGGCTAGCGCCCCACTCTTTTGACCCACAGGTGCCACCTGATGTCTTGATTTTTAATAGCTGAGTAATACCTATTATTCATATATCCTAAATTATATTTCCTTTTTTTTTGAGACAGAGTCTCACTATGTCACCCTGGGTAGAATGCCGTGGCGTCACAGCTCACAGCAACCTCAAACTCTTGGGCATAAGTGATTCTCTTTCCTCAGCCTCCCAAGTAGCTGGGACTATAAGCGCCTGCCACAATGCCTGGCTTTTTTTTGTTGCAGTTGTCATTATTGTTCAACTGGCCCGGGCAGGGTTCAAACCCACCATGCCAGTTTCAGTGCATGTGCTGGCGCCATAACCATTGTGCCACTGGCGCCAAGCCTTCTGGGTCTCTGTGTTTCTCCTAGCTGAAGTGTGGTGAGCTTCTGGATATTCTGCACCTTTTTGCTTAACTTTGAAAATTTCTCAGTCTTTGTCCACTGTGTTCTTCAACTTCAGAGTTTCTGTTTTTATAAAGCTTTTATTTCTTGTTGATATCTCCATTTTTGTGATTTTATTTAGTTGACTGTATCATTCCCATTTCACCCATTTACCATCATTAAGGTAATTTTTATAGGTAATCTAGATATCTCTATTACTTAAGGTTGATTCTAGGTTATTTATTTTGTTTTTTGGGTTTTGTGCTGCCAGGCAGCACCTATGGCTTAAGGAGTAGGGCACCGGCCCCATACACAGGGAATTGTCTGTTCAAGCCTGGCCCCAGCCAAAAACTGCAAAAAAAAAAAAAAAGAGAGAAGAAGTTGATTCTAGGTTATTTCTTTTGTTTCTTGGGTTTTTGTTGTTCTAATATTTTGTACATATTGTAATGTTTTGTTGATTTTTGAAAATTACAAAAGGCACCTTTTACAACATTTGTGATATGGCTTTATCCTGTAGGACTCTGACACAAAGTGTACTAAAGATTTTAGGAACCTCATACACCCTAAGAAAGTGTTTTGCCTGTGGAATTATGTAGTTATATTTTACTTGAAGACACAGTTCCTCTTAAGAGCTTCTCATCACTTGCTAGACCTGAATCTGCCTGTTGGAGTCCCTCTGCTGCTATAACAGTCTTTTGCCTTTGGTTTCCACACCCCTAATCTATCTTGCAAACTATACACCATTCCTTCCAGCACTGTCATTCATGAAAGACAGCCTTTCTTTGAAAAAACCCTGGAAAGCAAGAAGAATTAACACAGATGTTACTATTTTTCTTTTGAGAACAAAGTTGGAGTTTGGAAGTTTATGCAACATGTTATATTAAGATGGTGCAAAGTCTGTGGTGTGTAAATAAGGCAAACTTTTCTTCCCATTCTTTGTGGTTCATTATTATTTTCTTTCTTATATTTTTGATTTTTTTTAATTTTCTCATGTTTTCTTTTTTTTAATTTTCTCTATACATATACATGTGTTTAATTGTTTTCTGCTTTTTGCCTTCACAAAATTAAAAAAGCTTAAAATTTAATAACAATAACAATGTATAAGATAAGGACTAGAAACAAAAACCTTGTAAAGAACAAATGAAGATAAACACATTCAGAAAAGAAATCAGACGAATGCTACAATGAAATATTAAGCAATATTAATAATAATAATGCAAAAAAAGTAACATTCACATTGTCAGATAAGACTATGTCTATCATAGAATGCTTTGACTGGGAGGTTTAGTATGTACTCATCAGTTAACTTCTTATTTTTTTCCAAAGTCTCAAAAAATAGACAACTAATATTCATAAATAAAAATAAAGGATAATTTCAAAAAAATTTTTATTTTATTTTATGTATTTATATGTTTTTGAGACAGAATCTCTGTCACCCTGGGTAGAGTGCTGTGGTGTCATACCTCACAGCCACCTCAATCTCCTTGGCTTAAGCAATACTTTTGCCTCAGAATCCCGAGTTGCTGGAACTATAGGAGTCTGCCACATGCCCAACTAATTTTTCTATTTTTGGTACAGATGGGGTCGCAAGCTGTGTGGAGTGTGGGCTGTGAGGCACCAGGGACCCCACAGCTTCGGGAACATTCAGGGAATGAACCCCCAACTACTTCTCCATTCCTGAAATAACCATATTCCTTCCTTCATGCTCCCTCAGCCAGAAGTCACATAGCTCTTTCTTTGTCTAGTTAATTTTCAAGAACTGTGCAGAGATCCTTGTGATCTTTCAATGTCATATGTTGTCATATGTTAATGAAGTTAGGTAGAAACCACTAAGTCACATGGTTCTTCCTTTGTTTTGTTAACTGTGCAGAGATCCTCCTGACCTCTCCCTTCTTACTTCTTGTCATATGTTAAAGAAGGTGAGTAGAAACCATTAACAAGATGATTTGTCCTTATTCAAGTCATTTAGAGTTTCCAATCCTATTGTAAGACCGAACATATGTGTTTTGTTTATGCTACTTCCCTGTAGAAAACTCTGTACAGATATTGTAAAATAAAGCTGATTTTGTGCTTTGGTGCTGGGTGGAGCCATCAGCTTAGTCAGACCTCCCAAACCCATCTTTTTTCTCTGTGTCTTCTCTTGTGCTGTATTTTCCTCATTCCTCACGAATTCCACTCTGATTGGCTCCCCTTTGCTGTGCTGGTTTGTGACAAGGCTGGCCACAAAGGCCTGTTTTCAAATGATTAACCCATGTCAGTCTCCCAGAGTGTTAGGATTACAAATGTGAGGCACTGTGCTGGCCTGAAGTGCCCCTTAATATTGTGCTTGCCTATAGTTAGAGATAAGGTCTCGCTGTCTCTCAGGCTGGTCTCAAACACATGAACTCAAGAGATCCAACCACCTCAGCCTTTCAGAGTGCTGGTGAAAGAACCAGACCAGCACCATCTTAAAAGTTTCACTCCCCCCAACCCCTGCCATTTCACTCAGTAAGTTTCACCTTTCAGGCAAGCCCAGGCAATTCCCCGGAATCATGAGACAACTGCCCACCAATCAGGGACCCTCCCCACCTAACCAATCCAGAAATGCCCCCTTTGTTTCAAGCTGTGCATACCCGCCCACTGCGCGGGACCATAAAAACCCCCTGCTCCAGAGCTTGGGGCTCCTGGCTCTGATCCATTGTAACGGAGACTTCAGGGGCCCAAGCTTGAGCTTGCAATAAAACTGCTTTTTTGCTTTTGCATCGGACTCGGCTCCTTAGTGGTCTTTGTGGGGGATTTCGAGATCTGGGCACAACATTTGGTGTGTTGGCCGGGAAGTCTCCCAAGACCCCTGAGGACATCGACCCGAAAAGCTGCTCTGTGGTAAGTGTCTGTCTGTCTTGTCTGCCGTGGTTGTTTTTGGAAGTCTGGAATCTGTAAAGAGGGTAGGCTAAAATCAAAGCGGACATGATGGAGGCTGCTGGCTAGGGGTGCCGAGAAGACGTTCCGGCCCCTTCTGGAAGGGACCCTGCCACTCCCCCACCAGATGTGGAACCCTCGGGGTGTGGTGTGGAAGCAGGCCCTCCCTGCCCGAGATGTGGAACCCTCGGGGCGTGGTATGGATGCAGGCCCTCTTGTAGTTTTTCTGGGTGGACAAAGCGGTCGCGCCCACAGCATGGTCAGAGACTGTTGTCCTATTGTTTCTGTTGGCCGTGGATTTGTATGTCTTCAGTGTGTATGTCTCTTGTATTATGTTGGAATTTTAGTGTGGCTGAACTCAGAGCCCAAAATTTGGGACTTGTGGTGAAGAAAAAAAAAAAAAGAGAGCTAAACTGATTACTTTTTTTGCAGGACGGAGTGGCCAAACTTCAATGTTGGCCTGCCTCCAGAGGGAACTTTTCATCACCCCCTCCCTGGCTGAAAGCACTTCCCGGTCTCTGACCCCACAAAACTTCTGCGCCGCTTTACTCCATTTTGCAGGATAGTGCAAACAAATATTTACTTTGCCCTCCTTTATATCACCCCTCGCTGAACGTCTTCCCCTGTGGGGGTTGCGCCAGTGCTCTCCTGGGTGGCGGGCCACCCCTTCCACCGCACGACTGCTCTCCCCACCCCCTTCGCATTAACCCTCTGTCCTGGCGATGATGGGGCGGGGACGCCTGTGGGCCTGGAGGACTTTTTTTTCTCTCCAGGGACCACTCGAGGAAAAAAAAAAAAAAACAGCCAAGTGAGCGCATGGGGTCAGTGGCCATGTCAGCTACCCCACCCACCCATCTTGAAACACGGACCAAGAAGTCTAACACATGCGCGAGTCAGGGACTTGCATGAAAGCTGAGGCAGGGAACCGTTCCCCTCCACCCCTCCCCCCCCGCCAGTGACCTGCCACCGCTGGGCGGCTCCAGGATGGCTGAGAAGGCCTGGCAAGGAAAGAGCTTGGGGCCTCACCCTTTGCAGGGCAGGCCCGCCTCCCAAGTGTTACAGCGATGCTGCCAGAATCTCCATGCCTGGGTAAAGCTCAATAATAAAGGGCCTTTATTATTAGCCCTTTGCCATTAGCAATTTGTATAAATAGAAAAATATTTTTACAAACGGAATCTTTGTCAAAAGATAAGATTCTTGCCTTTTAAACCTAATTATCAGTTTGGCTGAATGAATGGGTGACTTCATGGTAAACTGGGATCCTGTTTTATAGAAAGTGAGTTTTTGAGAGTAAGAGAAATTAGACAGAAAAGAGAATGGCATTGTGTAAAGAAGGAATCTTGTGTGATAAATTTTGTCCTGAAACAGAATGGTTGTGTAAAGAAGTGAAAGGCAGGGCAAAAGTTAAAGAAAGTTTAGAAAGTTTGTAGATTGTCTGTGAAGGTTAAATTGCTCATAAAAGGGAATTTTGTGAAGATGTTTTACATATGATCCAGTTGACTATGTATTTCCTTTAAAATCTTTTGGCTTGTAATTTTATTTGAACAAATGTTTTAAGCCTTTGATATTTGATAAACCTTTCAAAATCAAAACTAAATCTGGGGCTTGGTGCCCGTAGAGCAGTGGTTGCAATGCTGGCCACATGCACTGAGACTGGCGGATTCAAACTTGGCCCAGGGCAACAACAACAACTTAGAATTTGGTCTTTTTGAAATAGTAAGACCACCGAAAGTCAAGTTTAATTTGTTAAAAATATATAAGAAACATTGTCAAATATGAAGTGGTAATTAATTTTGTGTGGATTATATATGTTCCAATGTATAAAACATTGGTCTGTCCTAACATATGAGACATTGATCTGTCTTAACATATATTATTGGTAATAATTTTAATTCATCTAAAAAAGTGTTTTTTTTATAACTGACCAAGTCCAAAGTTTGTCCTAAAAAAGAAAAATATTAAGAGAGGCCAACGAATTCTCTCAAATTCAAATTACTGATTTTTTTTTTTAATTGCAAGTCTTTAATAAAGCAAACATAACAGAATGTAGAAATCTAAACAAACATTTCTCCTTCAAAGTAGTTAGTCACACCCTAGTTCCAGCAAAGCTTCATGGTTGGAGACATTATTTAGAACTCCTCTTTGGGGAAAGGCCTGAAAAGGCAGTTTATGATTCACATTAGAAAATACCCTTCTAAATGTTGGGCTGTTGAAAAACAGAAAATGCACACTCAGAGGATGGCACCCAAACAGTAAAAAAGGTGCTGTAGCTCTCAAGGGGGTTCCCTAAAGACCTCTAGCAAGTTCTGAGCAACAGCATCATCACTGGAGACATGTAGCCTCCCAGGACAGCTGATTTTGATGGAAGGGCATTCATTTGGATAGAAAAGTTCTGCTGTTTAAAAAAAAAAAAAAACATCAGCTACGCTCCTTTATAGTCACACTTGCATTTGATTAAAAAAAATACAACAACACTCACACATGGTTCTTGTATGAATTCTAATTAAGAGACATTACATTCAGAATTATCGCACTCATAGTGATAATTTTCAGAAGACTATAACAGCTTCTTTGCCACTTAAGGGGTAAATAGGGTGCAGCTGTTTACCTGAATGTATTCTTAGATAAGTGACTATTACCACTCTAATTTTCCTAGTTGTAGCTGTTACAGGTTACAGACCACAAGTTCATGTTCCAGACTTTCTTTGCCAACACAGATTAATTACAAGAGAGCCACCCCCAAAGTCTTACGGTGAATTGGGAAAGGGCAGGCCATTCCTTGGTAAAAGTTTGTAGTTTTCTTTCCCAGTACATCATCTTTTTATTGAGAACTTCCATTTTTATCCTGTGTTCCTCCTCTGCCATCTCACACTCTCGCTCTATCTGCTGGATTTTGGCCACATGCACTTCATTCATTTGTATCTGCTGCAGTTGTAAGATGGACATTTGTTGATGGTGTTCTTCCTCATGCATCTTTTTTAAAGCACCTTCCTGAGAAGTTTTGCTCCTGTAGTTTTTATTGGCTGTTATTCTGACAGCTGAACACGAGGGTTCAGGTTGAGAGGTCCCCTCACACTGGAAAATGAATGAACTCTTTCTCATCATCGCACAGTTCTCTATTTGAAACAGCAAATGATTCTTGGGCCGCAGTGTCAGGGTGGTACTTCGGCTCCTCCTCAGGAGGACTGCAGGAAGTAGAGCTGCTCCGGCAGCATGCTGGCAATCTTCTCCTTTCCTAAGACTTGGGTGCTCAGAAGTGGGCTGACACTACGTTTTACTTTCTCTCTCCTTTCATGGGCCATAATTTTTTTGGTCCAAGCCTTGATGTTCTCCCAACACTTCTTCAGCTGTTTGAAATCCCACAGTGACACGCTTGGCTGGGAGTTGTACTCGTGGGCAAGCGCTTGCCAGGTACGTTGCTTGGGGGCAATAGTTCGAGCATCACTTTTCCTACACTCCAGCACATATTTGTACTTTTCTACTAAAGCAAGCAAAATGCTCTTTTCCAATTCTGAGAAGTATTTGGCAGGTTTTATAATTTCGTTGTTTTGCATTTTCCACTCTATTTCTCCTGGCCGTCAGCTATCCCAAGTCCCACCGCTGGGCACGCCGGTGACCGCCCGCCATGGCCAGCCCGCGCGGCCCACGCACCAAATTACTGATGTTTTTAAAAATTGAATACCTTCGGACTAAAAGCAGATTTTTAGAACTTTCATTAAAAAGATAACATGTCTATAAGTACTACTAACTTAACTTCATAAAAAAACAGAAATCAGTTACGTGGAACTGGACTAGTTTGTAATGGCTTTTTGTTCGAAATATTGTTGATTCTGTCTGTGTTCTGTTTTCCAGAAGTCAAGAAAATAATTTTATGTCTCTCAAGCTATTTGTAACTTTTCAAGAAATGTATGTACTTATGAGCAGAGTTTGAAACATGTATTTTTCTCTCCTTGATTTTTCTAGAATTTGAAAGCCATTTGTAAGCATTCTTAATTTCTGACAATACCAGTAATTTGCATAAGTTCAATAAGAATCTGTTTTGTTTCTATAGAACATAATGAAGGTACTGGTTATTTTACCAAGGTTTTGGCTGGAGTAACATTTCCAGAGGTGTCCAGACTGCATTAAGGAATTCAGGTTGACTTTATAAGGTCAATAAAAAAGCCCTTTGGAAAACTGGCCAGATACACATCAGTAACATTTCCTTATCTGTAGTAAGTAATGAAGGTCGCTTGCTGACAGGTTCGGGAATCAAAATATGCTTGGAGACCTCAAGAGAAGAAAAATTTACCCAATGCATACAGTTATTTAATGGCACAGATGAAACCTGGGCTCTGAATGGCTTTCAAAAAGTCCAGCCTGAGATTCCTTATAAAAGGTTCCAGCAAAGCCAATTTTAAAGGAAAGAAGAGCCTAGATGGCTAATAATTAATTATTCTTACTGCACTTTATGCAAATAATCAGACCCCGTATATTGAAAGTACAGTTTATTTTGGCAAATAAGTTAATTCTACTATAATTTGCCTTTAGTAAAGACAGAGATAGGAGAGAGAAAAATAGTTTAAAAGGAGGAAAAAGAGGCTGTGGCCTACCTGTATTAAATCCCAGCTTTTTCTGTACTGTCAACTCGTAAAATGAGATGCAACTATTTTACTAAATTAATCTATTAAATGGGACTAAGAGACTGGCCAAAGAATATAAAATTATATATAATAATTATATTTACTTTGAAACCTTAAGACTCAACAAAAGTTACCTGTTGGCTATACTGGAAAACTTGTGTAGTATTAAATGTTATCTAAAATTTCTTAGTAAATGATATAACAGTAAACACTACATTCTACTCTGCTGAATCTGCTGCCAGCAGAAGCCAAGTGTCCCACTTGTCTGAACTTAAAAGAGGCCATTTTCAGTGTAAGGCTGGCTCTAAGAAGCCAGAAGCTGTTTGCTTTCCAGTGAGAGAGACCAGACATAGAAACAGTACACATGGACCAGGTTGTCACAGGGGTTCAAAACACCCAATTTTTAAGAAGCGCTGACTCATGACCTCCACAAATTCCTGACTGAGGAATCAGAATGTGTGCTGTTCCAATATGTCAATGACCTCCTTTCAGGACACCCTACCCAGGAGGGCTGCTCCCGAGGCATGGACTGTCTTTTATGACATCTAGAGGTATGTGGCTATAAAATGTCAAAGCAGAAGGCCCAGGTCTGCCAGCAGCAAGTACGTTATCTAAGATTTACTGTCCAGCAGGGGTATAAGTATCTAGGCATGAAATAAAGGCAGGTCATTAATTGCCTCCCCACCTCCAAGAGACGAAAGCAGGTTCCTGAATTCTTAGGCCTGGTCGGCTTCTGTCATCTGTAGATCCCCAACTTTGCCCTCTTAGCTAAGCCCTTGTATGAGGCAACTAAAAGAGGGAGAGCCCTTGGAGTAGGAAGGAAAACAAGAACAGGCCTTCTCCCAGCTAAAGATGAGGCTGACAGCTGCACCTGCATTAAAACTGCCAGACTTGGCCAAGCCCCTTACTCTATATGTCTCAGAGAAAAATAAAATGGCTGGGGGGGTGTTAACCCAGCTGGTGGGTCCTGGCCAAGGTCTGCAACCTGTTTACGAGCCTTAGCCACTACTGCTCTCCTTATGCAAGAAGGTAATAAGCTGACTCTGGGCGGGATCTCAGAGTGAAAGTACTGCACTTTGTGGTCAACTTAATGGACATTAAGGGGCATTTTTGACTCTCTAATGCAACACTCTGAACCAAGCCATGCACCTTCCAGTCAGTGGAAGAGAGACTAAGCATAACTGTACAGAAGTTATAGATAATGTGTACTCTAACAGACCTGACTTGCGTGACCAGCCCTGGACAGATGCAGACTAGAACTTGTATGTAGGTGGAAGCAGCTGTGTGACAGCACAAGGTGAGCTGCGGGCTGGGTATGCAGTGGTCACCTTAACAGAAACTGTGGAGGCTAAGTCCTTCCCTCAAGGGACATTAACTCAGAAGGCTGAACTAATTGCCTTGACTGGAACCTTAGAACTAAGTCAAGGGAAAAATTTAAATGCTTTTCTGACTCTCTGAGTACACATGACATTGTACAAGGAGAAGGAACTGTTAAATTCTGGGAAAAAAATAAAGACATTCCAAGTATCAGCAGGAGATAACTTCAGTTGTTAGAGGCAGTATAGAAACCCCAGGAAGTAGCAGTTATGCACTGTTGTGGACATCAAAGAAATGCTTCCACCATCGCTAAAGAGAACACTAGGGTTAGTACTGAGGCAAAAAGGGCTGCATCCCAGCCCTACCAGGGTCACGAGTAGCTCCCCTCATCCCATGGGTTCCGGAGCTCACCCCTATCTACTCCCAGGAGGAAAAGGAATAGTTAGCAGTGGAAAGGAGCCAGGAAAAAGAGGATAAATAAAGATGCGAGACAGACGAGTAGGAATCTCCCAGATTCTAGAAGCCACCATAGTGACAGGAGTATTCAATGAAGTTGCTGGGCCAGTACTTCTACATCTTCCACCTGACAGCCCCGGTCAAAACTGCAGTCTACAGTGTATCACCTGCAGCCAGTTCGACGGGTGCCAAGGACCAGCTGTACTCCCAGGAATCCAGTTGTATAGAGCAATGCCCTTTGAGGACTTCCAGTCTTTTGTGACTGTACATCTTGTATCTCTAGAAGATCAAGAGGACCAAGTCTAGGTCTGGAATCAGAACCTGGTCCACCTGAAACCAAGGTAGAAAGAACTTTACACCATCATCCTGACATCCAACATGCCCTGCTCCAGCCACATACTGGGAGCTGGCTGGTCAATGCACGGCTGAAGCCTGAGGAAACTCCTCAAAGAACTTGCCTTAATTAAACTTTGGACTTTAAAAAAAGGGTTGTGTGCTGCTCTAAGTAAAAAATGCTATTTTTACACTGGTCACTCGGAAATAATGAAAGAATCAATGGCCCTTGTGCAGGAGAGCTTGCACAAGCGTAAATTAGAAAGAGAAAATAATCAGAGCTGGTATAAGTCTCTCTTGGCTAACAACTCTGATATCAGCCCTGGTTGGTCCCCTAGTGTTATTACTCCTACTCCTGACTGTGGGCCCTTGCATTATCAATAAGCTCATCACTTTTGTACAGGACCGTGCAAGTGCCATACAACTGCTGGTCTTAAAAAGCCAATATTGGCCCCTTTCAGACAGAAAGCTAGAGGTGACACACATGGTACCAGACCCATGATTGGGTCCTTGAATTTACAAGCAGAGGGGGGAATGAAAGAACCAGACCAGCGCCATCTTAAAGTTTTGTTCCCCCCACCCCCCGCCATTTTACTCAGTAAGTTTCACCTTTCAGGCAAGCCCAGGAAATTCCCCAGAATCATGAGACAACTGTCCACCAATCAGGGACAACCCCCCACCTAACCAATCCAGAAGTGCCCCCTTTGTTTCAAGCTGTGCACGCCCACCCGCTGCGTGGGACCTTAAACCCCCCCCCTGCTCCAGAGCTCAGGGCTCCTGGCTCCAATCCGTTGTAACAGAGACCCCGGGGGCCCCAAGCTCAAGCTTGCAATAAAATGACTTTTTTGCTTTTGCATCAGACTTGGCTCCTTAGTGGTCTTTGTGGGGGATTTCGAGATCTGGGCACAACACTGAGAATACATACTGGCATGAAGCACTGCTCCCAGCCCCTTTATTTGCTTCTTGTAATTCCTCAATATGCAGTATATATTTGTTATATTTATGTATCTTAAAAATTATTAGGGCCCATGTACTATATTATGCCCTCTCCTAAATGTACTTGGCAATTTTACAGGAAAAATTTGTATTTTTTCCTGATAAAAAGTCAGTGGCAAAATTTTGTATTTTATAAATACCTTTCAGCTATACCTAATCATTCTGTTGCAGGAAGATGAGGCCCAATGGAGAGAAAAAGCACCCAAACACCACGTTTATTAGAGGAAAGGCTTTATTGACTGGCCAGGAGCTTACGGCATAGAATAATTCTAAATGGCCATGCTCCCAACTGGCCTGGTCTTTCCGTTTTTATCGACGATCAAAAAGTTTCACCCCACACGTACCCTTCTCATTGGCCAGTTTGAATCAAGTGGGAGATGTTATTCCAGCCCCCACAGAACTACAGGATTTCAAAGAAATGCAAATTTTCAAGTTCCAGGAAGTTAAGTCAACAAATTCCCAAGAGCTGAGTCACCATGGAGAGGACCCTTCAGGTGTATCCCTGTGGTCTCCTTGAGAAGACCTGTTCTCCTAGACTCAAACTCCTCGGGTGTCCTCTCTCAATTCTTTCCAAGACCATACATAAGAGCTGGGCATAAATATTTTATTCCCAGAGATAAACCTGAGAATATATTAAAACTATGTCCCTGAGAATTAAAACTTAAGAAAAGACTGGGAAAGAGCATATGAGTGTAAGTGAGAGAGGATACCCAAGAAGGTGAGGTCTAGGAGAATAGGTCTTCTCAAGGAGACCACAAGGATAGACTTTCAGGGTCCTCTCCATGGTGGCTCAGCTCTTAGGGAATTTATAAACTTAACTTCTTGGAACTTGGAAATTTCCACTTCTGTGAAATCCTGTAGTTCTGTAGGGACTGAAATAGCATCTCCCACTTGATTCAAACTGGCCAATGAGAAGGGTACCTAAGGGTTGAAACTTTTTGACTGTCAATAAAAAGGGAAAGACCAAGCCACTGGGAGAGTGCAGCCAATTGGAATTCTTCTATGCCCTAGGCTCCCAGTTGGTAAATAAAGCTCTTCCTCTTATAAACTGTTGTAACTCATTTGCCATCTGGAAGAAAAACTCGAACCCCGCTTCAGGTATAAATCAGATGGTGATTTATTACACCTGCGCAGGTAGGCCACCGCCCCAAAGGGCAAATGGCTCTGAAGAGAGGAGAAGGGTGATTTTTATACTCTTTTTGTGCTATGTGGCAAGCCAAGCAAAAACAGATGCAGAACGTGGCCGTTGGTTAGCTCAGGGGGTAGCTCAGGGCAGAGTTATAGTCAGGGTGATAGTTGGCTCAGGAGGTTACATCATGGCAGATGGCATGGGGACAAACGTGGCTTGTGAAATTTTGCTTGAGTAAGCTTTCCTCCAGTGTTTAGCCTTTGCTAGGGGGTTGGGGTAAGTTCTACCATTGTTTTACCTGTTCCTAGGAGTTTTGGGAACTCAGGGAACTTCCTTGCCCTCAAACCTGGTTCTCAGAGTTAACCCAAGGGGGTTGGGGGGGTTTGAGATTTGCAGGGACTTAGGCTGAGACAGTTAAGGATCTTTAGGGGTCTTTTTTTCTGGGTACTACATTCCCCACTGGTCTTTTTGGGCATCAAATCCTTGATTCATCTGTGTCACTGGGAAGGGGCTGATATTTGGTATGTATCAGACTCCTATCTCCAGGCACTAACTCTCTGAGCTTCAGTAAGATTATGAACAAAGCAGTTTTAAACATTTTGGATAGCTCTATTCTGACCAAGGAGCACACACCCTAATCCTTTCTCTAGACAAAAATTGTAGCAAAGACTTAATAGCCAGGGGACAAAGGGAGCAAGGAAGAAGGGCATGCTTACACATTCATTTCATCCCATGAATGAGGGGGAGTCAAAGACCCACCTATTGTTTCAGTCATTCTTCAAGCACTTACATGCATACAATTTTAACCTATTTTTAACCAGGGCAGCCTCGATTTTTCATTCAAGCTGCTACTTAGTCATACGAGGTAAACCAACACTTCCCTAGATCTTATGAAGGGAGATCTAATTTTACTCTCAGAGTTCTCTAGGTTACACAACACTCATACACTTTTACACACACACACACACATATATATATATATATTTTTTTTAAACAGACCTGCTGGTGATCTAATGTCCAAGGAGTTGATTTAGGGTCTCAATATCAGCTTGTCTCTGCAGGTGCTGATACTTTACCACTGAGGTCTTAGGGACTGTGACTCTTCTTGGGTTCTCTACTCAGGCCTGAATAGTACCGTGGTGATGAGCTAATATACATATGAGTTTTTACTTTCCTCTGTGACATTTTCCCCCTTTTAGCTAAAGTTCAAAAGTCCAATTAAGACAAGTCCCTTGAGGAGTTTCCTCAGGCTTCAAGCATGTGTTGACCAGCCAGCTCTCAATATGTGGCCAGAGCAGGGCATGTGGATGGTCTCTAGATGTCATCTTTTATGTCCAGGCAAGTGAGTCACTTGGCTTCTGCTAGCAGCAAACTCAGCAGTGTATGCAAATCAGGCACAGTAATTACTCTATATAATTCTATACTTTTTGACCAGTTTTTTTTAGTTCTATTTAACAGATTAGCAAAACAGTTATGTCTCATTTTATGAGTTGACAGTACAGACAAGGCTGGGATTTAATACAGGTGGGTGACAGCTTTTTCTCTTTGAACTATTTCTCTCTCTCTAATTTTCTCTTTACTAAAAACAAAATATAGCAAAACAAACTTAGTTGCCAAAATAAACTGTACCTTCAGTATACTGGGTCTGATTATTTGCATAGAGTGCAGTAAGAATAATTATTAGCCATCTAGGCTCTTCTTTCCTTTAAAATTGGCTTTTGTTGGAACCTTTCATAAGGAATCTCAGGCTGGACTTTCTAGAAAGCCTTTCATTAGCCCAGGTTTCCTCTGTGCCATTAGATACCTGTATGCATTGGGTAAATTCCTCTTCTCTTGAGGTCCCCAAGCACATTTTGATTCCCAGAGGACCCATCAGCAAGTGACCTTTGTTACTTATCACAGATCAGGAAATGTTACTGACGGGTATCTGGTTAGTCTTCCAAAGGGCTTTTTTTTTTTTTTTTTTTTTTGGCTTTTTAAAGTCAACCTTAATTCCTTAATGCAGTCTGGATACCTCTGGAAATGCTATTGCAGCCAAAGCCTTGGTAAGTTAACCAGTGCCTTCATTGTGCTATAGAACAAAACAGATTCTTATTGAACTTACGCAAATAACTGTATTGTCAGGAATTAAGAATACTGACAAAAGGCTTTTAACTTTTGGAGAAATCAAAAAGAGTGAAAAAAGTACATATTTTAAACTCTGCTCATAAGTATATACTTGAAAAGTTGTAAATAGCTCAAAAGACAGAAAATTATTTACTTGACTTCTGGAAAACAAAACATAGAAAGAATCAATAATATTTCAAACAAAAAGCTATAACAAAACTAGCCCATTTCCACATAAGTAATTTCTATTCTGTTTGAAGTTAGGTCAGCATTACTCATAGATATGGTTAACTTTCCAACAAAAATTCTAAAGACAGTAGGACAAATATTTCTTTTTCCTTTTAGGGATGAACTTTGGACTCAGTCGTTTTTAGATGAATTAAAATCATTACTGACAGTATGTGTCAGGACAGACCAATGTCTTATAGTTAGGACAGACCAATGCTTTACAATATTGGAACATATATATACAACTATAATCCATACACAACTAATCACCATTTCATATTTGACAATGTTTCTTATATATTTTTCTAAGAAGACCAAATTTAGAGTTGTGTTTTTTGTTGTTTAGTTGGCCCGGACAGAGTTTGAATTTACCAGCCTTGGTGCAGTAGCCAGCGCTGCAACCACAGTGTTACAGGTGCCGAGTTCTAAATTTCATAAGTTTTGTCAAATATCAGAGGTTTAAACATTTGTTCAAACAAGATTACAACTGCACTGGATTACATGTAAATGTCTTCATAAGTTTTATTTAACCTGCACAGACAGTTCGCACATATTTTAGACTTTTTTAACCTTTGTCTTGCCTTTCACTTTTCTATACAACTATTTTGTTTCAGGACAAATTTATGACATAAGATACAAAGTTTCAGTAAAGTTTCTCTGAAAGTCTGTGATGTTAGAGGAGTTAGGTGTTTAAATTAACTTTAAGATTCTATATAAACAGTGGGGGAGAGTAGTTAAATTTCATTTTCCTAGAGGCAAGGAAGTTGTGGAATACACAGGGGGTTGTATTTTACCTTTTACATTAGAGATGGAGTTAACAAAAGTAGGTTCATTGTCAGAGCCTCTCTTCTCCTGCATGTTTATTCCTCTATTGGTGGACTGCTGTCACAGAGGACCACCGTGGGACCTTCCTGTCTCCCTGCTGGGGCCCTCCTCTCCGTGTAATTAGTACAGGAGGGCTCTTAGGGAATGACGTTGGTCAGGGTGCTGGGGAGCACTCTCCTCAGGGAACCAAAATGTTGCAGAAAAACAGGGGATTAAAACAGACAGACATTTATAATAACAATATAGAGGAAGAAACCTCTAATTGCTGACACAAGAACTAGAACTCAGGTGTCTCAAAGCATAGAACAGGGAGTTCTAGGGAATTTTTTAAAAACTCTTGGGCGGCGCCTGTGGCTCAGTCTGTAAGGCGCCGGCCCCATATACCGAGGGTGGCGGGTTCAAACCCGGCCCCTGCTGAACTGCAACCAAAAAATAGCTGGGCGTTGTGGCGGGTGCCTGTAGTCCCTCCTACTTGGGAGGCTGAGGCAAGAGAATCGCTTAGGCCCAGGAGTTGGAGATTGCTGTGAGCTGTGTGATGCCATGGCACTCTACCGAGGGCCACAAAGTGAGACTCTGTCTCTACAAAAAGAAAAAAAAACAACAAACTCTTTTATACTTTTTTCTTTTTCTCTTTAGTTTACATTTACTCTCACACTCTCATATTCTCAAAACCAGAAACAGAACACCTTCTCATATAGTTTTTAACAGGCCTGTGTGTGACCTAACACTGTGGGGGTTGATTTGATGTCTGCTTTCTGGGAGCCCCTGATTGGCCAGTAGGGCTGAAGCTTCTCATGCCTCCAAAAGCTTCTGACAGGTCAATAGCCTGGCAACCTGAGGTCCCTATCTCTTTGGCCTTCCCTCAGAGACTCTATACAAATTACAATAATTGAATTTAACAAACAGTTACATATTTTTCTAACAATTCACAACAAATAAGCACAATAAAATACCATGAATAATTATATTAATGTTTGCAGACACTAGTTAAAATTACATGTTAAAATGGCTTACCTCCAGAGGTGGACTTACAGGTGAATTTAGGAGTGATCATCAGCTGGTCTCCTGGGGGGGCTGGTGTGCCCCCTCCTGAAAGTTGCCAGAGGATCAGCTGAATAAGAGCCAAACAGAGTAATTCCAAGTGGCTGCAGTTTTAAAAGGTAAAGAGGACTGTTTTTTTTTTCTTTAGTTCCAATGAGTAATTAACCTTGGGATTTCTGCTGAATGCCAGCACTTTATCTCAAGACTATTTGTAAAATAGCAACCATAGCTTTTAGCAGTCAAAGGGAGGGACAATTTTACTAAACCTTGCAGTAACTCTTTAATTGCTGGAAAGAGAGAGTCTCAACCACAAGTAGGTTATAGGGCAGTGGGAGACATAGGGAATAAAACAAATTCTATGTTGACACATTGACAGACAACAAGAAAACACAGATGTTGACACCCAAACTTGGAACTGATCAATTTTTCGAAAGGAATTCTGACAAACCATTGGAAACAGCAAACACAAATTTGACAAAAAACTCACACACACCAGTGCTGACACAAATTTGACAAACTACTCACACACACAAGCTAAACAAACAGAATACCCACCCTTCTGTGAGTCCTAAGAAGAGAAGAGACCAACAGACCCATATTCTGAGTGTCTAGAAAAGAGAAACTAACAGACTCTGCACGAAAAAAGACTGACAAGTTTTACACAATCCTACTGATACAGAAAAGACTTGAGACAGACCAGGCTCACCCCTGTGACCTCGGTGAGCCCTGCATGAAACCTGGACTCACTGCTGTGAGCCCTGCATGAGTCCTGACCCTGGGGCGGGGAGACGTCTCCCCCTACCTGGGGAACTGACTGTGTAGTTGCATCCAACTGGTCTGATTTCCTCCCCCAAAAACCTCTAGAGATCAAACAAAACTCACCCGGATGCTGTTGCCTTATCATCAGTTTCAGAAGTTTTGGAAAACTATGCCCTGACTCCACACATCTGAGGACTCCGGGGGCAGAGGAACGTCTCTCTGAGGCCTTCCCCTGGAATTGTCAGATAGCAGCAGGCCTAGGTGGGGGTCCAAGGGTGGAAATCTCACTGGGGCCTCCAGAAATGTTGCACTCAATTTGCCACCCTGAAGAAAAACTTGGAACCCCATTTCAATCTCAATGGGGCCCCCAGAAATGTTGTAACTCATTTGCCACCTGGAAGACAAACTCGGACCCCACTTCAGGTATAAATCACATGGTGATTTATTACACCTTTGCAGGTGGGCCACCGCCCTGAAGGGCAAATGGCTCTGAAGAGAGGAGCAGGGTGATTTTTATACTCTTTGTGCTATGTGGCAAGCCAAGCCAAAACAGATGTAGAACATGGCCATTGGTTAGCTCAGGGGGGAGCTTGGGGTGGAGTTACAGTCAGGGAGGATGGTTGGCTCAGGAGGTTATACCCTGGCAGCTGACATGGGGACAAACTTAGCTTGAGTAAGCTTTCCATTACTGTTTAACCTTTGTTAAGGGGTTGGGGTAAGTTCTACCATTGTTTTACCTGTTATATAATTATAAGTTTTGGGGAACTCAGGGAACTTCCTTGTCCTGAAACCTGTTCTCAGAATTAACCCAAGTAGGGTGGGTGGGTTGAGACTTGCAGGGGCACTGGCTGAGACAGTTAAGGGCCTTTAAGGGTCTTTTTGCTGGGTACTACATGGTGCTTGGGTACTCTTTCTCTCCATTGGGCCTCATCTTCCTGCAACATAAGAAGTAGAAAGTATGATTTAGTGGACTTGATGAATGTGTTGGGGTCTCAGGGAAACTTGCCCTTTCCCCCTAGGTTGGTTCACTGAAAAGATCAACTCATAGTTATGGAACATTAATAAGAGAAAGATTTATTTCCAAATACCATGTTCATGGAGGGAACCAAAAGAATAATTTCCCAAAGTCCCAGTGATTATCAGTGGCTTTTTTTTTTGAGAGACAGAGTCTTACTTTGTCACTCTCGGTAGAATGATGTGGTGTCACAGAGCTCACAGCAACCTCCAACTCCTCAGCTTAGGTGATTCTCTTGCCTCAGTCTTCCAAGTAGCTGGGACTGCAGGCACTGGCCACAGGCCTGGCTATTTTTTTGTTGCTGTTTGGCTAGACCGGGTTTGAACCTGCCACCATTGGTATATGGGGTCAGCATCTTACCCACTGAGCCACGGGCACTACCTGTCAGTGGCATTTAAAGATGCCTTTTAGGAAGAAGGGGGTGGAGAGAAACTGGAAAGTATTGGTGTAGCTAGTGGTGCTAGGGGGGATGGATAGATGGAGGGGAAAAAGAGAGAGACAGTTATTGTTCTTCAAATAACCTTATCACAGGTCTATTAGCATGTGATAAGGAGTCTAGCAGCCTTTTAACATAGAGGAAAGTCTTTCTTTAAAGTTCCCTAATAACAAATAGCCTTTAATTCAAAATAATTTTTACACCTAGGAATCATATTTTGCAGTGAAATTTTCTTAGCTCCTTCAATGTTTAACATCTACCCATGACAAAATGTCACAATACAGTAAATATTTGAATGTGATCAGAAAATTATCACATCTAAGTAGACATAAGATGATATATACCATAGATAAAACTTTTGTGTGTAGAAAATATGGGAAGGCCTTAAATATATGCTCTCACATTGGAAAACATGAGATAATTCATTTTATGGAAAAGGAGTACAAATGTAAAGAGAGTTGGGAAATCTTTAAATCTTGCTCAAGCCTTTCTAATTACAAGGGGTTTGAGAACTCTACCAATATTGGAGAACTCTACCAATGTAAAAATTTTGCAAGTGTCTCACCCGGAGCTCAAAATACTCTAACCATAAGAGAATTTATAATGGAGGGAAACCCTACAAATGTCAACAATGTGGAAAAGACTTTAACCAGTATTCACACCTTTCTGAATATCACAGTATTCATTCTCAAGAGAAATCCTACAGATGTCAAGAATGTGAAAAATTCTTTATTTTTACTTTATTTTATTTATTATTATTTTCTCTTCTTTAGAGTGCTATGGCACTCAGCCTCTCAAGTAGCTGAGACTACAGGCACACGCCACAACACCTGGTTATTTTTTGTTGCAGTTTGGCCGGGGTTGGGTTTGAACCTGCCACTCTCCGTATATGGGACACTACTCACTGAGTCACAGACACTGCCCAATGTGAAAAATTTTTTAACCAGTACTCAAGCCTTTCTGTACATCAAAGAATTCATTTTCGGCCAGGGTCAGTGGCTCACGCCTGTAATCCTAGCACTCTGGGAGGCTGAGGCTAGTGGATTGCTTGAGCTCACGAGTTCAAGACCAGCCTGAAAAAAAGTGAGACACTGTCTCTACTAAAAATACAAAAACTGAGGCAAGAGGATTGCCTGAGCCCAAGAGTTGGAGGTTACTGTGAGTTATGATACCATGGCACTCTAACCAAGGCTTGAGAGTCTGTCCCACCCCCCCAAAAAATTCATTCTTGAGAGAAATCCTACAAATATTAATAATGTGGCAAAGCCTTTAACTAGTACTCATAACTACTAGACATCAAAGTATTCATCCTGGAGAGAAACCCTACAAATGTCAACCAAGTGGCATAGCCTTTAATGAGTCGTCAAATGTTTCTGCACATCAAAGAATTCATTCTGGAGAGAAACCCTACAAATGTTAATAATGTGGCAAAGCCTATAACTGGTATTCACACCTTTCTAGACATAAAAGAATTTCTTATGAATAAAAACTCTAGTTGTTGCATGACTGGAGACGCGAAGGAACAGCAACTTTGCTGTGGGTATAAACTCGCTCCTGTAATTATTAAATCAAGAAACTGACTACACGAGATGGAATGGCGTGTAGTGAAAATCTTTATTCAGGGTTTTGATTTTATACTTTTCAAGTCATGTATACACTTAATCTATCATCTGTGAGTTTCATCATTATCTTATTTTACCTATCTGAAATTAACTTGAAAGGAAATATTTTGTTATCATATCAATACAATCACATTTGTAGTAAACTTCTTCTTCTAAACACTGACTAATTTCTGAGCAGGTATCTAAATAAAGATCACAAAGAAGAAAGTAGCCACAGGGGAACAGAGTTAATGGAAGAATATCTTCAAGCATCCACTCAGTTTACTCAGTATGAAGTAATGACTGTGTCTGTCCCCCAGGGCAGAGTATCTATAGACTGCTGACAATATGTTGTTAACATACGTCAACCCTCTGGCCCATATCTCTGAGGAAGGGTGGCATGCCCTTTGACCTCAGGCTTCATGGGGTGCACAGCTTCAGAAAATGGGCCTGTGGAATTTTTAATTCCAGGCAACCCAACAACTTTGTGTGTGTCCCAGGGGGGTCCAGGTCCCTTAAGCCTCTGGAAGAAAAGAAAGTCATTTTAAACTCACACTGAATTCACTTTGTATGCTCGATGTAGGATATTTTTATTTCTAAATATTATCCTACACTAGTCATGTGAAGAATGTAGCAAAGCCTTTAATTAGCATATGAACCTTTCTAGATATAAAAGAATTCATTCTGGAAAGAAACTTATCAATGTAAACAGTGTGGCAAACCCTTTAACATGTTCAAACCTCACTGTACATAAATTAATTCATACTGGACAGAAACACTCCAAATATGGAGAATGTGGCAGTAGTGCCACCAGAGTACCTGGTGTTCATAACTTGCTAAGCATAAAAGAATTCACTGTGGTGAGAAATCCTACAAATGTGTGCAGTGCAGGAATGCCTTTAACAGAGCTCAAAGCTTACCATACATTAGAAAATCCATATTGGAGAGAAATCTTACAAATGTTTTAACTAGTCTTCAGCCCTCAGTAAACATAAGAGAAATTGTAGTAGAGAAAAATGGTGACAACATGAAGTAGTGGAAAATCCTCCTGCCAGTAGTCACCTGTAATCCACACATGGATTTACAATGGATTTTATTGGATTAAATGCGTAATTACCTACAATGTAAAATACTGAAAATCATGAAGGTATATCTCATGCTCTGTAATATGTAAATTGTTTGATGAAGTGGAAAAGAAAGCCAAGTGTTACATGCAGGAGTCCCCCCCCAAAGACCACTCCACCAGATAAGTTGAATTAAAGAGAAGTCCTTTTTTTTTTTCTTTTTTAAAGAGCAGTCCTTTTATTGAAGAGCCAGCTGACAACTGCCCCAGTGTCACAAAATGGGGTTTCTGGGTGCAACCCCGAGTTGTCTAAGGCTCTGACTTTTATAAGACAAAATATTTCCAGGGGTCAGATAAACATAGTCATAGAAGTGAAAAACAGCAGTGAGGGGAAATCATGAGAGCAATTAGTAATTTTCCATTGCACAGCAGGTACAGTCAGATAGGGAGGAGGATTCCCAGGTGAGGGTAATAAACAACATGATCATAAAAAGCTATAATCATAAGGGCTACGTGGTCAGTAACTTACATTACTAACAATTTTACCTACAGGCATTTACGGTTATACTGGGAGGGAAAATAAGAGGGACCAGTTTTTAGAAGTGATGAAATGTGACCAAAAGGGAGTAAACAGTAAAATGGAGTCCAACTTTCTCTTTTAACATTTTCATATAATATACAAATAGCATGAAGACCACCTTACATATTCTCACTGGTTTTTCTTTAGGAGTTACACCTGCAAGTCCTCAGTGAGAAGAGGATTGTCATAAAAGTAATTAGTGACTTTCTATACAATATTAATAATTTTAACAGTTCTAACTAAATATACATAAAATACAATGCAATGGTGGGGCGGCGGGTGGAACCAGTTTTTTCTAAAGCAATTAAATGTAGCAAAACAGCCCTCTTTAGCTTCCCACTGATTCTCTGCAAAAGGAATTATATTAAAATGGAGTTAGGCTTGCTTCTTTTTTATCCCAACACAAGTACTACTATTTTTCCTACATAAAAATGAAGTATACTTTTTTTTTGAGACAGAGTCTCCGTTGGTCACCCTTGGTAGAGTGTCATGGCATCTTAGATCACAGCAACCTCAAATTCTTGGGTTCAATCAATTCTCTTGCCTCAGCCTCTTGAGTAGCTGGGACAACAGACACCAGTCACAACGCTTGAAGTACACTTACAAATATTGCATGACCCCCAGGCAAAATGCCAATAAAAATATACCACAAATGTAGTCAGGCACAGTCTCTGACCTGTAATTCTAGCACTCTGAGAGGGGAAGGCAGGAGAATTGCTTGAGCTCAGGAGTTTCAGACCAGTCAGAGGAACAAAAATACGAAAAATAGAAAAACCACTCAAGGATGGTGGTATACCCTGGTAGTCTCAGATACTCAGCAGGCTGAGGAAAGAGTATTGCTTTAGCTCAACTATTTGAGGTTGCTGTGAGGTATGACGATGCCATGGCACTCTAGCCAGAGTGGCACCATCACAAAAGTATATACAACACATGTTACACAAATGGCAATACCTATATTAGATTTAATATCCTACAATAACATGAGATCAAAATAAATGTAAGAAAGCTTAAAATTAGACAAATAATATTAACCAGGTAGAAAATATTGTTTTTCTTTTTGTTAGTGACCAATATTAAAAATATAGAGGGAATACATATTATCAATAAGCATTTAATATTTCTTGTCTGAGATTTTCTATAAAGAAACTATAAAGTATGGGCAGCGCCTGTGGCTCAGTGAGTAGGGTGCCAGGCCCATGTACTGAGGGTGACAGGTTTGATCCCGGCCCAGGCCAAACTGCAACAACAACAACAACAACATAGAGGGGCATTGTGGCAGGAGCCTGTAATCCCAGCAACTCGGGAGACTGAGGCAAGAGAATTGCCTAAGCCCAAGAGCTTGAGGTTGCTGTGAGCTGTGATGCCATATCACTCTACTGATGGTGACAAAGTGAGACTCTGCCTCAAAAAAAAAAAAAAAAAAAGAAAGAAATTGTAAAGTAGATGACAATACAAACATAATTTCACCAAAGTTTCTTTTTCTTTCTTTCTTTCTTTTTTTGGAGACAGAGCCTCAAGCTGTCACCCTGGGTAGAGTGAAATGTCATCATAGCTCACAGCAACCTCCAACTCCTGGGCTCAAGCAAATCTCTTGCCCTGGCTTCTCAAGTAGCTGGGACTACAGGTGCCTGCCACAATGCCTGGCTACCTTTTGTTTTTTTTTTTTTTTTTTGTAGAGACAGAGTCTCGCTTTACCGCCCTCCGTAGAGTGCCATGACGTCACATGGCTCACAGCAACCTCCAGCTTTTGGGCTTACCCCATTCTCGTCTCAGCCTCCGGAGCAGCTGGGACTACAGGTGCCCGCCACAACACCAGCTATTTTTTGTTTGCAGTTTGGCCCAGGCCGGGTCCTAACCCGCCACCCTCGGTATATGGAGCCGGCGCCACCCGGGGCTATGTTTTGGTTGCAGCCATCATTGTTGTTTGGTTGGCCTGGGCTGGATTTGAACCACCAGCTCAGGTGTATGTGGCTGGTGCCTTAACCGCTTGAGCCAAAGGCGCCAAGCCAACTGAGGTTTCTACAGACAGAAAAAATCTCAACATTTCTTCTTAGAAAGGGCTGTCAAAGGTTCAGCGCCTGTAGCACAGTGGTTACCGCACCAGCCACATACACTGTAGCTGGCAGGTTGAAACGTGGCCTGGGCCAGGTAAACAACAATGAGAACTGCAACAACAACAAGAAAAATAGCCAGTCTTTGTGGCAGGAACCTGTAGTCCCAGCTACTTGGGAAGCTGAGGCAAGAGAATCACTTAAGCCTAAGAGTTTCAGGTTGCTGTGACACCACAGTACTTTACGGAGAACTGCAGCTTGAGACTCTGTCTCAAAAAAGAAAGAAAGAAAGAAAGGGTTGTCAAAAGTCATTGGATAACTGTCCTCCCTGCAGTCAGAGAAGAAGAGTGAAGATCTCCATCATTTTCTCAGTAAGAGAACGAGGATAACAACATGAATTCACTTTGCTGCTGCTTGTAATATACAGAAGCAAATGAATAATGAAGCCCTCATATATTTTTAATTATAAACAAAGGCATGATTGTCATAAAATATCCAAAAGACACAAACTGTGTCACATCGATATAAAATTTGTCAGTCAACCTATCCCTCAAGAAAACTCTGTTCAACTTTCTGATAATTTTGTTCAAATTCTTAAACTATGACCTTTACTAGTGCTCTCATTTTTTTTTTTTTTTTTTTTGAGTGTGTGTTCAAAATTGTGAAGCTGGCCATCTGGAATAATGTGAGAAATATCAGGTCTTTGTCCTTCTATCCAGAGCTGCATGCTCTGCTGAAGAGGGTCAGGTCCCAGCTCGTTGCATCTGATTCACTGACAGGCTGTGACCCCCTGTCCAGGGATGGGATATGTCCTTCCTCGGAGGAGCTGTGTGTTTCTCCACCCAGGCTGGGTCCCTAGGATCAGGCAGTGTAGGAGAACAGCCCTCATCAGAGAAGACAAAGGCCACATGGGTGCCCACGACATAGGTCTGCACTGCTGTGCTCATAGGCACCTGCACCAGGTGAGCTCAGAAAGCTGTTTCCAGGATAGAAGAAAGGCCTGTTGTGGTTTTCATGCCTGTAATCCTAGCACTCTGGGAGGCTGAGGTGGGTGGATTGCCTGAGCTGATGTGTTGGAGACCAGCATGAGCAAGAAGAAGACCCTGTCTCTACAAAATAGCCAGGTGTTGTGGTGGCAGCCATAGTCCCAGCTACATAAGAGGATGAGAGAAGAGGATTGCTTAAACCCAAGAGTTTGAGGTTGCTGTGAGCTGTTATGCATTGGCACTCTACTGATAGTGACTCAGTGAGACTCTGTCTCAAAAACAAACAAACAAACAAACAAAAAAACAGATTAGGAGAAAATGTATCTGCCGTGACTTCCCCCCAGGCTATGTCTTAATAAATGACCTCAGGGTGGCGCCTGTGGCTCAGTGAGTAGGGCGCCGGTCCCATATGCTGGAGGTGGCGGGTTCAAACCCAGCCCCGGCCAAAAACCAAAAAAAAAAAAAATAAAAAATAAATGACCTCAGACACAGCATTGACAGAGGTCACTGGTCTTTTAAAACAGCACAGCAGGTGATCTTTTGGGAACTGCAATCTGGACCACTTGCTGTGCCCAGTGTGGGCCCTTAGTGCATTGCTACCACAGGGAACAGGCATGGTCAATGTCACTGCTCTGTACAATGTCAGAGACCTTTGGTTTGTTTTCAAAGTCAAGCTGTGCTCATCTTGTAGACACTACTCTGTGCAGGAATCATGTGAGTGAGAGACTCACCAGAACCATTTCCAAGGTTGCTCAGTTGCTTATACTGGAACCTTCTCATGCACCTTCAGGTGAATCTCACGTGTCCCTCCTCCTCCTCCCTGACCTGGTCATTCACTGCAAGACCTATCATCCCCCCACCCTCACAATATTCTCTGAGTGCAGGATGCTAAAATCCTCTCACCACTGAGAAACCCACTTTCTACCAAACCCCTTTGAAAGTTATTTTTTTTGGTCTGTTTAGGGGGCAGAGAAGAATTCTACCTGCTGCTTTATCTTGGAAGCTGCCCATGGAAATTATTTTCTTTTTTCTGGAATTCATCCATCTGAGCTCAAATCAGATTTTGTGGATAAAATGAATGAGTAAGCACCTTGAAGGGAACACCTTAGAAGCCCTAGTCTGTCCTGGATAATCAGGAGCTGTGGTTGTCACCTAAAAGCTGATTCTCTTTTTTCCAGAGTCCAGAATCTAAGAGGTCCTGGCTGTCAGAGAGCTCTCAGTTCTCCTGCCAGGGAATACTGTGTTAATCCCTGTCACCTCTAACCTGGAAGTGAGAGAGGATACTGAGAAGGGTGAGGTCTAGAAGTACAGATCTTCTCAAGGAGACCACAAGGATATACCTGCAGGGTCCTCTCCATGGTGACTCAGATCTTGGGATTTTTTTTTTTTCTTTGAGACAAGAGTCTCAAGCTGTCACCCTGGGTAGAGTGCCATGGCATCACAGCTCACAGCAACCTCCAAATCTTGGGCTTAAGAAATTCTTTTGCCTCAGCCTCCCAAGTAGTTGGAACCACAGGCGTCCACCACACACTTGGCTATTTTTTGGTTGCAGTTGTCATTTTTGTTCAGCAGACCCGGGCTATGTTCAAACTCACCACCCTAGGTGTAATCCTCTAGACCTAAGATCCCTAGATAATAGAGCCCATGTGGAGACTTCTGGAGAGTTCTTCAGTTCTTTCGCCCTTCCAGAAGCTCTGGTGCTTTTCTGTATTCCTTTCTAACTTCTAATAAAATCCTATCTTACCACTGATCTGTGGTCTGTGGGTTCATTCCTCAAATCCTGAGACCAAGGACCTACTGAAAAGTGAAATTCCAGTATTCCTACTGAAAAGTGAAATCCTCCTGCATTGCCAACTCCCTCACTGGAGCCCTGACCCTTCTCTGAACTGCCATAGCATTTGCTTTTGTGACTCCCAGCGTGTTAATCTATTAGGTTACTAAGTTCCTTATGTGCATGTTTTTAGCTAGACATCATAATGTATATTGAAAAAAAATACAAATAAAATAAAATAAAAATCTTTAAAAGAAAACGCCTTCAAAGCAAACTCTAACTTCTACTGAAATAATAAGTGCGCAAGCCTAGCACAGAGTAAACACTCCGTAGTTTTTCATTCCTTTAGTCGAAATTTGTTAAAGAGCTACTCTGTGGCAAGTATGGTGTTCCTGGAATGTCCAGATGAATAAAGTCATTGTCCTTGTCCTTAATTTAAAAAAAGGGGGGGGGGCTGTGGTGAAGAAACTGTTAGCCTTCTTGCCTCTTTCAGTCTCTTGTTGGACGGCATTCTTGTCACTCAAGGTTAGGGAGGTGGGGCCTGAGGACCTGACCAGTCAGGGATGCTCCAGAATGAACTGTCCAATCAGATGCACAGCTAGAAGGAAGAAGGCGGCTCCGGGAATCCAGAGCAGCCTTTCACTGATCTGGGCTACCCTCTTCAGTTTTTTCGTGTCCTGGACAATCCAGGTGTCTCTACGGCCGCCTCTGTCACCCTGTGAACTGCAGGTACCGGGAGATTTGTAGGGACGACACCGGGACATCCAGGAAGCTGGGAAATGGTGAGTACCGGAGACTGGGTGTCCTGAGAGGGGGAGGAGCGTGGTTGGGGCCAGAAGTGAGTGTGGCGGAACCTGGCAATTTCACTTCAGTTTTACAGTCTTCAGACTGAAATTTGCCACTGGCACCTTTGGCTCTCAGACCCTGTGAGCAAAAGGTGGAGTGGGGCAGGCAGCGGGGACTACTGCTGCGGCCCCTTCCCGAGTTGGTTAATTGGACCAAGGCCCAGAGCTCTCTTGGAGCAACAGTGTGCCTGGAGCGCCGGGTGTTCCTGCCACGTGGTGACAGTGGAAGAGTCCTCAGGAAGAATCCTAACTGGGTGTGTGGGGCTTGTTTCTGGGAGAGGCTGTAGTCCGTGGAGCCCCCAATCCCCCCATTCTGTTAAAAATAAACTTAGGGCCGGGAAGGGTGGGTCAGGCTGTTGCCAAATCAAAAGTGGCTCGGTTGCCTGTAATCCTAGTTAAACACAGAGACAGGAAGTTGATTCGTGAAAAGGCTTCATTATCGGAAAGGCCGGCAATTCTGGGGAGCAGCGGGAGTAATTTTTTAAAATATTTTGTCTGTGTAACACATTTTAAGAATTTGTATAGGGGATAATTTCCAAAGTATATTAAAAATATACTTATGTGATTAACAGCATTTGGGTAGTTAAAAATATGTAACAGTCAAAAACTTATCGAAGAAAATCATCAAAAAAATCATTAAACATGCTATGAACTTGTTCTATAGTGCCTCATTACTTCCTTGGGTTTCTTTTCTCTTTTTTTAATCTTTATTCCCTATTTCTGATTTGGCCTGTTTGACTGACTTACTGCTCCTATGTTTTCAAGTGCATTCTCAATTCACAAATAGCTAAGAAGGTGTGGGGGTGTCTGTGTCTACCATAGTCTCTACTATTATTTATTTTATTTTCATGTCTATGAAATTGATTTCAAATGGAAATAATTTCTTGAGACCCAGTGCAAGGAGGAGGAGATAGCCTGAGTGGAAGTGGTGGAAAATTAGAAACAAAGACACCCAAGAAATATATAAAACACACATGAGGGTAGAGATAGGATGGGGTCGGAAGGTCTGTCTGCAGCCAGCACGGAACTGTGGAAGCAGCTTTTATAAAGTATCTTTAATAAGGTAAATATTAACATCTGGGGTAAGGATTAACTTTAAAGAGGAAAAGCTGTAATAAGGAAAGTATGTAGGGGCTTATGTGACTTCTGGCAGTTGAAAAGAATGTTAATCTAGGAGAAGTGGCTGAGGGGTGGGGTGGGGGAGTCGTTCCCTAGAGGCTTCCGCTGGCTGTGATGGGCCCTGGCCACCTCACAGCCCCTTCCCCACAATAATTGTTATGATTAGTTAAGCTCACATGGGTGCTGTGCTTTTAATTTTGTTTTTTGAAATTTGTGAAACAGCGGGTACATATGAATGGTATGCAATGTATTTTGTAACATAGTAAAAAGCTTGCAACTTAGAGCATAAAGGTTTGGATTTAGGTATCGTTGGGTCATTATGAGAATCCTTTAGCTAGGAAGTGTTGGATATTCTGAAAAATGTTATTTGTTGTATTTTTTGGACTATGTCTTTTATACATTTTAAGTTATTTTTCTTTTTTGAGACAGAGCCTCAAGATGTTGCTGTGGGTAGAGTGCTGTTGCATCAAAGCTCACAGCAACCTCCAGCTCTTGGGTTTAAGAAATTCTCTTACCTCAGTCTCTAAAGTAGCTGGGACTACAGGTGCCTGCCACAATGCCTGGCTTTTTTCTTTTTCTGTTTTTTTGGTTGTAGTTGTCGTTGTTTGGCAGGCCTGGGATTTGAATCTGCCCTCTCTGGTGTATGTGGCTGGCGCCTTAGCCGCTTGAGCTACAGGCGTCGAGCCTTTCTTTTTTTTTTAAATTAATTAATTTTTGTTGTTGTTGTTGTTGTTTTTGGCCTGGGTGGGTTTGAACCCACCACCTTCGGTATATGGGGCCGGCGCCCCACTCCTTTGAGCCACAGGTGCCGCCCCCAGCCTTTTTTTTATTTTTGAGACAGAGTCACACTATGTCACCCGTGGTAGAGTGCTGTAGTGTCACAGCTCACAACAACCTCAAACTCTTGGGCTTAAGTGATTCTTTTACCTCAGCCTCCCAAAGAGCCGGGACTACAGGTGACCATCTCAACACCCCACTTACTTTTGTTGCAGTTGACATTGTTGTGTAGCTGGCTGGCACTGGGTTCGAAGCCACCACCCTTGTTTATGTGGCTGGCGCTGTAACCTCTGTGTTATGGGCACCGAGCCCATTTCAACTTATTTTCAATGAATTGCTAACTGTTAGATAAATCGAAGCAGTATTTATTTTTACATCTATGATTGTGTTTTAATAATCAATAATGGCTACTTGATTTTTTTAGTGTAACTTCTTGTACTTATTTTAATTCAATGTTCAGCATTTATGGCTTGAGAAATTGTATTAAGGACCTTAATGATGTCATAGGCAAATGGATTAGTCTTCAGGTTGAGTTCAATAGCTAGTGTTGGTAAAGTGGTGTATTTAGCAGTATGACAAAGATGTAGTTGGCTATGATAGTTTTCAGGGAGGTTAGTATCTTAAGTTTAGACTGGTTGGACTTAAAAGTTTTGTACCCAGGGTAGAAAAGGAGTTAATCTTAGTGAACAAGGTTTTCCTATGTTGTAGCAGAGATATATGAAAAAGCCTGGGTGCCATGTAATAAGAACTATCTTCAGGTTAAGATGGCGTGTGTCTTGGCACAAGGTACAAAGGCAGTTAAGTTACAGTTAAATAAGGAATTATTAAGATATGGGAAAGGGCACCTTTTAAAGTTAATATATTTATGATCAGTAGTTACAGTTTTCACTAGTATAGCATTTATTTCATCAAAATGGGTCAAGGTTCTGGGGTAAGCACACAGCTGTGTATGACAAGTCTTAAGATGACTGGGGATTGTATGTCTTCAGCCTTTTCTTTTAAAGAGACAGTCTCATTTGTCACCCTCAGTAGGGTGCGGTGACATCACAGCTCACAGCAAACTCCAGCTCATGGGCTTAGAGGATTCTTTTGCCTCAGGCTCCTTAGTAGCTGGACTACAGGTGCCCGCCACAATGCCCAGCTATTTTTTTGTTGGTGTTTGAACACTCCACCCTTGATATATGGGGCTGGCGCTCTACTGAGGACGCAGGTGCCTCCCAATATTTCTTTAGTCTTAATGTGGTGTTTCCTCCAAGAGAGGCAGTCTAGTTTTTGTGGGCCT